>NW_028324305.1:417063-770813 GCF_058129835.1 Hydra viridissima
TTTAGATGTTAAAAAGTTCTTGAATGACAAAGATGAAAGTGAAAATAGTGCAGGAGAGATGTCTCTTAAAAAGAAAAGAAAGGTAAATATATACTCTATATTTAAAATCAACATTAGTATAAAGAAAATGTAATGTTAAAAAAAATATTATGAAAATTATAAGGTTTGTCCTTGTGAGTTTATTTTTTGTAATAGCATCTATTTTTGCTAAAATTATATTAGGCTGTTTACCACCTAAATCATTTTCAGGCAGTTCATGTGTTAGCATGCCAAAAAATAGCCTAAGAAGTGATTCTGTGGTTGAGCCAGAAAATGATTGTATGATATCTTCAGTGATCCCATTGATTTTGCCACTAAGGAAAGACTCTGCAAGTGTACTTGATGAAGTCTTTTTAAACAACAATGATGATGAAGGTAATATAGTTTCAGAGCTTACCTTTTTTTGCCTATTTTTTGTTATTGTTTTATTGTATTGTTATTTGTTATCAGCAATCTAGAATGACACTGTTGTGTCATTCTAGAATGCTGATAACTTGAAAAAGTCTGATGCTTTGATATGCAGGCTGGAATATTAGTTTGATAAAGATTTTTGACACAAAAATCAATTTATTCTTTTCATATTTAGAATTTCAATTGATGGTAATTCAGAAATTGGAACAGATCAATACAAGGCTTGACGATCTGTTTAGATTAGTTCATACTTTTAAAGAAAATAAAGATGATGTTTACCATCTTCCCCAACCATTTACTGAGCTTGCAGATTTAATTAACTTTGATGCAGGGTTAACAAACCCGAAAGAGTTTAAATCATTTGTAAGGTTTTAATTGTTCTAAACTAATTATATGAACTGGGTATGAAAAATAAGGCAGCGTGAGCTAAGCTAAATTTTATATAAGAAACATTCAAAACATTTTCATGTTTTGAATTTTTTTTTTACTAGAGGTCTGCCATTTTTATAAAAGTTGTTTTCATTTAGATGCTGTTACCCGATGTTTTAAGATAAAAAAACATGATGTACGACGGTTTATTGCAGATTGTTTGAAGTTTGCACCATATCGTTTGGATGGTGGAAAGCGAGCATCGAATCAAAAGGAGAGTGTGATGGCAGAAGGTGATACAGAAGATGTTGATATTTATGATCAAGAATGATTTTATCAAGATCGTTTTCCAAATAAATTTTATTTTGTATAATTTTTTGTTTTAAAAATGTTTACATTATCTTTGTGGTTTTATTTGCTTTCATTTACAGTTTAGTTATCTGCATTTGCAAAATGACGAATGGGCAGATCATTTGTGAAACTATAATAAGATATATAAAATCAACTATTGCAGTCTTTATATTGTATTGAAATTTGATAGGATTTGCTAATGGTCACAATTTAGCTTGAATTAGTAAAGACTTGAATAAACTCACTCGCACAATATTTCTTATCTATGCAATATTGTTATTGTGAGTAGAATATTCTACTCACAATAACATTATTGTAGATATAAGAAATGTTCGTTGAACCAACGCTAAATCAACGTTAACATAACGTTGATCTGTGGTTTGTTTTCAACGTTTAACTAACGTTTGGTTTCAACGTAGATATGCGTTTCCATTTTAACCAAAAATTAACGGCTTTTCAACCATAAATTTTAACAATTTTTCAACGTTTTTTCAACGTTGATATGCTTGCTGGGATACTCTTACATTAAACCAAGTTTTAACACTGCTAGTGTAGCTTACTGCGTTAAAATAAGATTATTTATATCTTTGAAAGTTCCCAAATTGTTTATATTTTTGTTTTTATGCAGCTGTAATGGTCTTTTACATCATGAGTTCATTAATGAAAAAAAATATTCAAGTCAAAATTGTAGGAGATTATGGTGGAGGAAGTTTTAAGTTGAGCTACCAGGTTATAAATACTTTAATTCTAAATAGTAAAAAAATACCATCATTTTCAACATTTTAAAGGCAAAGGACTACAGAGTCAACATCAAAGTGGCCATGACATGATATCAAGAACAAATAGAAGTCCTGCAAAGAATGAAGTATAAGTAAGAAAAACAAGTTATATATATATATATATATATATATATATATATATATATATATATATATATATATATATATATATATATATATATATATATATACATGTAGTAGCCTTACTGATTTCGAAAAATACATATATGAAGTTTTTATATATCTAGGGATATCAACATAACAATATTTATCTTTGGTGGTTATGAGTTTCTTTGTGCACTTTATGGTATTTCAGAAGCTTTAGGTGAGTTAATATACAATGTCACTAAAAGTTAATTTAGTTTTTTTAAATTGTAACTTATTCACATACATTTATATCTAGGTTTCTTTACCAACTCTGCACATTGTTGTTTGGATTTATCTTAAATATTTCAACATGTGTGTAGAAGAAGCTCATGAAATTGGATATTTTAATGGTGTCAAAAGGAGTATTAAAGATTAATAGCAGCATCTGTTCTGAAAAATATCATGAATTTATATCAAAGCAAAAACAACTGTCAGAAATGGCTTATTAAATAATCCTGATAATATAGAAATGGCTTATTAAATAATCCTGATAATGTGGAAAATATTAGGTCAATTTACTTCCCTCAACTTGATTTTCTAAAGAAAAGGAAAAAGGAAACAGAAAGTATTTTTTTAAATGTGGCATTGACAACATGATAATGTTAAGGTTCTGTTTTTTACAGAACTATTGTTCTGCTTTAAAGTGGTACTGGCCTATAAAAACAAAAACTGTTAACCCTTTGATTTTCAGTGTAATATTTGACTAAATACATAAACAATGAAAAAACTTTCAGCGTGAATAATTAAAAAACTGTTAATGTGCCCATAAACATGCAGAGTCAGCAATTAATATGCAACTTAAACTGCATTTTTAAACAATAATTTCTTCTTAATTAGTCATAGTTTGAGTCTAAATTTTTGCAAAAAGGTTAACATGTTGATAAAAGGATTTGATCGCAATCTTCATCATAGCATTTATAGATGCAAAATGGTAGCATTTTCAATAATGGTTTTTAATTTTATGTTAAAATCTGTGCTGTCAATATCATTATCTTAAGAATAGCAAACTGTAAAAACTTTATTTTGGTCAAAACCCTCGAAAGTAACCTGATAACCAGTGTGCAAATATTTTAGGTATAATCTCCAATAAGTTAAAAAGATATCCTGTTCAAAGCTGAAAAACTCAGAAAACAAGAAAACAAAAAACTAACCAAAAATCTAAAAAATTTAATATTTAAATACCTTATAGTTATACAGTATTTTAAGGTAATTTATTGATTATAGGCCCTAGGTTATATAATAGCTACTGTATACCAAATATACTGTGAGGCGGGTGTTTTTTGTGTATAAATATAATTATATCGTTTAATTATTGTGAGTCGGGGTTTCTTTACGGGGAATGGGGTTTAATGGTTTGTATTTACGGAGGATAGGGGTATGGATGTTGGGATGCCTCTTTTGGTTCTGTGTAATGGTAGCACTCTGACTTGTGCTATAATACGTACTTACTTTTCTTGGCGCGTGATATATTTCTTTATGATTAACAAATCTTTTCCGTTATTAACAAATAATATATTCTCCACTTTAAACTATGTAAAAAAAACTGTTTCTTACTAATTCTTCTGTTCCTTCTTTTATCGTTTATCATGTAACCAACTATAAATTTCCCTATCCTAAATGCCCTCCCGTATATCCCTTATGTCTATAATTTGTCTTCCCTTACTTAAACAATTTTCGTAACTTTCTCAAAGCCTTCTCGTAACCTATCTCTTAGATTCTTTCTCCTCTTCTCTCCACTTCTTCCCTTTCGCTGCTCCTCCAACTCCCTCTTTCTTCAACCCCCCTTAACTCCCCCACTCTTTTCGGGTTTCTCGTTTTTATATTTGTTGCTTTGTTTTTGGGCGTTGGCGTCTTTTCATTTTCGTTAGATAGCGTGTAAAATATTAATGGTTGATTTCGGGTGTTTTGATTGTTGTGAATAGCATCTTGGTTAGTTAGGTTTAGCTTCCTCACATAGCTTCGTTATTCGATAAAAATCGTCCCTTGATTTTTCTTTTAGCTCGGTGGAAAAAGGGGAAGGGTGGGGTAATAGTATTGTGTGTTCTTTCTTAACGACACATTAGTGGTGAGTTGACGTTAGTGTAGGACAGTGGGAAGGTAGTGGGTTGTTTGGAAAATGGGAGTACGGTGAAAAGTAATTATCGATTGTCTTTGTTTACACAATGTTTTCTCGGTTTGGGAAGGGAATTTATTAAGGTTACTTTCTTTTGGTTCACTTGGTAGGTATGCGATTTGAAAGTGTTACGAGACGGCTGTTTGTAACGAAAAACGTTGTTCACGAAGTTGAAGTTTTCATTCAGGCTCGCAATAGTTTAACTGACTTCCTCTTTCTTTTGTAAACCTTCTTTAGCCATTGTAGGTTACGTTTAAATATTAAAACCCAATTATAAATTATATACAATTATAGACTTGCCGCATCAGTCTTTATAAAACTAATAAAGCATTCACATAAACATAAATAAATGAAAAAAAATTTAAAATGTCACATCAAACAAATCGCTATTTAAAAGTGTAACACCAAAATAAAAAGTATATACTAAATCAATAGCTCGGGCTTATACCAAAAAAATGTGCCCTGTAAAATTACTCAATTAATATTAAAAAATTTTTTTTTTTTTTTTTTTTTTTTTTTGTTGTTGTTGTTGTGAAGAATAAGGCCATTATCTAATTGGATAATTCCATCTTGGCTATCAAGTGATTGTTGGATCGCCCCACCAGCTTGTAAACTTGAAATTAAAACGTATTCGCCTGCTTGTTGTATGGTATGCATTCCGAGGGAATGCATTTCTTTGTAGTCATGGTGAGGGTCTTCCCACACAATAACTTTTAAGGAGTTCTTGATGTAGCAAATTCCTGCTTTGAAAGTTTGATCTATGGTGGAGGGGCATTCTGTGTCAGTGACATGTTGTTCAATGTGGCTTGAATTACCTACTAGTTGGGCGGGAAATCGGCGAATTTCAAACAGATCTTGGGTTAGTATATTTGTCTTAAATATTTGGCATTTGTATTCCTCAGAAATTTTATTTTTCCATTGACCTTCTTCAATTTCAGAAATTAACGGTTGTTCAATATTTACGATTTCGGTTGGAGTGGGTAGATCGTCTTTTATTTTGTTGTTGTTATTGTACAATGCGTGAAAAATGTGTCTTACACTTTCGATCGGCGAATGTTCTCTTATCTTTATTAATGAAGTTTTAAGAATTTGGTTATACACCATGGCAAGGCAAAGCTCATGTGGGACTCGTATTTCATCATCTTTACGAGATCTAATACTAGAAACGAATATATTTTCATGATTACATGTTAAAGTTACTTTATAATGGGTACAAAGGTAGATAGGAAACTTAGAAACGGTTGGGGAGTGACGAAACACCTCCGCGGTATAAGTTTTTAATTCGTAATCTTCTTTGTTCATTTGATGTTCGCAGTTTTTTATTGTGGGGTATTCGTAAATTCCCATAGGCATGGTTTTAGCGCAGTCATATACCGGCCCAATGTCAATACTTAGAATATGTGGAGCTATTAATGTGAAAAACACGAATATTTGCGTTAGTAAATAATTAACACTGTATTTTCTTCGTCTATGAGAGCTTCGGTTGAAAGTTGTTAATAAACAATTTCGGGGTAAACTGTCTGCTGAGGTTCCAATGTTTTTATGAGGTACTCGGAGCTGTTCAAAATAGATTCGTACTAGTTCCGGACTGAGGTTGTTTTCTGGCTCCCAAGTATTATTTATTTCGTCATAATCTTTCCATTTTATGAGGAACTCTCTCTTCCCTCTTCGTGTTCTGTAGTTTCGTATTTCGTCCACTTGAAATATGTTATCTTCATTTGGTTCATGCCAATTCTTCTTTTCTGTATTTGTAGGGGGAACTAGGGATCTCGTTGTTTCCTCGTCCTTTTTTTGGTTTTGGTTTTCAAGTCTTTCCGCGTTGTTAGGTTCTTCTTTTAATGTTTGGGAATTCATTTGTGGATTTTGAACACTTTCTTGTTCTGAGAGGTTCTGATCTGCTTTAATATTCTTAATGGGTTCATGGAATTTCTTAAGTCTGTTTGAGTTTTGTTTTGGTCTGACGTCATTTGGGAGTTTATCATGTGATATGAGATTGACATCCAACTCTTCCCTCGCTGAATTATGCTTATTCAATGAAAATAAGAATAGGTCACTATTTTCTAATTGATTAGTGTCAAAGTATTTGCGTCGAGACAGGGCGTCAGCGTTGTTGTTTAATTTACCAGGTTTATATTCAATGTCATAATCGTACGCTTGTAAGAGTAAGGCCCACCTCGTTACTTTTCCTGTTGGTTCTTTTGTGTTCAAAATGTAATTTAGCGGTTTATGGTCGGTGACAATGGTGAACCTGTTGTTGTGAAGATATGCATGACACTTCTTTACTGCAACCACTATTGCTAGCGCTTCCCTCTCGGTTACAGATGTCTTCTGTTCTCTAACAGAAAATTGTCTTCCTCCGTAAAGTATAGGGCGTTCGATTCCATGGAGTCTTTGGCTGAGTGTAAACCCTAAACCGGTGGCACTTGCATCCGTAGTTAGGATAAACCTCCGTGTAAAGTCTGGATATGCCAGGAGAGGTTTCTCAACAAGTTTCTGTTTTAGTATGCTAAACGCTTCTTGACAATGGTGATCCCAGTTAAATTTGACACCTACTCTGGTTAGGTTATATAGAGGGGCGGCTATCTTGCTAAAATTGTGAATAAATCTCCTATAATAGCCCACCAAACCTAAAAAGGATCGTGTTTGTTTAGCGTTCAATGGTCTGGGGTAGTCTTGTACTGCTGATAAATTTTCGTTGTTAGGTTGTATGCCCTCTCTATTTACTATGTGGCCTAGAAATGCAGTCGATTCTTTTGCGAAGTTGCACTTACTAGTTTTTAATTTTAGATTTGCTCCTTGTAGTTTATTAAAAATTATTTCCACATGTTCCAGATGTTTCTCAAAACTAGGAGAAAATATGATGATGTCGTCAATGTAAATAAGACAAAATTTCCATAGTTCTTCTTGAAGGATGTGTTCCATTAGTCTTTGGAAAGTACTCGGTGCGTTGCACAATCCAAACGGCATAACGTTACATTCATATAGGCCGCGATGTGAAATAAAAGCCGTTTTTTCTTTAGAGGCTTCCTCCATTTCTATTTGCCAGTATCCACTCATTAGGTCTAAAGTAGTAAAGAATTGTGCGCCATTTAGACTGTCTAAAATGTCATCAATCCTTGGAAGGGGGTAAGAATCCTTTATGGTTACGGAGTTCACATCTCTAAAGTCAATACACAGCCTAACTTCTCCATTTGGTTTTGGCACAATGATGACTGGGGCTGCCCACGGGCTGACGGACTTCCTAATGACATTAGCATTAAACATTTTATCTATTTCTTTATCGATTTCTTGCCGCTGTTTTGGGGATACTCTGTAGGCTCTTTTTCGAATGGGTGTAGCGCGTCCAGTATTTATTACATGCTTTATTAGGTGAGTACATCCTAACATATTTTGTGAATTTGCAAATATATCACAGTGCCTTTTTACTAGTTCCGAAATATCTCTGAATTGTTCTTCAGTTAAGTTTAAATGACCTGACCTGTGCAATTCTACGGGATTATTGTCTTGTAAGATAACATTAGTAAAATGATGTGGGTTTTTTTCTTCTATATTATGTTCATCTGAAGACACACTATATATTTTACCTAAGACTGTATTGGTTTCTAATTCCAAAGATTCGTTGGTGGGGTTTGAGACCATCGCAATTACGGCTCTGCTGTCTCCCGATAAGAGTGTGGGTTGTAACACTAGGTTTTCTTTTAAGAGTAGTTCTTTATTTGGCTCAAAATAGTAATCATCATTTGTTGGAAAGTCATATGGGACGTTTAGGATTGTTGTTGAAAGGGGTTGCAATCTTTTCCTTTTGGTTGTAACGATCTCGTTATATTCGTCCGTTTCTTCTTCACTAATGAGCTGATCTGTTTTAATTGAGCTTATGTTTTGTTCTAGTGTTAAATTTTTGTTTTTAAAATCAATCACCCCGTTATATTCGGTGAGAAAATCCTTTCCTAAGATTACATCATAGTTTAAATTGTCTATAACATATGTTTTAAATGGGTAAACTATCTGTCGTATCTCAAAATTAAGCGTCAGCATTCCTCGTATTAATAGTGCATCTCCGTTGGCAGATGTGACTTGTTGTAGGTCACTTGGGTGTAACGTGCGACGTTTCTTCTTGTTTGAAGTGAGTAGTGTGGAATAAAAATTGTAGCTTGTGGCCGTTATTGCAGCGCCAGTGTCCACTAGTAATTTCTTCCACTGATCGTCTACTTTTCCCCATATACTTAAATTAGATGGCTGTGATATGTCTTGGCTGTCTTGTATCTGATTGATAATTTGCTTCGATGATGGAGATTGAGGCAGTTCTATGGGAATGAGAGGTTTATCCATCACACTCTTGACTGGAATAGGAATAGATGGGGATTCATAAGTTTGGTTTATTTGAACATTTCCTTCTATTTGTATAGTAATTGGTGAAGGCTCATCAATATTGCAATTTAAGACATTATTCTTTTCAGGACCTAATGGGTGTCTATTTGTAACCATTTGTGAATCTTTTTGATCATTTCCAGGGAGGCTAATTGGGTTAGTTTTATTCTCCAGAAGTTCTTGGATGGGTTTTGAGATTTTTATCGGAATATAGTTAGTTAACTTACAATTGTTATCATGGACTGTTATAGAAACGACTTGTGAGTTTGGTATTGGGTTAGCATTCTTTTCTCTCAAGGTAAATGTGCTATCAGGGCAGCTGAAATTCATAGATTTGTTAGGACTTATGATGTTTTGACCATCTAAATTTTCACCACATGAAACGTTTTGGTTGCACTTTAATTCTAAGACGTTTAAGGGTGGGTGGTGTCTGGGATTTTCGTTAAACTGCTGGGGTTTTGTTTGGGATCTGTCAAGGTTGTTATTTGGGTTCTGGTCATATCTTCTATCATTATATCGTCTTTCATCATATTGCCAATTATTTTCCGCTAGGTGGTTCCGTGGGTTTCTACCGTAGTTTTGTTGCGGTGTGGACCATTTGGAATTATAGTTATTTTCGCTGTTTCTCCAAGAAGGCCCATGGTTTGAAAATTCACGCGGTGGGTTATTGGGTAGAGGGATCCGGGGATCACGGAAAACTTGGTCGCAGTATCGGGCTATATGACCTACATTGTGACACTTGTAGCAGGTGGGTTGGTTTTGTGGCTGTGAGTAGTGGTTTTGTGGCATTGCCTGGTTTTCAGTTTGTTGTTTTGAGAGCCGTAATTTTAATTGTTTTAGTTCCTGTCTTAATCTAGCGACTTCTCTGGTTGCACCTTCAGGGGTTGCTAAGTTGGCGGGTGTTGTATTGTATGCGTTTAGAGGGGGCGTATCATTTTCCGCAAAAGTTACCGTATTTGTTTTCGAGGGTTTATTTTGTAGTTTGTTCATCGCTTTCACTATAGTTTCAACTATTCTCTCATCATCGTCGTTGATAACGGAATTGTTGACTCGTGCTATCCTAACTGCTTTCGTGTAGGTTGCTGGTTGACTTAAGAGGAGTCTCTGTTTAAGGTTAGGGTTCACGCCTTGTATAAATAGGTCTAATTTAGTTTCTTCACTAACGTTTAATTCTTGGCATAATTTCTCGAGATTGGCTATAAACTTCTCTAGACCGCTATGTCCTTCTTTAAGGCTGTATAGCTGCGTCTTCTTTATCCACACACGCTCTGGGGGTTCATACTCATTTTGAAAAGCCTGTACGAGTGAGTCAATGTGCTGTTTGTTTTTTTCTGGTAGGGACTCGTAGTAGGTGGAAGCGGACTGGTTCAAACACAGGGGAAATGCGCAAAGTTGATCGTGGCTATTCCAGTTATTAAAGGTGGCTACTCTTTTAAACTGAAGAAGGAATTCTTTGACGTCTTCTTCG
This sequence comes from Hydra viridissima, assembly GCF_058129835.1. Classification (NCBI taxonomy): domain Eukaryota; kingdom Metazoa; phylum Cnidaria; class Hydrozoa; order Anthoathecata; family Hydridae; genus Hydra; species Hydra viridissima. The sequence goes on from NW_028324305.1 coordinate 427,109, forward strand.
GGGCTTCCATTAAATTTCGGGAGGTTGGATCTATCTATTGAGGGTCTCACGGAGAGTGTCAACTTTTCAAGCAGAGCTGTCAAAAGAGTATCATCATTGCGTTTCTCTGGAGTATTATTTATTACTTGTCTGTCAATTGTTTCCGTAAGCCTTTCTAAAATTCTTTCTAACCGTCTGTTGTTTAAATCGTCACTTCCTATAGAGTCTCTATCGTAGTTGTCTTGTGGGGGTATTTGTACTTCGGGGGTATTAACATTTATAGCAGCCGGTGTGGTAGAGAAAAATATTGGCACTGAGCTGGGATTGTGGTGATTCATTTTAATTGTATTTAAATCTCTTCTTATAAATTTCTTCTTTTAAATTTTTTTTCTTTTAAATTTCTAATAAATATTTTCTCTTATTTTTTTTGTAATTTCCTTCTTATAAATTTTCTTGTTTTAATTTCACCTTAATTATTTCTTGTAAAATTTCTCATTTAAATTTTATTCATAAAAATTTCCTCGTTTAAATTTCTTCTTATAAACTTCCTCGTTTAAATTCCTTCTTATAAATTTCTTCTATAAACTTCTTCTTAAAAATATTTTTTTTTTTTTGTGCACACCTGAATGCAGCAAAGTTCTCTCTAATTATGCAGAAGAAGAGAGACGAATTTAATCTCGGTAGGACCTCCAATGTGAGGCGGGTGTTTTTTTGTTTACATATATAATTTTATCGTTTAATTATTGTGAGTCGGGGTTTCTTTACGGGGAATGGGGTTTAATGGTTTGTATTTACGGAGGATAGGGGTATGGATGTTGGGATGCCTCTTTTGGTTCTGTGTAATGGTAGCACTCTGACTTGTGCTATAATACGTACTTACTTTTCTTGGCGCGTGATATATTTCTTTATGATTAACAAATCTTTTCCGTTATTAACAAATAATATATTCTCCACTTTAAACTATGTAAAAAAAACTGTTTCTTACTAATTCTTCTGTTCCTTCTTTTATCGTTTATCATGTAACCAACTATAAATTTCCCTATCCTAAATGCCCTCCCGTATATCCCTTATGTCTATAATTTGTCTTCCCTTACTTAAACAATTTTCGTAACTTTCTCAAAGCCTTCTCGTAACCTATCTCTTAGATTCTTTCTCCTCTTCTCTCCACTTCTTCCCTTTCGCTGCTCCTCCAACTCCCTCTTTCTTCAACCCCCCTTAACTCCCCCACTCTTTTCGGGTTTCTCGTTTTTATATTTGTTGCTTTGTTTTTGGGCGTTGGCGTCTTTTCATTTTCGTTAGATAGCGTGTAAAATATTAATGGTTGATTTCGGGTGTTTTGATTGTTGTGAATAGCATCTTGGTTAGTTAGGTTTAGCTTCCTCACAATACTATAATTTGGCGATACTTGGCCTATATATATATATATATATATATATATATATATATATATATATATATATATATATATATATATATATATATATATATATATATATATATATATATATATATATATATATATATTGTTGAAAAGTAACAAAAATGCATTATTTAGCAGTTTTAACTAATGGCTGTACAGTACTGAATGCAGAATAATATTTACACCATTACCGTAAATTAGAAAAGCTATAATAGTTAACGATGACGCAAGTTAAGTGCTTTGGTTGCTCCTTCAGACTCCTTAGAAGTATTGAAGTATGGCCGACTAGTTGTAGTCTTGAGTTTGATGCTAGCAAAAGATCATTCAAATTAATGGTAAAAATATCTGGAGGATCTCTGAAGGAGAAAAATTGACCTGGACCATGAGGGTGAAACAGTGTCAGAATAATAAAACTCTTTTAACATATCTTTCCCATGTACTGGTAGTGATTTCCTTTTTTTTGGGTTAGGGGTTGGTTATTAAAACTTCTTTTGCTTGAGATGCAAGTTGATGCAAACAATTGAATTCTCTCATTACTTTTTGATTAATCCATTGAGCAACAAAGTTTGTCAAAATCATGATCTTTTCACTCTTACTTTGTGTTGATTTATAGATATCCTGGAGCACTTTAACAATGTCATCAGCACATGTGTTGGAAACTTTTTTTTTAGTTGCTTCATATTCATCATCCTCTGAAGTATCAATATGGCAATGGCATCTGAATTCGGTGATGAAAGGTCTAACTTCCTTTTTACAAGTTTTTTAAGCTTTTTCTTTTTCTCCGGACTATAATTTTTAAGTGTTTGTAACTTGCTTTTATCCAAGAGTGACTCACCCAATAACAACAAGGATTTATTAAAAATTGAAATTTCTTCTTCCTGGCACTAATAATTTTCATCTCCCTTATCACAACAAATATCTTGAGATCTGGAACTATCTTGAGAATCTGACTCTGTAATATATTTTGCTGAATTTTCATCATTACATAATCCTATGTTGGAAGGTAAGCCAGTGATCTTCTTTTGGCAAGTATCACATAATTTTGCTCCAGCCGTAAGTTTTGAGAGATTCATAGCTACCTGCCAACTAGTAACTACCCTTAAAGTTTTATTGTTTTTTTTCTCATGGTGTTGGAAAGGATCATAACAATAGTGTTGTCTCTTCTTTAACTCTTTTACTTGCGCTTGAAATACCATTTTTAATTTAAATTTAATTTGAAAGTTGCTAAAAAAACTTCTTCCTTAGTTGTCTTTTGACAACTAATTTAATAGAAATGTATTGATTATTTTAATATAAATATATATAGCTTTAAGCCTCATATAATTTAATACTGACTTAATATGTATATATAGTACTAGTAGATAAACTACAACCTAGAAAAAAAAAGGAAAAAAAGGAAATAATTAATAAAATATTTCTACATTAGGCTATTTACAGAAAATGACCTCAAAATATTGCATTTGTGAGGCCGATAAATATAAAATTTTTAGAACCTACTTATGCTTTAATATTATTCCCAAAGCTGTTTATGGGAATCCCAAAAAGATTTTTTTATGGGACATCCACAATAAAAAAAGCCATAAGTAAAAAAAAACTATGACCTTTGACCTTTGCCATTAACCAGGGTCAATGGTCAAATGACCAATAACTTTTTTTCTATTGAACTTATCACTTTTTTGTATAGACACAAAGTTGTTCGCCTGTGCAAAAACTTCTGTTTGCCACCAAAATCAACTTCCTGAGTATAATAGGAAAAAAGTGAAAAGGTCAAAACTATGAAAGTTCATATCTAAGGAAATAATTGACCTAAGTCAAAAAATTTACATGTTTTTCTTATATCCATATGCCCAACATGAGCCAATTTTCATCAAAATCCCAGTTGGTGATGAACATGAGCCGCATTTCATCAAAATCCCAGTCGGTGATGTCGGATGGGTGGTTTCACTTGACGTGGAATGCCCCAGTACAAGGAAAAGTTGCAAAATCTAAATGTTTTTCATCAATTATATGTCTTTAGTCAACCTTAAAGTTTTAATTGGTGTTTGGTCTAAATAAAACCTAAACAAATATGAAAAAAAAATTTTTAATTTTTACCTTGAATTCCATTTAATTTTTTTTTTTTATCATTATATGGTAACTACATTATATTGTGTATGAAATACAAGGTGCTGTATTAATACCAATGGATCCATTCGGAACTCTGTCTCGTCGGATTTTTCTCGGTTTTTCGGAGTTTCGGAGTTCGAGAGAAATCGAGAAACCTCGACGGAACTTCGACGAGGTTTTTAGAAAATATCAATTTTTACTCGTAAAATAATTTATTACTTACAGTGGCGAGCAAAATAATAGGTGTGAATAATAAATTTCACTTAAATTGACATTTTACAGTATATTTTATAAAGTGACATCTAGGAACTGATTGCTACACAAGCTATGCTTATTTTATTATAACAGAGAGCAGTATATTTCCAATTTCTTACAAATTTATGAGGGGAATACCCTATTTATATATTTAACCTACAAATTTGGTGGAGCAAAATAATAGGTGTGTGCTTATTTTAACCTGTTTGCTGTAAGATTAAAAACATTTTATTATTTTTATTTGTTGTTGATATAAAGGTAAGGTCAATATTTATACAACTTATATAAAATAATAGCATTTCATATTTGTATTGAATTAGAATTAGATATAAAATGGGACGAGGAAAACATTGCACAGCGATAGAAAGAAAACTTATTAGAAATTTAAGAAAACAAGGAAAAACTTACAAGGAAATTTCAGTTACGATGGGATGTTCTCAAAATAAAGTTACAAATGCCTTAAAACCAGAAAAATCACGTGAGAATAGAGGAAGACCACGCAAAACGTGTCAGCGTACGGATGATCACATTACAATTATTTCAAAAAAAGACCCATTCAAGCCAGCAACAAAAATTTTAAATGAAATTAATGAAAATATTAGTGTTTGGACAGTTAGAAGAAGGCTTTTAGAAAGTAAGTTGCCAGCTCGAACTCCGAGGAAAGTACCATTACTTGGTAGAAAGAACATTATGAAAAGAAACATTTTTGCAAAAATTCATATTGCTTGGCGGGGACCAGATATGACCAAAAAATGGCGTAATATTTTGTGGAGTGATGAAACTAAGATCAATTTATTTAATTCTGATGGAAAACAGTATGTAAGAAGACCATCAAAGCAAGAACTTTCACCTCGCTTCACTGCGAAAACAGTGAAACACGGCGGAGGAAATATAATGGTGTGGGGTTGCTTTTCCTGGTACGGTGTGGGGCCACTTTTTTGGATCAAAGATATTATGACCCAATATACATACGTAGACATACTAAATAATGTCATGTTGCCATTTGCCGAAGAAAATATGCCGATAATTTGGCATTTCCAACAGGACTGCGACCCAAAACATACATCCAAAGTTGCGAAAGAGTGGTTTACGACCAATAATGTAAAAGTTTTAGAATGGCCACCTCAGTCACCGGATCTAAATCCTATTGAAAATTTATGGAGCCAGTTAAAACTTAAAATTTCAGGACAAAATCCAAAAAATAGAAATGAACTGTGGATGATGCTCCAGGAGGCTTGGTACAGCATTCCTGTAGAAGTTTGCAGAAAACTAGTGGATTCAATGCCGTCAAGATGCACGGAAGTATTAAAAAATAAAGGGTATGCAACAAAATATTAATAATTTGCAACCCTATTGACCTCCATCTTCATTTTTTATTTTACACCTATTATTTTGCTCGGTGTGGAATTTATTTTTTTTAAATTAAAATATATTATATATATTTAATAACTTAATATTTATTAATTTCTGTTTATTTATGTAATAAAATAAAAGTTCTAATAAAAATTCAAATTTTTATTTTATTTGTTTCAAAGATATTCTCGTATTTGTTAGTTTTTTGGTTCGCACCTATTATTTTGCTCGCCACTGTATTTTATTTCTACGCTGCTTTTACAATAGTTCATGTTGTTTTCAAAATATAAGTGTTCTCTTTGTTCAATATCAACACAAATTTACATCGCAAAGCAATTAGTAATGCATAGTGGGACAGGTGGTGGTGGTGGAAAAACCTCAAAAAAAAAGCTTATTCTATTCCAAATCATATAATAGAACATACTCGTACTTTTCCATTGTACTATTTCAGAAACTCTTTTGATTATAATAGTATCTTTTTAATAATAGAAGTTTTTAAATCCACAAAAATCAGTTGCGGTATAATAAAATGTAATGCATAATGAAATATCTTTTTTTGTCAAAAAGCAAGAATTTTTTAATTTTTAAGCAAAGATATTGTAAACAGTAACTTTTAAAATATGATGTGTGTGTGATATTAGTCAATGTATTTTAACTATTTAATAGCGTACCTTTACAAAAAAAAGTCAAGATCATTATTTACAATATATACAAAAACTGGTCTTAAAATAACGAGGTAAGTTTTAAACATATAATACTTTTTTTTTACAATAATGTCGTATATCGTATGATCAAAATAATTTTCTCCACCTTAAGTCTAATATTCTTTTATAGAGAAAAATGATTTCGGAAGCGTGGAAATACTTTGATAAAGTTGTAGTAAATGAAAAGAAATACGGAGATTGCAAAAAATGCCATAAAAGAATCGCTTGTCTATGAAGCAGCACAAACGGCCTAATTGGTCACATCAAAAGTTGCGAGAAAATAGATTTAAAACCATCCAGTTCCAGACCAGTTTTGACTAAGATATCGTTAAACTCGATTAGGTCCATAACTCAATCTGAAACACTAAGAATGCTTTTTGAAAATTATGGGCATAGTTTGCCCAAGTTAGCGTCCACAATTTCAGAAAAAATTAAGATGTTTCATGCTGAAGCCAAATGTTTAATGATCGCTGAATTGTCTGCATTGAAAGCAAAAGGAGAAAAATTTGGACTAACAGGTGACGAATGGTGTAGCAATAGAGGTAGAAGATACTACAATTTAAATGTTCATCACGACCGAATATATTGTTTAGGAATGGTGAAATTCCCGTCTCCTAGTTCTGCCGAAACATTAAACATTTTAATAATGCAAAAATTAAAATAATTCGGTATAGATGATGAAGATGTTGCAGGTAAAACTACGGATGGCTGTAGCTGGGTGGTGAAATTGGGTACCACGTTTAAGTTTCCACATCAAATCTGCCAGAATCATTCAATTCATTTGAGTGTTTGATTTGCTATACGCTAAAAAAGGTTGTCGCGAAAGGTTGTCGCGAAGGTTGTCAGAATTCAAGCAACTTCCTCGGAAGCAGAAAGAGTTTTCTCCTCGTCTTCCAGATTTGTCACAAAGTTTCGTAGTTCACTTTCTGATGAAATGATAAATGTTTTCATCTTTTTAAAATATTATTTTGAAAGATCTTCAGAATAAATACTTTTTTAATATTCTTTTTTTAGTTTTTACTATAGGTACCCCAAGAAGTCTTTATTACAGAGCACCGCGGCAGGGCATTTAACTGAAAGTTCACACCTTCTTCCTAACCGATGCTGGTTAGAAAGCCATTTATTAGATAAAACTTGTTCGTTAAAAGATTGCGATAAGAAAAATATTTAAGTACGAAGGAATATAAAAATATAATTTTTTTAAAAATTTAATATAAATTATAAATCGAAATATATAAAAATAAAAAAATCAAATACAAGAACAATGTTTAATTTTCAACTAGATAGTTTATTTTTTTAATTTATAACAAAGTTTTATCGAAGCTCCGATTTTTTCTCGACTCCGACGGAGTTTTTTCTCGATTTTTCTCCACTCCGGTTTTTCTCGATTTTGGATTCTCTGCTGATAACCATTTGTTTGCACTGATTAAACTTATTTCAGAAAACTATGCAAAAATACGTTTTTATCACCTGGGTAAAGAACAAACTGCCAAAATAACTGGAAAAAAGCTTAGGAAGCAATTAACAAAGCTTATCCTATTCAAAAACCAATCAAAAGTATTTTTATACATATATCGTATACATATATCGTATATATATATACATATATATATACGATATATGTATACGATATATGTATAAAAATATATATATATATATATATATATATCTGTTATTTAAATGGAGAAAAACAACATATTAATATTACTTAAAGTTTCGTGCCTTACGGCAATCATCAGCTATTAATTACAAATTAAAAACGTAAAAAACCGTTTAAAAACGAATCAAATTTACGGTAGAACGAATTTTGTCGTAATGAGCAAAAAGACGTAATCATTTAGTCTTCAGTATCAAAAGGGGATAAAAGGAACTTGTTAGCATGTCGACATTTAGATATTATTTCGCTTCTTTTGTTAAGCAGGTTGTTTTCTTTATACGATAAAATTTCAAACTTCTTGTGAAGGCAAAGGTTACAAATCTTGGTTTCAGGATTGTAAGGTTTGCAGCGCTTTACAATTCTCCGCTTTATTATAGGTGTGATGGCTTTTTCTTTGAATTTCCAAATTTCCTTTGAAAACTCGGTGTCATTCTTATACCTGACCGTATTAAAAGATTTTAAATGGTTAGCATATCTTAGCTTAAATGGTGTCTCGCTAATGCCAAAATAAACTTTTTCTTTGAGTTCAAGATTTTCGGAACTCACGATAGCTTTATAAACGATATTGCTTAACAAACATTGATTGTTTAAAGGACAAGCGGTTTTGTTGATACAGTTGCAGGTGATTCTTGGTATGCTTCTTTTGTCTTGTAAAGCCTTGTGGTTATGCGAATTAATGATGGATTTTACGTTTCGCATACAGCTATAACTTACCTTGATCGAATTTCTATTGAAAATTTTGTGCAATCTATGATTTACCGGAAAGTGAAGGTCAACCAATGCAAGTAAACGGTTTCCTATTTTTGTTTCCACGTTTTTACTAAATGGAGGGTTAAACCATATAATGTTTCGCTTGCGTTTTGTATTTTTAGTCGTGGCAACTTGATGTTGATAATTGAGTTTACATTTATAGCCAGCTTTATTTAAAGCCTCTTCGTAAGGTGGAGTAGCATTTTTAAAAATAAGTTCGTTCGATGAAGTTGAAGATAATCTTAATTCAACAGTTCGAGGTAGTCTTTTGATAACACTAGGTGGATGGTTGGAATCGCAGTTGACCTAACACAGTTCATTATCACATTTCGAGTACGGTCGAAAAGAATTATCATTAAGATCAAGTGTCACATCGAGATAATTTACGATTTTCATATTGCATTTGATGGAAATAAGAAAATCATTATTTTTAAATATTTTCACAAAATGCTTTTTGATTTTTTCCATCTGTTGGCCGTTTTTGTTTTTAAATATCGCTAGCCCGTCGTCACGATATAGCCCGAAATCCTCTCTTTTATAATGTTGCGAAAGTTGAAATAATAGAAAGATTCCTACTAATTCACATACTTCAGCACCATCGTAAGCCCCCATAGTAACATCGAACTGTCCCCTATTTTTCTTAATCCACGTTTCATTGTTGTTAAAAAGTAAAGATTTTCTTGCATGCTTTAATATTGCCTTTTGCTCGGAGTTTAGTAAAAGATGCTGCTCGGCAAAATTAATTGCAGTGTTGAGAGTTTTTTCACTTATTGAAGAATAAAAATCATTAATGTCAAAAATTAGAAATTTGAAAAGATGTTTGTTTTTAATTTTTTTAAACCAGTCTGTAACATTTAAGGTGCTTTGCCATTGGTTTACAAGAAGCTTACTTTTGAGTTCATTGTTTATTTGAGATAAAATAATTTTGCTTATTCTTCCTACCTCGTTTTTTGCTGGATTTAAGAGTCGTACAGTGGGGTTGTTGATAAAGTTTTCTTTGTGGTCTTTCAATGCAATAAAACATCCAGAAGAACCGTTTATTTTGATTTTATTATAAACATCGTGGTTACGTAAAATGTTATTTCCTTGTTTATCTATTTCGTCTTATATATTGCTCTATTATTATAATATTGAGCACTCTTTTACGCACAAGAGCTTTGTATTATTTTGATATAATACATGACCAATCAATATATATATATATATATATATATATATAGCTATTTCAAGTTGTATTATTTTCAAATACAATATTCGTGTTCGTAGAAGAGTGCTCAATATTTTGTATAAATAGAGCGATATGTATATATATATTTAAAACGAAGAAACAACAACTATGTATGATACTTAAAGTTTCATGCCTAACGGCAATCATCAGACATGAAATACAAATCAAAAATATAAAAACCGTTACAAAATTACAAAAAATTACTGTGCCGTGTGCTCTGACGTCATGATAGAAAGAGAGGGGGAAAGGGAATAAAGAAAGATAGAAAGAAAGAAAGAAAGAAAGGAAATGATAAAGAAACAAAGAAATAAAAGAGAGGAAATAAAGAAAGAAAACATGAAGAAAAAGGAAAAAGGAAAAAAGGAAGAAAGAAAGATAGAATGAAAAAAAGAATGAAATGAATAAAGCAAAAAGGAAGTAAAGAAATGAAAGAAAGCAATCGAGAAATAAGGAAAAGACAGAAAGAAAGAAAGAAAGACAGAAAGAAAGAAAGAAAGAAAGAAAGAAAGAAAGAAAGAAATAGAGAAGGAAAGAAAGAAAGTAACGAAAAGAAAAGAAAAGAAAGAAAGAAAGAAAAAAAGAAAGAAAGAAAGAAAGAAAAGAAAATAAAGAAAGAAAGAATGAAAGAAAGAAAACATTTAGGCCTAGTCGCCAGTATCAAATTTCGAAAGAAGAAATTTGTTTCTATGCCGGCATTTTGAAACCATTTAGTTCTTCTTATTCAATAAGATACCTTCTTGAAACATTATAATCATGTACTTCTCATACAGGCATAGCATGCAACATTTTGCGGCCGGGTTGTACGGTTTGCAATGTTTGATGATCTTCCACTTAACAATAGGTGTGAAATTTTTTTCTTTTATTTTCCATATTTCTTTTGATAGTTCCGTATCGTTCTTGTACTTTTCAAAATTAAAGGATTTTTGGTGGTTTGCGTACCTTAGTTTAAAAGGTGTTTCGCTGATGCCGTAATATGTTTTTTCTTTCATTACTGGGTTGTCGGAGGAGACGATGGCTTGGTAGACAACGTTTTTTGCAAGGCAGTTTTGATGTAAAGGACACTTAGTTTTATCCATGCAATTACAAGTTTTTTCACTAATATTGGGGTTATTTTGCTGGTTTATATGCAGAATGTTCAGGTTGTGGGAATTTATGATATCTTTTATGCTAGGCATGCAGCTGTAACTCACTTTAATGTAATTCCTATTGAATACCTTGTGGAGTTTGTGGTTTACTGGAAAATGTTTGTCGATCAGATTTAAAAATCGCTTTCCTATATTTGTGCAAACATTTTTGCTGTAAGGAGGGTTGAACCAGATGATCTTTCGCTTACGGCTTTTGTTGTTAACATGTTGCAAATTGGGGATGTATTTAAGCTTTTGGTTGAAACCTGATTTTTTTTAAGGCTTCCTCGTACATATAGGAAGAATTTATGAAGATATGTTCGCTAGATGAATTGGCCGACAATCGTAGCTCGATGGAATGCGGGATCTGCTTTAAAATGTTAGGTGGATGGTGGGATTCAGCATGAATATAGCTTAAAACATTCTCAGGTTTGCTATAAGGCCGGAAAGTGTGGCCATTGAGGTTTAAAGTAAAGTCAAGATAATTGACGATTTTTTTTAGCAAAGCTAATTGCGTTGTTTAAAAGATTTTCATTGATTGATGGGTAGAAATCGTTTATGTCAAATATAAGAAACTTATGTAAGTGTTTTTCAGTAACTCTCTTAAACCTATCAGTAACATTTTGAGTACATGTCCATTGATTGAGAGCAAGAGTATGTTTGATATCATGGTTTATTTTTGATAGTATATTTTTAATGATTCTTCCAATTTCATTTTTAGCAGGATTTAGTAATCTGACTGTCGGGTTGTTTATAAAGTTCTCTTTGTGGTCTTTCAGAGTTAAAAAACAGTTAGAAGTTCCATTTATTTCAATTTTGTTTCAAGAAGGTATCTTATTGAATAAGAAGAACGAAATGGTTTCAAAATGCCGGCATAGAAACAAATTTCTTCTTTCGAAATTTGATACTGGCGACTAGGCCTAAATGTTTTCTTTCTTTCATTCTTTCTTTCTTTATTTTCTTTTCTTTCTTTCTTTCTTTCTTTTTTTCTTTCTTTCTTTCTTTTCTTTTCTTTTCGTTACTTTCTTTCTTTCCTTCTCTATTTCTTTCTTTCTTTCTTTCTTTCTTTCTTTCTTTCTTTCTTTCTGTCTTTCTTTCTTTCTTTCTTTCTGTCTTTTCCTTATTTCTCGATTGCTTTCTTTCATTTCTTTACTTCCTTTTTGCTTTATTCATTTCATTCTTTTTTTCATTCTATCTTTCTTTCTTCCTTTTTTCCTTTTTCCTTTTTCTTCATGTTTTCTTTCTTTATTTCCTCTCTTTTATTTCTTTGTTTCTTTATCATTTCCTTTCTTTCTTTCTTTCTTTCTATCTTTCTTTATTCCCTTTCCCCCTCTCTTTCTATCATGACGTCAGAGCACACGGCACAGTAATTTTTTGTAATTTTGTAACGGTTTTTATATTTTTGATTTGTATTTCATGGCTGATGATTGCCGTTAGGCATGAAACTTTAAGTACCATACATAGTTGTTGTTTCTTCGTTTTAAATATATATATATATATATATATATATATATATATATATATATATATATATATATATATATATATATATATATATATATATAATAACTCTAGAAGTAACCTCTGAGTTGTGTGTGCTCAGCTAATAGTTCATGCAGCATTTATAATTTTGGAGTGCCTATCTGATAAACTAATGTATAAAAAATATTTTATCTTAAAAATAAAATCAGCTGCCTACCATGCTGTTGTGTTATTAACCTTCTAGCACACAGCATTGGGTAGTTAAGAACTAAAAGGTACATAAACTATATAACAAATGCTAACTATTTGAAATTTGAGATTTCTGCACAGCCAAACAAATACTTTTTCTTCACTAATATTAAACAAACTAACAATTTTAGCAAACTCAAATTAAAATTTGTACTTAGTTTTACTGATAATTTTTATTTTATTATATTTGTTTTAAAAAACGAAAAACATAAAGTTAATATAGAACAACTTATTGTAAGAATATGTTTTGTTAAATAAAAAAATATTTATATTTGAAATTTATGTAAATATCTAATATTCCGTTATTTTTATAAAAAAAAAACATATGTTAAACAAAAAAAAATAGATTTTTATTAGAAACTTATATATTTATCAATATTTGAGCTAAAGAAATAAAACTTGATTATCATCAGTTTCTTAATTTTCATAACCATTCGTTAATTCCGCCGCCATCTTGGGAGGCCAAAACTGGCTTCAAAAAATTTCCCGTATACGCTATCCAGTTATATTTTGACAATGATATATTATACATACTAGATGTCTAACTTCGATCCGAAAAGTGAAGCCGTGGAAACCATTTCTAATTTGGGCAAAAACGTGCATTTTTAACTTTTATTTCGCACGTCGGATATAGTTTTTGCCCTTATTACAAATGGCGGATTCAATTTGTAAACAAAAAAAGCGGCTTCACTTTTCGTCCTATAAAATCCCGCAAGTTAGACATCTAGTATATATAATATATCATTGTATTTTGAGATCAGTGAGCGCAATGCGCTCTACATAGCCATAAGCTACTCAGAGCGCTATATTGTACACGCATGCGCAATTATTTTATTATAACTACGATTTATATTTCACAATAAAGCTGGTTTGGATAGGCGGTTAGGGTTAGGGTTAGGGTCTGCTTATTGCGCGGTGTAACGGTAATTAATTTTCATTAAAACTGAAAGCGTTTTGAAAAAGATTTCTTAACAATAGCGAATATTAGGGATTTTTAGTTGGATTTTTTACAACTTTGACTTCGAATTAGAGCACTTTTCGTTAATTTTCAGGTCCATGTTTTTATATTTTTCTGAATCAGCATGAAATTTTCTATCATAACCTGCAATAAAAAAAAGGGGGGGGGGGTGCGAAAGTGCAGTAGCGCAACATTTTTTTGCATTATTATGTTGCGTTAAAAAAGATACTTTATAAAATATTGTTTAATTAAAATGTGTTGTATAAAAACTCCACGTTATCAACACATTTATTGGAAAGAAATTTTTTTTATTGCAAAAAAAAAAAGTAATTGAATGTCTTCTAAATGTGTTGTTTTGTGCCTTAAGTCATAAGGCATTTTTAACACCTTTCTTTAAAAAAAAAAGCAATAATCGCTTTTCGGAATCCGTTTAGAATTGATTCCTAAACGTTCAGATTGGTTTAACGCAATCTAAATCCATTTTAAACGCGATCTAAATCCATTTTAACGCGATCTAAATCCATTTTAAATCAGCAAATGCCTGTAGGGGAAAAACATTTGCGTCGGTAAATTTTTTATTGCTATTAATAGCAATAATTATTGCAATACGCGTCGATGTTAGAAAATAACTGAAAATTAACGTAGAAAAGACGTGGAAATTCTCAACGTTTGTTTTTGATGTTGAGCTTACGTTGAAATAACGTTGAAACTTAGATCGTTATTTTTCAACCATATTTCAACCAAATCGCAACGTTGAAATAACGTTACGTGCTTGCTGGGTAGGAAACCAGTTGCATTTGATAATAGTTCTAATAAAACTAAAAAACGGCGTGTATCTTGTTTAATTGAATCTCATTCATCAAATCAATTATTTTTTGCTGCTAATAAAAAATTTAGAGATGAACCTATTGTTATTGCTGCCAAGAACGTTTTAAATATTTCAAATACAGATAAAGCAACTAATTATTCAGCAGACGAAGCACAAGCTTTAATAATTGATGCAAGTCTGACCAAAGCTTCCTATCAATTGATTAGAAGCGGAGCCTTGGAGAAAGAATACAACATCTACTCCGCTTACAATTATGTCAGAGATATGAAATGTTATCCTGCAAGCATAACACTGGAGGACCATTCAGCTTCAGTTCCTTTAAAAGATTTAATGATTCATACTTTGCAAAGATCCTGTGCAGTTCAGGAGCCTGTGCTAAGGCACTCGATATTGAACGACAAAGCAATAAAAACAATGACACTAACGTGTAAGGCTGGTTTTGATAGTGCTACTGGCCAAAGCACCTATAAGCAAGTTTTATCAGAAGCTAACATTAACAGAGATTTAAAGCGTGAAGAATCATTGTTTATTACTTGTCTAGTCCCATTGGATTTGACTGGATTTAACTACAGCAACGAAAAGGTGCCTATTTGGAGAAATCAATAGTCGTCATCCACAGCCTATTGTTGACCCATAACATTTGCATACAAAATGGAACCCAAGGAATCTGTGATTGAAGAAGATCAGTACATTAAAAGTGGGATAGAAAGCTTGAGTATGATTTTATTTGCCGATCTTCTATTGAAGTGAATTGTATTATTGAACTTACAATGATTGATGGGAAGGTTCAAACGATATTATTGTTTTATAATTTTTTGATGTAATTTAAAATTGACAATTTTTTCTTGAACTATTTTTTGCTTTTACTATTCCTAAAGCTTTATTTACCTAAATACTTTGTTATTCAATATAGGTGGGTCAAAAATCCGATAAAATATTAAAATACCAATTTACCACTTTGTAACTAAGGAAAGTATCCGGTACTAAGCAATATAAGTATCCATAACAACTAAATTAAAAAAATTATTACTTTTGTAAGGAGTGTTATCTCATATTGGTACTCATGCCAAATTTAGTGAATATAGCAGTTATAAAATATCTGCAGATAACAAAAGTAGGTTGTTGCTAAGCAAAATAAAGGTATCTATAGCAACGAAATAAAAAAATATTACCTACATAAAAAGCGCAGACATCATATTAGTACTCATTCTAATTTTAGTTAATATAGCTCTAATATTAAATTAGTTACGAACTTTGTCCAGTAAAAGTGCATTCTGGCCCACTGTGCGCTGTTTCGCTTAGGGTTAGTGGATTGGTGGCATAGAGCATCTATTTGATGGCCGTTAACGACGCAGTCCGTTACATCGTCAAAAGGAAACAGTCGCTTTTATCCTTTGATGTGGCTCAATACTGTTTTTAGCGGTGAAAGATGTGGCGCGGAACCCTCAGCCTTATTTAACCCTCTAACCCCTAACCCCTAACACTAACTTATATAAAACCACTGTTAAGATTGCATGCGTTTTTTATTTAGCAACTTCATAAACTAGTTTTACAATATCTGGATAAAATAGAAAAGCTGAAAAAACAAATAAAACTAAAAAGCACTACAAAAATTTACTTCAATTAACATTTATGGTGCTTTATTTACTCAGCTAATTTTGTTTTTAAAAGTAGATTATTAACTGTTTTTTTTTTATTTAATACGTAGAGTAGTACAAAGACTGATGCAATAACCACAACAATAACGACAGTTACGATTATCCAATTATACTTCAAACTGGGAGAGCTCGCAACTAAAAATCAATCACTTTTTTTTAAAAACCTTTAAACAAAAAGTTAAGGATATAAAAAGAAAATTTTACCTAGGTGACAACCTTTTATAATTCAAAGAGTAAAAATCAGAAGAATAATTTATTAGACAAGTGCATAGATATGAACCCCTTGAAAAACGATTTAGGTCTTTGTTCATATTGAAATAATTAGAAGCGAATGATGTTTTTTCTAAGCAATTATTCAGAAGTAATAAAATGATGGTTAGGTGCGAAAAAAAGGTATGTTGCACTTTAAATTTTATTTGTAATGTAAACGTGCAACTTTGTTACTAGAGAATTTTAATGAAAGGTTAGAAGCACCTTTAACTTGTTTTTTTTCTAGCTAATTGCATCGAAGGAGTGGGCTTTGGAAGTTCATGAGTATTCCCTGATATTCCATTAAAGTTAATTTCAGTTTAATGAGTACTGTTCTATGATTCATATGTATTAATGTTCAACCAACATTTTTGTATGCTCTGTGAATATCAGAAAACTGAAATTTGCTGCATGGTAATGATTTAAGAATACGAGAAAATTTTGTCAGCGTCATAATGCTTCCTAAATCAGAATGTTTTCAGTAAAAGGAAGGAGACGAACTATTGATTCATTCCCCTATACTTTCTTGTGTATATCTACGCCAAAATAATTTCTGTAATTCTTATAGAAATGAAGGTAAAAGTCACTTTGATATCACATATGTCATTTCGAACTATGAGCAACAATAACACATTGCAGCTAAAAGTTGAAGAGAAAGTTAGGGAAAAAGGAATACCGAGGGAAGTAGAAAACCGGTTGATTACAGTCAGCATGATTTTTGCAAACACTCTTTAGTCAAAAAATTCTTGCTTTTTTATTTTTTTAGAAATGTTGATCAACTTGAACAAATTTATAAAATCTACAATTTTAAAAAATTTGCCTAATTAAAACGGTAGACAAGAAAGTGTGAATAGGGGAAAAGGGGGGGGGGGAATGTGACCAAGAAAGTGTGAATATGGGCAATATCAGAAGTAGATCTATTCAACTGCAACTTAAGTAGCTGGATTTCAATGCACTTTCGTTTCCTTAATAATTTCAAGCAGTAAAAAACAAACCTTGACATTGACTAGAAACGCTGTTGAAATCAAATCCAGACGGACAAATACATTGAAAGGATCCAATTAAGTTAATGCATTTTGCCCCATTGTATTTACATTTATCAACGCATTCATCGATATCTGAAACAAATAATCATTCGTATCAGGTATATATTACAAAAAGTTCAAAATATATCGGAAACTATTAGAAGGTAAGTTTTGATGGTATTAACTAATTTAACAAAGGAAAGTACAACTAAGTAAGTAAGAACCAGTAAGTTACTGTGTATGTGTATTTTAAGTTGACAAGTTTAAAATTTTCATTAACAGAAAAAAAAAGAAATGTAATCTTTATTACTGGACATGCAATGTAAGAGAAATAATCATAATATTAGTGAAGATGAGAAACTTGCAGTAACTTTAGTTTAGAGTGGCAATGAAAATAACATTGAAAAGAAAAGAAAATTGGTAACACTGAGTACTTTTTCCCATTTTATGTATCACTGAGGACCAAATAGCGAAAACTCCTAGTTTTTTGTGATAATTACAAGTGCTAAATGGAAATATGGAATATAGCAATAAATTTAAAAAGTAATACCAAATAAATATATATAAATTTAAAGTAAATTGATTATGTTTGCAATAACCAACCAGTTGAGCAGTCCATGACAGATGGTATTTACTATATATGATTTCTCTGAATAAAATGCACACAAAGCAAAAAATTTCTGCGTTTTAAGTTTTAGAGTAAACACTGCACAAAACTGTGTACTGAGTTAACAACTTTTACTTTAAAATTTTTGCTATTGTTATTTAAATTTCCGCTGTGATTTTCAGAATATAAGGAGAACAAAAAGAAACTTAATAAAACCAAAATAATTTTCATAAGAGTTTTGAAAAAAAGACATTTTATCTATCATTGGAAGTATCCTTTAAATTTCCAGATAGACAACTTCCTACAAATAATGTTTTACAATGCTACCAATATGTTCCTACTATTAATAATAACAGATATAAATCTTCTTTAAACAATATTTGTTGCAAGCTTAAAAGAAAAAGTAAAAATATGATATGTTCTGGTGCAGCTTTCGTTGGAGAATGTACCTGCTTTATTAGCTCCAGAAAGTTGGGAATAGGGCTGGTTTTAGAAGAAAAATCCTGATATCTGGGCGCTCCATGAAAAGCTCTATATTAAAACTTAATTTTATGTTCAAGCATGTGAAGAAATTATTTTTTCTTAGCTAAGACAGCCGTTCAGAAAAAGCTAAAATCAGAGAATAAATTTATTTAACATTCCTTCAAACACTGATATTTCGGAAAAAAATCATTGGACTGACAAAACTAAAAATTAGGAGAGATCAAAGGTCTAAAAGTATATTGTACATTAATTCAATTAAGAAAAAGATAATGGTAACAGGATAAATAGAGCAGAATAAAAGCAAGAAAATCAACTCAAAAGTAGAAGCATTTAATAAAAATTAGCTTAATGGAGTAGTAGTAGAAATATTACGTTGTGTCACACGTAGACACGTTGTGTCATTGCTCTTTTAAATGTAAATTTGTTTAATACTTTTAAGATTCCACTTCTGTTGATTATGAGTAGGAGATAAACATATGAGTTACATTTATCTCACTATATTCTCTATCTCACTAATTCACTAAACTCACTTAGGTCTCGTAGGAAAGAAAGTTAAAGGACCAGGAAAACAGTTTCAAGTAAAGCTTTTAAATATTTGTATTGAATATGGCTAGTTTATGATTTGATAAAGGCATACCATTAAAATGTCTCACTTTGTACAAAACGTGACTTATTCTTTTGTTTTATACTACTAAATTTTGTTTTAAACTTCTTTTAATTGATATAAGTCAATTATTGATTGAAAATTGGCTCATGTTCATCACCGACTAAGTCAGTATTAAATTATATGAGGCTTAAAGCTATATATATTTATATTAAAATAATCAATACATTTCTATTAAATTAGTTGTCAAAAGACAATTTAGGAAGAAGTTTTTTTAGCAACTTTCAAATTAAATTTAAATTAAATTAGTCAATTATTTATTTAGGATATCTAAAATCTAACTTAGTTGGTAATTTACTTTTATTAATCTAAAAAGAAATTTTTTCAAAATTGTGTAAAAAATGCACAAAGTTAATCAGGGGTCTAAGTAAGTCTGAAAAACTTGACGTTGGTGTAAAACAAGCACTCTCTCTCTTTTTTTTTTGAAGGACTATTAACTCTAAGGCTAGTTTAATAAAAAAAAAAAAAGAAAGGCTCGCACAATTTTGCCTAACAAACAATAGAACATGTTATAATAAAAAAAAAAAATTAAAAAAAAAAAAAATGAACGCATTTTTATTAAAAATTCAAAAGGTAAAAAGAAATTCCTTTGTTTTTGGGTGAAGCTGAGCAAAAAGAACAATTTCCTTTTTTACAAAATTCAGAATTAACAAAACACTGTTTAGGAGCCCCATTAAAAGTCTAATTCGGCACTTGTAATGTTCCCTTTATTTGCTTATTTTTTTGGTGTTTTCTTAATGTATAGCAGAAAATTATTTCTTTTATAAAAATTATTTTTTTGTACTTTAGACCGCTTCTTTGCTTTAAAATTGTCGCCATCGATTCTACATATGCATCATTTTTTTTCATTCTTGAAATTTGACCTGGAAACAGTGCATCTTCATAAATAAAGAAAAACAACTTCCTTTTTTCAATTTGCATTGTTGTCCAGCTTTTTGATATTGATTTTTCATTTTGTTTATTAAAAATTTATAAATACATTTTTCTAGATCTTAAATGCCAACACTTACCTTCAGGAAAAGAAAATTTCTTTTTTCGTTTCTTAGGTCTAGTAAGAAAATCTTAAAGCTATCTTTTAGAGCTTTTTATCAAAAGATTCTTTTTCTCTAAATTTTGAATGCAGCTCATTGATATTCACTGGATAGATAACACTTTCTAATTTACTTGAATGTAAATTATTAGCCTGATTTGGCGCTAAAGCTTTGAAAAGTTGCTTGTCAAGAGAAGTCAGTACATGAACCTTTATACTTTGCGATAACTATACAAAGCAGTTTTAAGAAAACCGCATCAAAAGGTTGAGTTATATGTGAGCAATTTGGTGGTAGGCATTCAAACTTTTATTTTTCATTATATGCTTTAATAACTTTTTAAAGACATGAGAGGGACCACACTTGTCCAAAATTGGAAATAACTACTCCGAAGCTTCCCGAAAAAACCCTTTGGAGCGGAGTATCTACATATGTTCCTGATTAGAAAAATGAAAAAAATGAAATCCTTCATGACCGTCCGAGCGAGAAATTTCAGTTTAAAAAATAAGTTTTTTGCCAAAAAAAATTTTAATTTTTTTTTTCAAAATTTGATGAAAAAATCAGTTCTTAAGTATTAGTGGCACATCCCTAATAAAATATTGAACCAAATTTCGGGAAAAGGCATTTTAATGACATATTCATGTTTTCATTCGTGGAATGCACAACTCAAAAATGCCAAACTCAGCAAAAAATCATGAAGACTGTTGGAAGTCAGTTTGTCTCCTCTGTATGAAAAAATGTTCTAGGGAGCTAACAAGTTTTCTTAAAGACCAAGTCAAGAGTCTGATTTCTCAGGATGTTGACTTTTGTGACACACGAGTCCCACTTGGAATGTGTGATTCTTGCAGACTGCTTCTGAGGAGAAAGAAAAATGTTGAGAATGTCTCTGTCCCTCCCATTTTTGATTTCTCATCTGTCATCCCTAGGCCTGAGACAAGAGGGCAGCAGTGTGATTGCATCATTTGCAAAATTGGACACCTGAAAGCATTGCAAAAGGACCCATTTGAAATGCCACAACAGCCTTTACCATCCCAAGACCAAAGAAGATGTTCTGATTGCCTCTCCTTAATTGGAAGAGGAGTACCTCATCAATGCAATCAGTTCACATTCAGGCATAACATAAAGATGTTGGCATCAAAAGATTCCAAAGTCAGTGAACAGATTGCTTCAGCAGTCATTTCATCTAAAGAGGCTTCTCCTCATGGAACCCTAAGAATAGCACAAAGTGGTGGTGGGCGACCTTTGCCAATTACTCCAGGTAACAGTAACTTGCAAATCTTTTATCTGATAGTAATTAAAACTTTGTCATTGTCTTTGTCTTTTACAAAAGAAAAAACCTTTAACAAATAAAATTTGCAGTTCAAATCTAAACTTTACTTTCCATAAAGAAAACTTGGTTGTTTATGTGAAAAATTTGCTCCTACTCATAGCAATGTTTTTAATACAGGTGCAGCAAGCGCAAAAAGACTCTTTGGTGATGAAGTAGTTCTAAAAGCCCAAGACCTTGCAAACATTCAGACAAACACAGGGCTGTCTAATGCAAGCGTCAAAAAATTGGCCTCAACATTGAACCATGTTGCACAAGCCAGAGTTGTTGAACCTCAATTCCGGGCAAAATTCCATCAAATAGGTACACAACTATCTGAACATTTCACTCACACAAACATAACTGTGACACATGAAAAGTCTCAGACAAAGAAACAAATTGTGGTTCACTGCAAGAATCTCTCTGAACTTCTCAATGATGTCTTGCTCAAAAGACAAGTGTATAAAGAGCACAAAGTCAAGCTTGGAATTGACGGTCACATGCCAGCTCACACCCTTGCACATGGTGTGACATTGACCACAATAGGTTATCACAGAATGGTAACTTTCGAACCTTTGGATCCATCAGAAGATCTTATGCCTCATTTAAAGCAGCTGGTTTAGACATGAAAAAGGCTAAACAATTTCAGAATGTGGTGCATGAGCCCCTCTTGGATTTTTCTGACAATGCACTTGTTCTTGACATCATACCACCAATGGAGCTACATCTCCTTCTCGGTGTAGTGAACCATCTGTTCAAGGCACTAAAGGACTCCTGGCCTGAGGCTGAAGAATGGCCTAAAGCTCTTCATATCAAAGAACAGCCTTTTCACGGAGGGCCGTTTGCTGGGAATGAATGCCGCAAACTCCTCAAAAATGTTGACCTTCTTCAAA
Source organism: Hydra viridissima (assembly GCF_058129835.1). Taxonomy (NCBI): domain Eukaryota; kingdom Metazoa; phylum Cnidaria; class Hydrozoa; order Anthoathecata; family Hydridae; genus Hydra; species Hydra viridissima. The sequence continues at coordinate 449,116 of NW_028324305.1, forward strand.
GACAAGCAGAGAATTGTTCAGCTTTTCATGTTTTTCCATTCATCGACACTTTGAGAAAGTTTGATGCAGTTGTGAATACCTGCTTTGGAAATCATCTGGATTCAAACTACTCAAAGAAAATTGACCAATTTCAACTGGCTTTCCTCTCCTTGCCAAAAGTAAGTGTGAGTCCAAAAGTCCACACTGTCTTCTTTCATGTCAAGGATTTCATTGATCGTCACAAAAAGTCTCTTGGACAATTCAGCGAACAGACAACAGAAGCCCTTCATCACAGTTTCCGAACCCACTGGGAGAGATACAAAAGGCCTCTGGGTCATCCAGACTATCCAGAAAAGTTGCTGAGTTGCATAGTAGATTTCAACAGCAAGCGTCTTTAATGCAAAGTTATCAAGAAAACATCGTCTCTTTGTTTCAGTTTATTTATGTTTTAGTTTTTCAAAAAAGCTTGACTAACTAACATTAAAGCTGCCCCCAACTCAATTTTTTAAAGAGTACATTGTTTTCTCACATTGTTTTCTCACATTATTTCTTTGTTATGTGTTCATAGAATAAAAAGAATAAAAGCAATCTACAGTGGACAATTGTTAAATCATTTTAAAAAAAATCAAAATTAAACTTGCTAAACAATCATTTTACTTTTGATTTTAAAGTTTTTTAAACATTTTAGTGACTTACCCATGCATCAGGGATCTGTTATGTAGTGTAGATCAATGTTTAGTGAATAAAAAATGTGTTTTCTTTTGATTGCAAAAAAATATTTTTTGTCGCAATTTCTTACATTTTAAAACTAAAATTTCTCGCTCGGACGGTCATAAAGGATTTCATTTTTTTCATTTTTCTAATCAGGAACATATGTAGATACTTCGCTCCAAAGGGTTTTTTCGGGAAGCTTCGGAGTAATTATTTCCCATTTTGGACAAGTGTGGGACATGTTAAAGTCTTTTAGAGCATTTTTTCTAATATTTATTTTAAAGAAGGTAAAACTGTAGAAACAAATCATTTTTCAAAAGTTACTCTGTAGAAACTGTAAACAAAACTGTAAACTGTAGAAACAAATCATTTTTCAAAAGTTATGGATAAAAGTTCCAAGAAACAATTTTTTTGTTTAACTCTATACTTAAACAAAACAACTCATATTGCCAGAAATCCCATTTCTTATCAACTTTAAAAAAGTAAAAAAGTAATTTTTTATTGTTACATTAACCTTTTGATGGAACAGTTTCTCAGCCTACCTTTATAACATTTTTGGACACCCTAATCTATATTGGCACAGCCATATACAACTCTAAAGCTGTGAATGGTTACCCAATACTGCATTTACATAAGGGAGTGCACAACATGATGCAGATAATAAAAAATCTGCACAACATGACACTGATAATAAAAAATATGGAGTTTAGATCAAAAGTTTATGAATAGAGAAATATGCAGGAAAAAGTTGGTAAAAACTCTTTGATTCATTCTTCATAAACAACTCTTTAATTCATGAAAACACCAAATTTGATGATACCTTGAAAGCAAACATATTAGGAATAATTTAGTATATCAACTATTGCTCTTAATTTTTGTAAAAATAATAGAAATGGATTTACTTCAAAATCACTCAAATGATAATGGAAACGTGGTAACTCATTCAGAAAAGAAAGTTATATGCAAATTCATTAGAAAACATCATTTAAAAACAATCGCTTTATAACAAATATAAACATTTTTTATTGACTTGTTTGAATTTGAGAATTACAATAAAATAATTGAATATATGTTTTGAAAAACGAGTTATTTATACTGATTAAGTTCATTAACTATAAGGTCATCCACCATTGTGAGCATTTTAATGTTAATAATTATTTACAAAGTACTTGTCTAGTATTACAGTAATAACAAATAAATCGTCAAATAGAAGTGAAGTCTTGCATAAGGAGTCACCCAAAAAAAAAATTGGCAGCTGATTCAACCGACAATTTAAAAAGCAGTTTAAAAAGGACTTCAATAAATTGCTTTTTGCAAAGAATGGAGTTTTGCATATTTGAGAAATAGTGTAACTAACTGATTGAATATGCTGCTCTGTACTATCAAACTATAATGTAAATTATGGTTTGATAAAAAATCAAGTGAATTTAAAATCATTTCTTTTGAAAATTGTAGGTTGTTAAATTAAGTGAACAAGAAAATACCTCTAACTTAACCGTTGGCCATGATCACAGCCTCAATTCTGGGCCTAAAGCCTAACCCTAACTTGTTTTCAGGAGATAGTCCTTGGGGTTTAACTTCTTCATTTATGATTGTATCCGCACTCACAGAGAGTTCCTTGCCCATCTTCCTCTAGGATCAGACTGGAATACCCTGATTTTGTGGTTTTTGACTGCTCTAATAAGCCTTGAAGCCCTTAAAGTCCTCATCTCAGCAATTACAGGTTTTCTGTCTATGTAACCAAACCTATTAAGTTGACTTTAAATATCATACATAGTTCTCTTGGCCATCTCAAGTCTGGCTAAAAATTTTCTAGGCATAACACCCATGCAATGAAGATAAATGACAACTTTACTTATAGCAATCATCGTTCAAAAAATCATTTTTAATTTTATTAGTTTTTTTCATACAAATCAAGGATTCATCAATTCAGTTGTTCCAAAATGATTCAAAATCAATGATTCTTTTAAGAGCGCATGTTAAAGAAAGATGGAAATAAAGTTTCCAGAATATTGGGAAACATTTTATAAAGGCCAGAATAATATTGTGAATAATAAAGAACGAAACTGTGGATTTTACATCATAGCCAAATCATAAATAGCTGTATTCAACTTTTTCAAAAAATAAATTTTTGCATTTTATATCAGAGCCAAAACAAGTAATAGCAATTCTTAAATACTTTTTGCTTATGAGGGTTAGTTTTTAGCGCAAAAAAAAATCCAAAGATTAATTTAAAGGAAATCAGAAAAAATTCATTAAAAATGTAATTTAATTCAACAAACAATTCCAACAACTTGTTTTGATTCATATTTTAACAATCCTTAGATAACACATTAAGTAAAAAGAGTTTTTTGGCAGCAGTTAAAATCAAAATACTATTGGATTAAAAAACGCTGAAAAATTTCCTTTTATACTTAATTTAATTTTCTAAACACTTGTAACAAGTTTTTGAATAGTTACAAGTGTTCAGAAACTTAAATCAAGTGAGGGGAAAAAAAAAATAGGTGTAATCCACAGATGCAATCAATATATTATACATTCTGAAATCATAATTTTGAGAAGAAAACACATGGGAAAAAAATTGAATGTTGAGAAACTAAAAACACAAGATATGTATAAGTTTAAACGGAAAAGACTAGAGATAAAAAAGAAGAATTTACATAGTTTTATAATCAGATTTGAAAAAAATTAAAACTAAGAGGTAAAAAGTATATTAGAACAGTAAAATACAAAAGAAATGATCATATGTAAGTGAAAAAACAAAAAACATTTTACTTCAGTACGGATTAAAGACATTAGAACAGTTTTAAAATGAGTAACTTAAAAAATGGAAATAATGTCAATACTTATTTTATACTTGACCTTTGCGACAAGAAAATTAGGGTGTCCCGAAAAATATATAGATTTGAAAAACATATTGCACACTCTTTCAAAATGATCTTACATGCTATATTTTTCCAATTATACAATATTAACTGATCCCTCAAAAACAACATTTATCCAGTTTTGTGAAATACCAAAAATGAAATGTCTTACACTGATAATCTTTTTTCTTTCTGGTATGTCTTAAATTTATTGCATAATTATGTAATGCCATATGATTTTAAGTTGTAACAGTACATAAAATAAACAAATATTTAAAACTGAAACTCATGATAGTAAAGGTAATTATATTAAATGTGAAGCATATGAACGCAATTCAAAGAAAAAAGTTCTTTTCTTTGTTTTTAAACAATATACAACAGAAATTGTTTTTATTCTTTATCATTGCTAGATGAATTAAACTGAAACCCTATTTCCAATCCAATATCCATCACAAGAAAAATAAGCAATACTGGCCAAAGATCTACTTGATCATTTGAATTTGCAATATTCTCGGACATGAGCTTACCATCCCAATCATTTTCTTCACATTAATGTGAAATATAGATTCCTCAGTATATCTCTCACACTATGTAGTCTTGCTCCAGAAAAATCTTCAATTGGACGTCCAATGAGAGGTATTAAATTGATACTAGTGCCATATTGCAAGACATATGCCAACATTGTTAAATTGTAGACAATCTATTAAAGCAAGCTTGCTCTTGGAGCATGGGCGTCTGATAATTGCCCCAGTAATATTTTCAAGTAAATGCCCACAGAAGAATAAAATAATCCCTAATGCATGAAACCATATTGTGAGAGTATTGTAATTAGAAAATCTGTCTGAAAAGATGACTTAAACAATCAACAAAAACCCTACAATTATTACAGAAAATATCCACCAATTTTCTTTTTAATTAATATGGTGGGCCCATTAAAAAGTTTTATTAGTAATAGGATAGACTCATTAAAACTAAATAGTAAAAAAATGAACTGTTAAAATAAAAAAACGAATATTTATTTTGCATCACAAGAAATCATTTAAAGGCCAATAAAAGAATAAATATTTGCATTTATTGATTGATCGAATTTAAATGAAGAAAGGAAAAACTATAAAACTTATAAAAAATACATTGCACACAGAATACCATCAAATGTGAGTAAAACATTACAAAATATACAAACAACATTTGAAAGAAAAATTTATTAAAAAAATCTAAAGAAAAAAAGAAGACAAAAATAAATCGCTTCAAAAAATAACATATAAAAAATTATCAAAAACCAAAAAAAACAAATAATAAAACAAAATAAATCAAATAACGAAAAAAAAAAAAAAAAAAAAAAAACAACTAACACAAGATCGAAAAAACTAATAAAAATAATAAAATCAAATAAATTCACATAAATGAAAAATACAAAAAGTAACATAACAAACCTTGACAGAGTGCGCTGGTGTAGTTGAAGACGTATCCTGACGGACACGCGCACACATACGATCCGTTTAAGTTGCTACATTTGGAGCCGCTTAGTTTGCATCGCTCGTTGCATTCATCGACATCTGAACAAAACATTTTGCGTAAGTCAACATGTCGGAAGGCCGCTTTAGCATGCCTTAGTGTCAAGCAGGAGAAAGAAACAAAGCGAAAGCAAAGTTCAAGCATTAAGCAAATAATCACCTTGACAAAGCAGACTTGTGTAGTTGAACACGTAGCCAGAAGGGCACGCACAGTCAAACGATCCGTTTAGGTTCGTGCATTTCATGCTCTTGTCTGTGCAGCTATCCACACATTCATCTATGTCTAAATTAAAAGCAAAAGCTCATCGTTTCGTTAACACTCGCACGTTTTGCAAGCGCCGAGTAACGCTGCTGAAAAAAGGATTAGCAGGCAAGAGTAAACAAATGAGGACAAAAGAAACCATGAAAAGCTCTTTTCATTTCGAATGCCGGCTGCGTCCGCTTGAGCAAGTGGAAGTTTGATTGATCCACAGTAGAGCAAAGATCAGTAGTAAAGAAAAATAGCCTTGAAAAAGAAGGAAAGCATAGCGGGCTAAAAAAGAACGGGATCGACTTGATCAAAGAACCCACTTTTACTTAGGGGAAAGCCGTACTCACACTTTTTTGAAAGCACCAAATGCAGCGAAAGCAAACGACACAAACGCTGAACTTACGCTAAAAAGCTAACAAAGACACTCTTGCCCACTACGCGAAGCGCAAGAATGATTGCCAAAATTGGCATTTTCACACGCTCGCACGCATCAAAAAGGTAAAGCAAAAACGATCATCAAAAACGTCCGTTAAAAGACGCTCCTCCGACTCACCTTGACAGAGTGCGCTGGTGTAGTTGAAGACGTATCCTGACGGACACGCGCACACATACGATCCGTTTAAGTTGCTACATTTGGAGCCGCTTAGTTTGCATCGCTCGTTGCATTCATCGACATCTGAACAAAACATTTTGCGTAAGTCAACATGTCGGAAGGCCGCTTTAGCATGCCTTAGTGTCAAGCAGGAGAAAGAAACAAAGCGAAAGCAAAGTTCAAGCATTAAGCAAATAATCACCTTGACAAAGCAGACTTGTGTAGTTGAACACGTAGCCAGAAGGGCACGCACAGTCAAACGATCCGTTTAGGTTCGTGCATTTCATGCTCTTGTCTGTGCAGCTATCCACACATTCATCTATGTCTAAATTAAAAGCAAAAGCTCATCGTTTCGTTAACACTCGCACGTTTTGCAAGCGCCGAGTAACGCTGCTGAAAAAAGGATTAGCAGGCAAGAGTAAACAAATGAGGACAAAAGAAACCATGAAAAGCTCTTTTCATTTCGAATGCCGGCTGCGTCCGCTTGAGCAAGTGGAAGTTTGATTGATCCACAGTAGAGCAAAGATCAGTAGTAAAGAAAAATAGCCTTGAAAAAGAAGGAAAGCATAGCGGGCTAAAAAAGAACGGGATCGACTTGATCAAAGAACCCACTTTTACTTAGGGGAAAGCCGTACTCACACTTTTTTGAAAGCACCAAATGCAGCGAAAGCAAACGACACAAACGCTGAACTTACGCTAAAAAGCTAACAAAGACACTCTTGCCCACTACGCGAAGCGCAAGAATGATTGCCAAAATTGGCATTTTCACACGCTCGCACGCATCAAAAAGGTAAAGCAAAAACGATCATCAAAAACGTCCGTTAAAAGACGCTCCTCCGACTCACCTTGACAGAGTGCGCTGGTGTAGTTGAAGACGTATCCTGACGGACACGCGCACACATACGATCCGTTTAAGTTGCTACATTTGGAGCCGCTTAGTTTGCATCGCTCGTTGCATTCATCGACATCTGAACAAAACATTTTGCGTAAGTCAACATGTCGGAAGGCCGCTTTAGCATGCCTTAGTGTCAAGCAGGAGAAAGAAACAAAGCGAAAGCAAAGTTCAAGCATTAAGCAAATAATCACCTTGACAAAGCAGACTTGTGTAGTTGAACACGTAGCCAGAAGGGCACGCACAGTCAAACGATCCGTTTAGGTTCGTGCATTTCATGCTCTTGTCTGTGCAGCTATCCACACATTCATCTATGTCTAAATTAAAAGCAAAAGCTCATCGTTTCGTTAACACTCGCACGTTTTGCAAGCGCCGAGTAACGCTGCTGAAAAAAGGATTAGCAGGCAAGAGTAAACAAATGAGGACAAAAGAAACCATGAAAAGCTCTTTTCATTTCGAATGCCGGCTGCGTCCGCTTGAGCAAGTGGAAGTTTGATTGATCCACAGTAGAGCAAAGATCAGTAGTAAAGAAAAATAGCCTTGAAAAAGAAGGAAAGCATAGCGGGCTAAAAAAGAACGGGATCGACTTGATCAAAGAACCCACTTTTACTTAGGGGAAAGCCGTACTCACACTTTTTTGAAAGCACCAAATGCAGCGAAAGCAAACGACACAAACGCTGAACTTACGCTAAAAAGCTAACAAAGACACTCTTGCCCACTACGCGAAGCGCAAGAATGATTGCCAAAATTGGCATTTTCACACGCTCGCACGCATCAAAAAGGTAAAGCAAAAACGATCATCAAAAACGTCCGTTAAAAGACGCTCCTCCGACTCACCTTGACAGAGTGCGCTGGTGTAGTTGAAGACGTATCCTGACGGACACGCGCACACATACGATCCGTTTAAGTTGCTACATTTGGAGCCGCTTAGTTTGCATCGCTCGTTGCATTCATCGACATCTGAACAAAACATTTTGCGTAAGTCAACATGTCGGAAGGCCGCTTTAGCATGCCTTAGTGTCAAGCAGGAGAAAGAAACAAAGCGAAAGCAAAGTTCAAGCATTAAGCAAATAATCACCTTGACAAAGCAGACTTGTGTAGTTGAACACGTAGCCAGAAGGGCACGCACAGTCAAACGATCCGTTTAGGTTCGTGCATTTCATGCTCTTGTCTGTGCAGCTATCCACACATTCATCTATGTCTAAATTAAAAGCAAAAGCTCATCGTTTCGTTAACACTCGCACGTTTTGCAAGCGCCGAGTAACGCTGCTGAAAAAAGGATTAGCAGGCAAGAGTAAACAAATGAGGACAAAAGAAACCATGAAAAGCTCTTTTCATTTCGAATGCCGGCTGCGTCCGCTTGAGCAAGTGGAAGTTTGATTGATCCACAGTAGAGCAAAGATCAGTAGTAAAGAAAAATAGCCTTGAAAAAGAAGGAAAGCATAGCGGGCTAAAAAAGAACGGGATCGACTTGATCAAAGAACCCACTTTTACTTAGGGGAAAGCCGTACTCACACTTTTTTGAAAGCACCAAATGCAGCGAAAGCAAACGACACAAACGCTGAACTTACGCTAAAAAGCTAACAAAGACACTCTTGCCCACTACGCGAAGCGCAAGAATGATTGCCAAAATTGGCATTTTCACACGCTCGCACGCATCAAAAAGGTAAAGCAAAAACGATCATCAAAAACGTCCGTTAAAAGACGCTCCTCCGACTCACCTTGACAGAGTGCGCTGGTGTAGTTGAAGACGTATCCTGACGGACACGCGCACACATACGATCCGTTTAAGTTGCTACATTTGGAGCCGCTTAGTTTGCATCGCTCGTTGCATTCATCGACATCTGAACAAAACATTTTGCGTAAGTCAACATGTCGGAAGGCCGCTTTAGCATGCCTTAGTGTCAAGCAGGAGAAAGAAACAAAGCGAAAGCAAAGTTCAAGCATTAAGCAAATAATCACCTTGACAAAGCAGACTTGTGTAGTTGAACACGTAGCCAGAAGGGCACGCACAGTCAAACGATCCGTTTAGGTTCGTGCATTTCATGCTCTTGTCTGTGCAGCTATCCACACATTCATCTATGTCTAAATTAAAAGCAAAAGCTCATCGTTTCGTTAACACTCGCACGTTTTGCAAGCGCCGAGTAACGCTGCTGAAAAAAGGATTAGCAGGCAAGAGTAAACAAATGAGGACAAAAGAAACCATGAAAAGCTCTTTTCATTTCGAATGCCGGCTGCGTCCGCTTGAGCAAGTGGAAGTTTGATTGATCCACAGTAGAGCAAAGATCAGTAGTAAAGAAAAATAGCCTTGAAAAAGAAGGAAAGCATAGCGGGCTAAAAAAGAACGGGATCGACTTGATCAAAGAACCCACTTTTACTTAGGGGAAAGCCGTACTCACACTTTTTTGAAAGCACCAAATGCAGCGAAAGCAAACGACACAAACGCTGAACTTACGCTAAAAAGCTAACAAAGACACTCTTGCCCACTACGCGAAGCGCAAGAATGATTGCCAAAATTGGCATTTTCACACGCTCGCACGCATCAAAAAGGTAAAGCAAAAACGATCATCAAAAACGTCCGTTAAAAGACGCTCCTCCGACTCACCTTGACAGAGTGCGCTGGTGTAGTTGAAGACGTATCCTGACGGACACGCGCACACATACGATCCGTTTAAGTTGCTACATTTGGAGCCGCTTAGTTTGCATCGCTCGTTGCATTCATCGACATCTGAACAAAACATTTTGCGTAAGTCAACATGTCGGAAGGCCGCTTTAGCATGCCTTAGTGTCAAGCAGGAGAAAGAAACAAAGCGAAAGCAAAGTTCAAGCATTAAGCAAATAATCACCTTGACAAAGCAGACTTGTGTAGTTGAACACGTAGCCAGAAGGGCACGCACAGTCAAACGATCCGTTTAGGTTCGTGCATTTCATGCTCTTGTCTGTGCAGCTATCCACACATTCATCTATGTCTAAATTAAAAGCAAAAGCTCATCGTTTCGTTAACACTCGCACGTTTTGCAAGCGCCGAGTAACGCTGCTGAAAAAAGGATTAGCAGGCAAGAGTAAACAAATGAGGACAAAAGAAACCATGAAAAGCTCTTTTCATTTCGAATGCCGGCTGCGTCCGCTTGAGCAAGTGGAAGTTTGATTGATCCACAGTAGAGCAAAGATCAGTAGTAAAGAAAAATAGCCTTGAAAAAGAAGGAAAGCATAGCGGGCTAAAAAAGAACGGGATCGACTTGATCAAAGAACCCACTTTTACTTAGGGGAAAGCCGTACTCACACTTTTTTGAAAGCACCAAATGCAGCGAAAGCAAACGACACAAACGCTGAACTTACGCTAAAAAGCTAACAAAGACACTCTTGCCCACTACGCGAAGCGCAAGAATGATTGCCAAAATTGGCATTTTCACACGCTCGCACGCATCAAAAAGGTAAAGCAAAAACGATCATCAAAAACGTCCGTTAAAAGACGCTCCTCCGACTCACCTTGACAGAGTGCGCTGGTGTAGTTGAAGACGTATCCTGACGGACACGCGCACACATACGATCCGTTTAAGTTGCTACATTTGGAGCCGCTTAGTTTGCATCGCTCGTTGCATTCATCGACATCTGAACAAAACATTTTGCGTAAGTCAACATGTCGGAAGGCCGCTTTAGCATGCCTTAGTGTCAAGCAGGAGAAAGAAACAAAGCGAAAGCAAAGTTCAAGCATTAAGCAAATAATCACCTTGACAAAGCAGACTTGTGTAGTTGAACACGTAGCCAGAAGGGCACGCACAGTCAAACGATCCGTTTAGGTTCGTGCATTTCATGCTCTTGTCTGTGCAGCTATCCACACATTCATCTATGTCTAAATTAAAAGCAAAAGCTCATCGTTTCGTTAACACTCGCACGTTTTGCAAGCGCCGAGTAACGCTGCTGAAAAAAGGATTAGCAGGCAAGAGTAAACAAATGAGGACAAAAGAAACCATGAAAAGCTCTTTTCATTTCGAATGCCGGCTGCGTCCGCTTGAGCAAGTGGAAGTTTGATTGATCCACAGTAGAGCAAAGATCAGTAGTAAAGAAAAATAGCCTTGAAAAAGAAGGAAAGCATAGCGGGCTAAAAAAGAACGGGATCGACTTGATCAAAGAACCCACTTTTACTTAGGGGAAAGCCGTACTCACACTTTTTTGAAAGCACCAAATGCAGCGAAAGCAAACGACACAAACGCTGAACTTACGCTAAAAAGCTAACAAAGACACTCTTGCCCACTACGCGAAGCGCAAGAATGATTGCCAAAATTGGCATTTTCACACGCTCGCACGCATCAAAAAGGTAAAGCAAAAACGATCATCAAAAACGTCCGTTAAAAGACGCTCCTCCGACTCACCTTGACAGAGTGCGCTGGTGTAGTTGAAGACGTATCCTGACGGACACGCGCACACATACGATCCGTTTAAGTTGCTACATTTGGAGCCGCTTAGTTTGCATCGCTCGTTGCATTCATCGACATCTGAACAAAACATTTTGCGTAAGTCAACATGTCGGAAGGCCGCTTTAGCATGCCTTAGTGTCAAGCAGGAGAAAGAAACAAAGCGAAAGCAAAGTTCAAGCATTAAGCAAATAATCACCTTGACAAAGCAGACTTGTGTAGTTGAACACGTAGCCAGAAGGGCACGCACAGTCAAACGATCCGTTTAGGTTCGTGCATTTCATGCTCTTGTCTGTGCAGCTATCCACACATTCATCTATGTCTAAATTAAAAGCAAAAGCTCATCGTTTCGTTAACACTCGCACGTTTTGCAAGCGCCGAGTAACGCTGCTGAAAAAAGGATTAGCAGGCAAGAGTAAACAAATGAGGACAAAAGAAACCATGAAAAGCTCTTTTCATTTCGAATGCCGGCTGCGTCCGCTTGAGCAAGTGGAAGTTTGATTGATCCACAGTAGAGCAAAGATCAGTAGTAAAGAAAAATAGCCTTGAAAAAGAAGGAAAGCATAGCGGGCTAAAAAAGAACGGGATCGACTTGATCAAAGAACCCACTTTTACTTAGGGGAAAGCCGTACTCACACTTTTTTGAAAGCACCAAATGCAGCGAAAGCAAACGACACAAACGCTGAACTTACGCTAAAAAGCTAACAAAGACACTCTTGCCCACTACGCGAAGCGCAAGAATGATTGCCAAAATTGGCATTTTCACACGCTCGCACGCATCAAAAAGGTAAAGCAAAAACGATCATCAAAAACGTCCGTTAAAAGACGCTCCTCCGACTCACCTTGACAGAGTGCGCTGGTGTAGTTGAAGACGTATCCTGACGGACACGCGCACACATACGATCCGTTTAAGTTGCTACATTTGGAGCCGCTTAGTTTGCATCGCTCGTTGCATTCATCGACATCTGAACAAAACATTTTGCGTAAGTCAACATGTCGGAAGGCCGCTTTAGCATGCCTTAGTGTCAAGCAGGAGAAAGAAACAAAGCGAAAGCAAAGTTCAAGCATTAAGCAAATAATCACCTTGACAAAGCAGACTTGTGTAGTTGAACACGTAGCCAGAAGGGCACGCACAGTCAAACGATCCGTTTAGGTTCGTGCATTTCATGCTCTTGTCTGTGCAGCTATCCACACATTCATCTATGTCTAAATTAAAAGCAAAAGCTCATCGTTTCGTTAACACTCGCACGTTTTGCAAGCGCCGAGTAACGCTGCTGAAAAAAGGATTAGCAGGCAAGAGTAAACAAATGAGGACAAAAGAAACCATGAAAAGCTCTTTTCATTTCGAATGCCGGCTGCGTCCGCTTGAGCAAGTGGAAGTTTGATTGATCCACAGTAGAGCAAAGATCAGTAGTAAAGAAAAATAGCCTTGAAAAAGAAGGAAAGCATAGCGGGCTAAAAAAGAACGGGATCGACTTGATCAAAGAACCCACTTTTACTTAGGGGAAAGCCGTACTCACACTTTTTTGAAAGCACCAAATGCAGCGAAAGCAAACGACACAAACGCTGAACTTACGCTAAAAAGCTAACAAAGACACTCTTGCCCACTACGCGAAGCGCAAGAATGATTGCCAAAATTGGCATTTTCACACGCTCGCACGCATCAAAAAGGTAAAGCAAAAACGATCATCAAAAACGTCCGTTAAAAGACGCTCCTCCGACTCACCTTGACAGAGTGCGCTGGTGTAGTTGAAGACGTATCCTGACGGACACGCGCACACATACGATCCGTTTAAGTTGCTACATTTGGAGCCGCTTAGTTTGCATCGCTCGTTGCATTCATCGACATCTGAACAAAACATTTTGCGTAAGTCAACATGTCGGAAGGCCGCTTTAGCATGCCTTAGTGTCAAGCAGGAGAAAGAAACAAAGCGAAAGCAAAGTTCAAGCATTAAGCAAATAATCACCTTGACAAAGCAGACTTGTGTAGTTGAACACGTAGCCAGAAGGGCACGCACAGTCAAACGATCCGTTTAGGTTCGTGCATTTCATGCTCTTGTCTGTGCAGCTATCCACACATTCATCTATGTCTAAATTAAAAGCAAAAGCTCATCGTTTCGTTAACACTCGCACGTTTTGCAAGCGCCGAGTAACGCTGCTGAAAAAAGGATTAGCAGGCAAGAGTAAACAAATGAGGACAAAAGAAACCATGAAAAGCTCTTTTCATTTCGAATGCCGGCTGCGTCCGCTTGAGCAAGTGGAAGTTTGATTGATCCACAGTAGAGCAAAGATCAGTAGTAAAGAAAAATAGCCTTGAAAAAGAAGGAAAGCATAGCGGGCTAAAAAAGAACGGGATCGACTTGATCAAAGAACCCACTTTTACTTAGGGGAAAGCCGTACTCACACTTTTTTGAAAGCACCAAATGCAGCGAAAGCAAACGACACAAACGCTGAACTTACGCTAAAAAGCTAACAAAGACACTCTTGCCCACTACGCGAAGCGCAAGAATGATTGCCAAAATTGGCATTTTCACACGCTCGCACGCATCAAAAAGGTAAAGCAAAAACGATCATCAAAAACGTCCGTTAAAAGACGCTCCTCCGACTCACCTTGACAGAGTGCGCTGGTGTAGTTGAAGACGTATCCTGACGGACACGCGCACACATACGATCCGTTTAAGTTGCTACATTTGGAGCCGCTTAGTTTGCATCGCTCGTTGCATTCATCGACATCTGAACAAAACATTTTGCGTAAGTCAACATGTCGGAAGGCCGCTTTAGCATGCCTTAGTGTCAAGCAGGAGAAAGAAACAAAGCGAAAGCAAAGTTCAAGCATTAAGCAAATAATCACCTTGACAAAGCAGACTTGTGTAGTTGAACACGTAGCCAGAAGGGCACGCACAGTCAAACGATCCGTTTAGGTTCGTGCATTTCATGCTCTTGTCTGTGCAGCTATCCACACATTCATCTATGTCTAAATTAAAAGCAAAAGCTCATCGTTTCGTTAACACTCGCACGTTTTGCAAGCGCCGAGTAACGCTGCTGAAAAAAGGATTAGCAGGCAAGAGTAAACAAATGAGGACAAAAGAAACCATGAAAAGCTCTTTTCATTTCGAATGCCGGCTGCGTCCGCTTGAGCAAGTGGAAGTTTGATTGATCCACAGTAGAGCAAAGATCAGTAGTAAAGAAAAATAGCCTTGAAAAAGAAGGAAAGCATAGCGGGCTAAAAAAGAACGGGATCGACTTGATCAAAGAACCCACTTTTACTTAGGGGAAAGCCGTACTCACACTTTTTTGAAAGCACCAAATGCAGCGAAAGCAAACGACACAAACGCTGAACTTACGCTAAAAAGCTAACAAAGACACTCTTGCCCACTACGCGAAGCGCAAGAATGATTGCCAAAATTGGCATTTTCACACGCTCGCACGCATCAAAAAGGTAAAGCAAAAACGATCATCAAAAACGTCCGTTAAAAGACGCTCCTCCGACTCACCTTGACAGAGTGCGCTGGTGTAGTTGAAGACGTATCCTGACGGACACGCGCACACATACGATCCGTTTAAGTTGCTACATTTGGAGCCGCTTAGTTTGCATCGCTCGTTGCATTCATCGACATCTGAACAAAACATTTTGCGTAAGTCAACATGTCGGAAGGCCGCTTTAGCATGCCTTAGTGTCAAGCAGGAGAAAGAAACAAAGCGAAAGCAAAGTTCAAGCATTAAGCAAATAATCACCTTGACAAAGCAGACTTGTGTAGTTGAACACGTAGCCAGAAGGGCACGCACAGTCAAACGATCCGTTTAGGTTCGTGCATTTCATGCTCTTGTCTGTGCAGCTATCCACACATTCATCTATGTCTAAATTAAAAGCAAAAGCTCATCGTTTCGTTAACACTCGCACGTTTTGCAAGCGCCGAGTAACGCTGCTGAAAAAAGGATTAGCAGGCAAGAGTAAACAAATGAGGACAAAAGAAACCATGAAAAGCTCTTTTCATTTCGAATGCCGGCTGCGTCCGCTTGAGCAAGTGGAAGTTTGATTGATCCACAGTAGAGCAAAGATCAGTAGTAAAGAAAAATAGCCTTGAAAAAGAAGGAAAGCATAGCGGGCTAAAAAAGAACGGGATCGACTTGATCAAAGAACCCACTTTTACTTAGGGGAAAGCCGTACTCACACTTTTTTGAAAGCACCAAATGCAGCGAAAGCAAACGACACAAACGCTGAACTTACGCTAAAAAGCTAACAAAGACACTCTTGCCCACTACGCGAAGCGCAAGAATGATTGCCAAAATTGGCATTTTCACACGCTCGCACGCATCAAAAAGGTAAAGCAAAAACGATCATCAAAAACGTCCGTTAAAAGACGCTCCTCCGACTCACCTTGACAGAGTGCGCTGGTGTAGTTGAAGACGTATCCTGACGGACACGCGCACACATACGATCCGTTTAAGTTGCTACATTTGGAGCCGCTTAGTTTGCATCGCTCGTTGCATTCATCGACATCTGAACAAAACATTTTGCGTAAGTCAACATGTCGGAAGGCCGCTTTAGCATGCCTTAGTGTCAAGCAGGAGAAAGAAACAAAGCGAAAGCAAAGTTCAAGCATTAAGCAAATAATCACCTTGACAAAGCAGACTTGTGTAGTTGAACACGTAGCCAGAAGGGCACGCACAGTCAAACGATCCGTTTAGGTTCGTGCATTTCATGCTCTTGTCTGTGCAGCTATCCACACATTCATCTATGTCTAAATTAAAAGCAAAAGCTCATCGTTTCGTTAACACTCGCACGTTTTGCAAGCGCCGAGTAACGCTGCTGAAAAAAGGATTAGCAGGCAAGAGTAAACAAATGAGGACAAAAGAAACCATGAAAAGCTCTTTTCATTTCGAATGCCGGCTGCGTCCGCTTGAGCAAGTGGAAGTTTGATTGATCCACAGTAGAGCAAAGATCAGTAGTAAAGAAAAATAGCCTTGAAAAAGAAGGAAAGCATAGCGGGCTAAAAAAGAACGGGATCGACTTGATCAAAGAACCCACTTTTACTTAGGGGAAAGCCGTACTCACACTTTTTTGAAAGCACCAAATGCAGCGAAAGCAAACGACACAAACGCTGAACTTACGCTAAAAAGCTAACAAAGACACTCTTGCCCACTACGCGAAGCGCAAGAATGATTGCCAAAATTGGCATTTTCACACGCTCGCACGCATCAAAAAGGTAAAGCAAAAACGATCATCAAAAACGTCCGTTAAAAGACGCTCCTCCGACTCACCTTGACAGAGTGCGCTGGTGTAGTTGAAGACGTATCCTGACGGACACGCGCACACATACGATCCGTTTAAGTTGCTACATTTGGAGCCGCTTAGTTTGCATCGCTCGTTGCATTCATCGACATCTGAACAAAACATTTTGCGTAAGTCAACATGTCGGAAGGCCGCTTTAGCATGCCTTAGTGTCAAGCAGGAGAAAGAAACAAAGCGAAAGCAAAGTTCAAGCATTAAGCAAATAATCACCTTGACAAAGCAGACTTGTGTAGTTGAACACGTAGCCAGAAGGGCACGCACAGTCAAACGATCCGTTTAGGTTCGTGCATTTCATGCTCTTGTCTGTGCAGCTATCCACACATTCATCTATGTCTAAATTAAAAGCAAAAGCTCATCGTTTCGTTAACACTCGCACGTTTTGCAAGCGCCGAGTAACGCTGCTGAAAAAAGGATTAGCAGGCAAGAGTAAACAAATGAGGACAAAAGAAACCATGAAAAGCTCTTTTCATTTCGAATGCCGGCTGCGTCCGCTTGAGCAAGTGGAAGTTTGATTGATCCACAGTAGAGCAAAGATCAGTAGTAAAGAAAAATAGCCTTGAAAAAGAAGGAAAGCATAGCGGGCTAAAAAAGAACGGGATCGACTTGATCAAAGAACCCACTTTTACTTAGGGGAAAGCCGTACTCACACTTTTTTGAAAGCACCAAATGCAGCGAAAGCAAACGACACAAACGCTGAACTTACGCTAAAAAGCTAACAAAGACACTCTTGCCCACTACGCGAAGCGCAAGAATGATTGCCAAAATTGGCATTTTCACACGCTCGCACGCATCAAAAAGGTAAAGCAAAAACGATCATCAAAAACGTCCGTTAAAAGACGCTCCTCCGACTCACCTTGACAGAGTGCGCTGGTGTAGTTGAAGACGTATCCTGACGGACACGCGCACACATACGATCCGTTTAAGTTGCTACATTTGGAGCCGCTTAGTTTGCATCGCTCGTTGCATTCATCGACATCTGAACAAAACATTTTGCGTAAGTCAACATGTCGGAAGGCCGCTTTAGCATGCCTTAGTGTCAAGCAGGAGAAAGAAACAAAGCGAAAGCAAAGTTCAAGCATTAAGCAAATAATCACCTTGACAAAGCAGACTTGTGTAGTTGAACACGTAGCCAGAAGGGCACGCACAGTCAAACGATCCGTTTAGGTTCGTGCATTTCATGCTCTTGTCTGTGCAGCTATCCACACATTCATCTATGTCTAAATTAAAAGCAAAAGCTCATCGTTTCGTTAACACTCGCACGTTTTGCAAGCGCCGAGTAACGCTGCTGAAAAAAGGATTAGCAGGCAAGAGTAAACAAATGAGGACAAAAGAAACCATGAAAAGCTCTTTTCATTTCGAATGCCGGCTGCGTCCGCTTGAGCAAGTGGAAGTTTGATTGATCCACAGTAGAGCAAAGATCAGTAGTAAAGAAAAATAGCCTTGAAAAAGAAGGAAAGCATAGCGGGCTAAAAAAGAACGGGATCGACTTGATCAAAGAACCCACTTTTACTTAGGGGAAAGCCGTACTCACACTTTTTTGAAAGCACCAAATGCAGCGAAAGCAAACGACACAAACGCTGAACTTACGCTAAAAAGCTAACAAAGACACTCTTGCCCACTACGCGAAGCGCAAGAATGATTGCCAAAATTGGCATTTTCACACGCTCGCACGCATCAAAAAGGTAAAGCAAAAACGATCATCAAAAACGTCCGTTAAAAGACGCTCCTCCGACTCACCTTGACAGAGTGCGCTGGTGTAGTTGAAGACGTATCCTGACGGACACGCGCACACATACGATCCGTTTAAGTTGCTACATTTGGAGCCGCTTAGTTTGCATCGCTCGTTGCATTCATCGACATCTGAACAAAACATTTTGCGTAAGTCAACATGTCGGAAGGCCGCTTTAGCATGCCTTAGTGTCAAGCAGGAGAAAGAAACAAAGCGAAAGCAAAGTTCAAGCATTAAGCAAATAATCACCTTGACAAAGCAGACTTGTGTAGTTGAACACGTAGCCAGAAGGGCACGCACAGTCAAACGATCCGTTTAGGTTCGTGCATTTCATGCTCTTGTCTGTGCAGCTATCCACACATTCATCTATGTCTAAATTAAAAGCAAAAGCTCATCGTTTCGTTAACACTCGCACGTTTTGCAAGCGCCGAGTAACGCTGCTGAAAAAAGGATTAGCAGGCAAGAGTAAACAAATGAGGACAAAAGAAACCATGAAAAGCTCTTTTCATTTCGAATGCCGGCTGCGTCCGCTTGAGCAAGTGGAAGTTTGATTGATCCACAGTAGAGCAAAGATCAGTAGTAAAGAAAAATAGCCTTGAAAAAGAAGGAAAGCATAGCGGGCTAAAAAAGAACGGGATCGACTTGATCAAAGAACCCACTTTTACTTAGGGGAAAGCCGTACTCACACTTTTTTGAAAGCACCAAATGCAGCGAAAGCAAACGACACAAACGCTGAACTTACGCTAAAAAGCTAACAAAGACACTCTTGCCCACTACGCGAAGCGCAAGAATGATTGCCAAAATTGGCATTTTCACACGCTCGCACGCATCAAAAAGGTAAAGCAAAAACGATCATCAAAAACGTCCGTTAAAAGACGCTCCTCCGACTCACCTTGACAGAGTGCGCTGGTGTAGTTGAAGACGTATCCTGACGGACACGCGCACACATACGATCCGTTTAAGTTGCTACATTTGGAGCCGCTTAGTTTGCATCGCTCGTTGCATTCATCGACATCTGAACAAAACATTTTGCGTAAGTCAACATGTCGGAAGGCCGCTTTAGCATGCCTTAGTGTCAAGCAGGAGAAAGAAACAAAGCGAAAGCAAAGTTCAAGCATTAAGCAAATAATCACCTTGACAAAGCAGACTTGTGTAGTTGAACACGTAGCCAGAAGGGCACGCACAGTCAAACGATCCGTTTAGGTTCGTGCATTTCATGCTCTTGTCTGTGCAGCTATCCACACATTCATCTATGTCTAAATTAAAAGCAAAAGCTCATCGTTTCGTTAACACTCGCACGTTTTGCAAGCGCCGAGTAACGCTGCTGAAAAAAGGATTAGCAGGCAAGAGTAAACAAATGAGGACAAAAGAAACCATGAAAAGCTCTTTTCATTTCGAATGCCGGCTGCGTCCGCTTGAGCAAGTGGAAGTTTGATTGATCCACAGTAGAGCAAAGATCAGTAGTAAAGAAAAATAGCCTTGAAAAAGAAGGAAAGCATAGCGGGCTAAAAAAGAACGGGATCGACTTGATCAAAGAACCCACTTTTACTTAGGGGAAAGCCGTACTCACACTTTTTTGAAAGCACCAAATGCAGCGAAAGCAAACGACACAAACGCTGAACTTACGCTAAAAAGCTAACAAAGACACTCTTGCCCACTACGCGAAGCGCAAGAATGATTGCCAAAATTGGCATTTTCACACGCTCGCACGCATCAAAAAGGTAAAGCAAAAACGATCATCAAAAACGTCCGTTAAAAGACGCTCCTCCGACTCACCTTGACAGAGTGCGCTGGTGTAGTTGAAGACGTATCCTGACGGACACGCGCACACATACGATCCGTTTAAGTTGCTACATTTGGAGCCGCTTAGTTTGCATCGCTCGTTGCATTCATCGACATCTGAACAAAACATTTTGCGTAAGTCAACATGTCGGAAGGCCGCTTTAGCATGCCTTAGTGTCAAGCAGGAGAAAGAAACAAAGCGAAAGCAAAGTTCAAGCATTAAGCAAATAATCACCTTGACAAAGCAGACTTGTGTAGTTGAACACGTAGCCAGAAGGGCACGCACAGTCAAACGATCCGTTTAGGTTCGTGCATTTCATGCTCTTGTCTGTGCAGCTATCCACACATTCATCTATGTCTAAATTAAAAGCAAAAGCTCATCGTTTCGTTAACACTCGCACGTTTTGCAAGCGCCGAGTAACGCTGCTGAAAAAAGGATTAGCAGGCAAGAGTAAACAAATGAGGACAAAAGAAACCATGAAAAGCTCTTTTCATTTCGAATGCCGGCTGCGTCCGCTTGAGCAAGTGGAAGTTTGATTGATCCACAGTAGAGCAAAGATCAGTAGTAAAGAAAAATAGCCTTGAAAAAGAAGGAAAGCATAGCGGGCTAAAAAAGAACGGGATCGACTTGATCAAAGAACCCACTTTTACTTAGGGGAAAGCCGTACTCACACTTTTTTGAAAGCACCAAATGCAGCGAAAGCAAACGACACAAACGCTGAACTTACGCTAAAAAGCTAACAAAGACACTCTTGCCCACTACGCGAAGCGCAAGAATGATTGCCAAAATTGGCATTTTCACACGCTCGCACGCATCAAAAAGGTAAAGCAAAAACGATCATCAAAAACGTCCGTTAAAAGACGCTCCTCCGACTCACCTTGACAGAGTGCGCTGGTGTAGTTGAAGACGTATCCTGACGGACACGCGCACACATACGATCCGTTTAAGTTGCTACATTTGGAGCCGCTTAGTTTGCATCGCTCGTTGCATTCATCGACATCTGAACAAAACATTTTGCGTAAGTCAACATGTCGGAAGGCCGCTTTAGCATGCCTTAGTGTCAAGCAGGAGAAAGAAACAAAGCGAAAGCAAAGTTCAAGCATTAAGCAAATAATCACCTTGACAAAGCAGACTTGTGTAGTTGAACACGTAGCCAGAAGGGCACGCACAGTCAAACGATCCGTTTAGGTTCGTGCATTTCATGCTCTTGTCTGTGCAGCTATCCACACATTCATCTATGTCTAAATTAAAAGCAAAAGCTCATCGTTTCGTTAACACTCGCACGTTTTGCAAGCGCCGAGTAACGCTGCTGAAAAAAGGATTAGCAGGCAAGAGTAAACAAATGAGGACAAAAGAAACCATGAAAAGCTCTTTTCATTTCGAATGCCGGCTGCGTCCGCTTGAGCAAGTGGAAGTTTGATTGATCCACAGTAGAGCAAAGATCAGTAGTAAAGAAAAATAGCCTTGAAAAAGAAGGAAAGCATAGCGGGCTAAAAAAGAACGGGATCGACTTGATCAAAGAACCCACTTTTACTTAGGGGAAAGCCGTACTCACACTTTTTTGAAAGCACCAAATGCAGCGAAAGCAAACGACACAAACGCTGAACTTACGCTAAAAAGCTAACAAAGACACTCTTGCCCACTACGCGAAGCGCAAGAATGATTGCCAAAATTGGCATTTTCACACGCTCGCACGCATCAAAAAGGTAAAGCAAAAACGATCATCAAAAACGTCCGTTAAAAGACGCTCCTCCGACTCACCTTGACAGAGTGCGCTGGTGTAGTTGAAGACGTATCCTGACGGACACGCGCACACATACGATCCGTTTAAGTTGCTACATTTGGAGCCGCTTAGTTTGCATCGCTCGTTGCATTCATCGACATCTGAACAAAACATTTTGCGTAAGTCAACATGTCGGAAGGCCGCTTTAGCATGCCTTAGTGTCAAGCAGGAGAAAGAAACAAAGCGAAAGCAAAGTTCAAGCATTAAGCAAATAATCACCTTGACAAAGCAGACTTGTGTAGTTGAACACGTAGCCAGAAGGGCACGCACAGTCAAACGATCCGTTTAGGTTCGTGCATTTCATGCTCTTGTCTGTGCAGCTATCCACACATTCATCTATGTCTAAATTAAAAGCAAAAGCTCATCGTTTCGTTAACACTCGCACGTTTTGCAAGCGCCGAGTAACGCTGCTGAAAAAAGGATTAGCAGGCAAGAGTAAACAAATGAGGACAAAAGAAACCATGAAAAGCTCTTTTCATTTCGAATGCCGGCTGCGTCCGCTTGAGCAAGTGGAAGTTTGATTGATCCACAGTAGAGCAAAGATCAGTAGTAAAGAAAAATAGCCTTGAAAAAGAAGGAAAGCATAGCGGGCTAAAAAAGAACGGGATCGACTTGATCAAAGAACCCACTTTTACTTAGGGGAAAGCCGTACTCACACTTTTTTGAAAGCACCAAATGCAGCGAAAGCAAACGACACAAACGCTGAACTTACGCTAAAAAGCTAACAAAGACACTCTTGCCCACTACGCGAAGCGCAAGAATGATTGCCAAAATTGGCATTTTCACACGCTCGCACGCATCAAAAAGGTAAAGCAAAAACGATCATCAAAAACGTCCGTTAAAAGACGCTCCTCCGACTCACCTTGACAGAGTGCGCTGGTGTAGTTGAAGACGTATCCTGACGGACACGCGCACACATACGATCCGTTTAAGTTGCTACATTTGGAGCCGCTTAGTTTGCATCGCTCGTTGCATTCATCGACATCTGAACAAAACATTTTGCGTAAGTCAACATGTCGGAAGGCCGCTTTAGCATGCCTTAGTGTCAAGCAGGAGAAAGAAACAAAGCGAAAGCAAAGTTCAAGCATTAAGCAAATAATCACCTTGACAAAGCAGACTTGTGTAGTTGAACACGTAGCCAGAAGGGCACGCACAGTCAAACGATCCGTTTAGGTTCGTGCATTTCATGCTCTTGTCTGTGCAGCTATCCACACATTCATCTATGTCTAAATTAAAAGCAAAAGCTCATCGTTTCGTTAACACTCGCACGTTTTGCAAGCGCCGAGTAACGCTGCTGAAAAAAGGATTAGCAGGCAAGAGTAAACAAATGAGGACAAAAGAAACCATGAAAAGCTCTTTTCATTTCGAATGCCGGCTGCGTCCGCTTGAGCAAGTGGAAGTTTGATTGATCCACAGTAGAGCAAAGATCAGTAGTAAAGAAAAATAGCCTTGAAAAAGAAGGAAAGCATAGCGGGCTAAAAAAGAACGGGATCGACTTGATCAAAGAACCCACTTTTACTTAGGGGAAAGCCGTACTCACACTTTTTTGAAAGCACCAAATGCAGCGAAAGCAAACGACACAAACGCTGAACTTACGCTAAAAAGCTAACAAAGACACTCTTGCCCACTACGCGAAGCGCAAGAATGATTGCCAAAATTGGCATTTTCACACGCTCGCACGCATCAAAAAGGTAAAGCAAAAACGATCATCAAAAACGTCCGTTAAAAGACGCTCCTCCGACTCACCTTGACAGAGTGCGCTGGTGTAGTTGAAGACGTATCCTGACGGACACGCGCACACATACGATCCGTTTAAGTTGCTACATTTGGAGCCGCTTAGTTTGCATCGCTCGTTGCATTCATCGACATCTGAACAAAACATTTTGCGTAAGTCAACATGTCGGAAGGCCGCTTTAGCATGCCTTAGTGTCAAGCAGGAGAAAGAAACAAAGCGAAAGCAAAGTTCAAGCATTAAGCAAATAATCACCTTGACAAAGCAGACTTGTGTAGTTGAACACGTAGCCAGAAGGGCACGCACAGTCAAACGATCCGTTTAGGTTCGTGCATTTCATGCTCTTGTCTGTGCAGCTATCCACACATTCATCTATGTCTAAATTAAAAGCAAAAGCTCATCGTTTCGTTAACACTCGCACGTTTTGCAAGCGCCGAGTAACGCTGCTGAAAAAAGGATTAGCAGGCAAGAGTAAACAAATGAGGACAAAAGAAACCATGAAAAGCTCTTTTCATTTCGAATGCCGGCTGCGTCCGCTTGAGCAAGTGGAAGTTTGATTGATCCACAGTAGAGCAAAGATCAGTAGTAAAGAAAAATAGCCTTGAAAAAGAAGGAAAGCATAGCGGGCTAAAAAAGAACGGGATCGACTTGATCAAAGAACCCACTTTTACTTAGGGGAAAGCCGTACTCACACTTTTTTGAAAGCACCAAATGCAGCGAAAGCAAACGACACAAACGCTGAACTTACGCTAAAAAGCTAACAAAGACACTCTTGCCCACTACGCGAAGCGCAAGAATGATTGCCAAAATTGGCATTTTCACACGCTCGCACGCATCAAAAAGGTAAAGCAAAAACGATCATCAAAAACGTCCGTTAAAAGACGCTCCTCCGACTCACCTTGACAGAGTGCGCTGGTGTAGTTGAAGACGTATCCTGACGGACACGCGCACACATACGATCCGTTTAAGTTGCTACATTTGGAGCCGCTTAGTTTGCATCGCTCGTTGCATTCATCGACATCTGAACAAAACATTTTGCGTAAGTCAACATGTCGGAAGGCCGCTTTAGCATGCCTTAGTGTCAAGCAGGAGAAAGAAACAAAGCGAAAGCAAAGTTCAAGCATTAAGCAAATAATCACCTTGACAAAGCAGACTTGTGTAGTTGAACACGTAGCCAGAAGGGCACGCACAGTCAAACGATCCGTTTAGGTTCGTGCATTTCATGCTCTTGTCTGTGCAGCTATCCACACATTCATCTATGTCTAAATTAAAAGCAAAAGCTCATCGTTTCGTTAACACTCGCACGTTTTGCAAGCGCCGAGTAACGCTGCTGAAAAAAGGATTAGCAGGCAAGAGTAAACAAATGAGGACAAAAGAAACCATGAAAAGCTCTTTTCATTTCGAATGCCGGCTGCGTCCGCTTGAGCAAGTGGAAGTTTGATTGATCCACAGTAGAGCAAAGATCAGTAGTAAAGAAAAATAGCCTTGAAAAAGAAGGAAAGCATAGCGGGCTAAAAAAGAACGGGATCGACTTGATCAAAGAACCCACTTTTACTTAGGGGAAAGCCGTACTCACACTTTTTTGAAAGCACCAAATGCAGCGAAAGCAAACGACACAAACGCTGAACTTACGCTAAAAAGCTAACAAAGACACTCTTGCCCACTACGCGAAGCGCAAGAATGATTGCCAAAATTGGCATTTTCACACGCTCGCACGCATCAAAAAGGTAAAGCAAAAACGATCATCAAAAACGTCCGTTAAAAGACGCTCCTCCGACTCACCTTGACAGAGTGCGCTGGTGTAGTTGAAGACGTATCCTGACGGACACGCGCACACATACGATCCGTTTAAGTTGCTACATTTGGAGCCGCTTAGTTTGCATCGCTCGTTGCATTCATCGAC
This sequence comes from Hydra viridissima, assembly GCF_058129835.1. Lineage (NCBI taxonomy): Eukaryota > Metazoa > Cnidaria > Hydrozoa > Anthoathecata > Hydridae > Hydra > Hydra viridissima. Next base: position 474,556 of record NW_028324305.1, read on the forward strand.
ATCTGAACAAAACATTTTGCGTAAGTCAACATGTCGGAAGGCCGCTTTAGCATGCCTTAGTGTCAAGCAGGAGAAAGAAACAAAGCGAAAGCAAAGTTCAAGCATTAAGCAAATAATCACCTTGACAAAGCAGACTTGTGTAGTTGAACACGTAGCCAGAAGGGCACGCACAGTCAAACGATCCGTTTAGGTTCGTGCATTTCATGCTCTTGTCTGTGCAGCTATCCACACATTCATCTATGTCTAAATTAAAAGCAAAAGCTCATCGTTTCGTTAACACTCGCACGTTTTGCAAGCGCCGAGTAACGCTGCTGAAAAAAGGATTAGCAGGCAAGAGTAAACAAATGAGGACAAAAGAAACCATGAAAAGCTCTTTTCATTTCGAATGCCGGCTGCGTCCGCTTGAGCAAGTGGAAGTTTGATTGATCCACAGTAGAGCAAAGATCAGTAGTAAAGAAAAATAGCCTTGAAAAAGAAGGAAAGCATAGCGGGCTAAAAAAGAACGGGATCGACTTGATCAAAGAACCCACTTTTACTTAGGGGAAAGCCGTACTCACACTTTTTTGAAAGCACCAAATGCAGCGAAAGCAAACGACACAAACGCTGAACTTACGCTAAAAAGCTAACAAAGACACTCTTGCCCACTACGCGAAGCGCAAGAATGATTGCCAAAATTGGCATTTTCACACGCTCGCACGCATCAAAAAGGTAAAGCAAAAACGATCATCAAAAACGTCCGTTAAAAGACGCTCCTCCGACTCACCTTGACAGAGTGCGCTGGTGTAGTTGAAGACGTATCCTGACGGACACGCGCACACATACGATCCGTTTAAGTTGCTACATTTGGAGCCGCTTAGTTTGCATCGCTCGTTGCATTCATCGACATCTGAACAAAACATTTTGCGTAAGTCAACATGTCGGAAGGCCGCTTTAGCATGCCTTAGTGTCAAGCAGGAGAAAGAAACAAAGCGAAAGCAAAGTTCAAGCATTAAGCAAATAATCACCTTGACAAAGCAGACTTGTGTAGTTGAACACGTAGCCAGAAGGGCACGCACAGTCAAACGATCCGTTTAGGTTCGTGCATTTCATGCTCTTGTCTGTGCAGCTATCCACACATTCATCTATGTCTAAATTAAAAGCAAAAGCTCATCGTTTCGTTAACACTCGCACGTTTTGCAAGCGCCGAGTAACGCTGCTGAAAAAAGGATTAGCAGGCAAGAGTAAACAAATGAGGACAAAAGAAACCATGAAAAGCTCTTTTCATTTCGAATGCCGGCTGCGTCCGCTTGAGCAAGTGGAAGTTTGATTGATCCACAGTAGAGCAAAGATCAGTAGTAAAGAAAAATAGCCTTGAAAAAGAAGGAAAGCATAGCGGGCTAAAAAAGAACGGGATCGACTTGATCAAAGAACCCACTTTTACTTAGGGGAAAGCCGTACTCACACTTTTTTGAAAGCACCAAATGCAGCGAAAGCAAACGACACAAACGCTGAACTTACGCTAAAAAGCTAACAAAGACACTCTTGCCCACTACGCGAAGCGCAAGAATGATTGCCAAAATTGGCATTTTCACACGCTCGCACGCATCAAAAAGGTAAAGCAAAAACGATCATCAAAAACGTCCGTTAAAAGACGCTCCTCCGACTCACCTTGACAGAGTGCGCTGGTGTAGTTGAAGACGTATCCTGACGGACACGCGCACACATACGATCCGTTTAAGTTGCTACATTTGGAGCCGCTTAGTTTGCATCGCTCGTTGCATTCATCGACATCTGAACAAAACATTTTGCGTAAGTCAACATGTCGGAAGGCCGCTTTAGCATGCCTTAGTGTCAAGCAGGAGAAAGAAACAAAGCGAAAGCAAAGTTCAAGCATTAAGCAAATAATCACCTTGACAAAGCAGACTTGTGTAGTTGAACACGTAGCCAGAAGGGCACGCACAGTCAAACGATCCGTTTAGGTTCGTGCATTTCATGCTCTTGTCTGTGCAGCTATCCACACATTCATCTATGTCTAAATTAAAAGCAAAAGCTCATCGTTTCGTTAACACTCGCACGTTTTGCAAGCGCCGAGTAACGCTGCTGAAAAAAGGATTAGCAGGCAAGAGTAAACAAATGAGGACAAAAGAAACCATGAAAAGCTCTTTTCATTTCGAATGCCGGCTGCGTCCGCTTGAGCAAGTGGAAGTTTGATTGATCCACAGTAGAGCAAAGATCAGTAGTAAAGAAAAATAGCCTTGAAAAAGAAGGAAAGCATAGCGGGCTAAAAAAGAACGGGATCGACTTGATCAAAGAACCCACTTTTACTTAGGGGAAAGCCGTACTCACACTTTTTTGAAAGCACCAAATGCAGCGAAAGCAAACGACACAAACGCTGAACTTACGCTAAAAAGCTAACAAAGACACTCTTGCCCACTACGCGAAGCGCAAGAATGATTGCCAAAATTGGCATTTTCACACGCTCGCACGCATCAAAAAGGTAAAGCAAAAACGATCATCAAAAACGTCCGTTAAAAGACGCTCCTCCGACTCACCTTGACAGAGTGCGCTGGTGTAGTTGAAGACGTATCCTGACGGACACGCGCACACATACGATCCGTTTAAGTTGCTACATTTGGAGCCGCTTAGTTTGCATCGCTCGTTGCATTCATCGACATCTGAACAAAACATTTTGCGTAAGTCAACATGTCGGAAGGCCGCTTTAGCATGCCTTAGTGTCAAGCAGGAGAAAGAAACAAAGCGAAAGCAAAGTTCAAGCATTAAGCAAATAATCACCTTGACAAAGCAGACTTGTGTAGTTGAACACGTAGCCAGAAGGGCACGCACAGTCAAACGATCCGTTTAGGTTCGTGCATTTCATGCTCTTGTCTGTGCAGCTATCCACACATTCATCTATGTCTAAATTAAAAGCAAAAGCTCATCGTTTCGTTAACACTCGCACGTTTTGCAAGCGCCGAGTAACGCTGCTGAAAAAAGGATTAGCAGGCAAGAGTAAACAAATGAGGACAAAAGAAACCATGAAAAGCTCTTTTCATTTCGAATGCCGGCTGCGTCCGCTTGAGCAAGTGGAAGTTTGATTGATCCACAGTAGAGCAAAGATCAGTAGTAAAGAAAAATAGCCTTGAAAAAGAAGGAAAGCATAGCGGGCTAAAAAAGAACGGGATCGACTTGATCAAAGAACCCACTTTTACTTAGGGGAAAGCCGTACTCACACTTTTTTGAAAGCACCAAATGCAGCGAAAGCAAACGACACAAACGCTGAACTTACGCTAAAAAGCTAACAAAGACACTCTTGCCCACTACGCGAAGCGCAAGAATGATTGCCAAAATTGGCATTTTCACACGCTCGCACGCATCAAAAAGGTAAAGCAAAAACGATCATCAAAAACGTCCGTTAAAAGACGCTCCTCCGACTCACCTTGACAGAGTGCGCTGGTGTAGTTGAAGACGTATCCTGACGGACACGCGCACACATACGATCCGTTTAAGTTGCTACATTTGGAGCCGCTTAGTTTGCATCGCTCGTTGCATTCATCGATATCTGAACAAAACATTTTGCGTAAGTCAACATGTCGGAAGGCCGCTTTAGCATGCCTTAGTGTCAAGCAGGAGAAAGAAACAAAGCGAAAGCAAAGTTCAAGCATTAAGCAAATAATCACCTTGACAAAGCAGACTTGTGTAGTTGAACACGTAGCCAGAAGGGCACGCACAGTCAAACGATCCGTTTAGGTTCGTGCATTTTGAATTTACTTCGTTGCAGATATTTTCACATTCGTTGACATCTAAACCAAGAACTCGATTTTTTTTTCTGAAATCATTAGATATAAAAGTTTGCTTGGTTTGATGCAAAAACTTTTAATCTCTTCCTTTTTTGCATTTATTAGTAATGTTAGTGTTAAATTATTTAGTTTTTGAGGTTATATATTAAGAAACATTAATTTAAAGCAGGGATTTAGAAATGCAATTAATGTCTGTAATTTCTAGGCTATAATATTTTACAATACTCGTAAAAGAATTAAAGCCAACTTTTTGAATGATTTTGGAAGTTTTTTCACGTTGTTTCTATGTCAGAAATTTTTTAGTCTTCATTTTGAGATCCTCTAGAAAGTTGACTGTTTTTGTTTATTCTGTCTTATTTACTTATGATTTGCTTTTATATTAGTATTGCGTGTCTTTTTACTATTTCCCTATTAATTTTCGTTATGAATATATAGATTTTCTTGTTGTACCCTTTCGTACTGGAATCTATTTAGGCGATTTAAAAAACGCAATACTATGCCACGTTAACACTTAAATAGACGGGTTTCCTTACAAAATAAGTTAAACAAAGTATATATCATTTGAAAGCAGGCAAAATTCAGAATCCGAAAATTAAATTAAAAAAGTAAAAAAATTGAACTGATGACGTCGTCATTATTTCATATTGATGAAGTAGCATTGCGACTTTTAAATATTTGCTAATGAAGCATTTCAAATAGCTAGCTATATTGTTTTAGAAGTGATTAAAGGCTTGTAGAACATCGTCCATTTCATAAAGGACTCGAAGAGCTTCATTCGAATCATTTATAATCCTATTTCTCAAAGCCATCTGCGCTGAAAACGTATAACAACTGCACATATTTTTGTTAATTATCTTTAGAGTTTTAAACATGAAAACTATCTGTGAATCGAAAGTTCCAAATTTCCTAAGCTCAATTTGTATGTCTACAAGCACAAAAGGTTATTATTTAAGACTAAAAAGGGTTGAACTAACTTTTAGAGAGGTGTTTTGATTGGTATGTCCAAGGCGCACATATGTGCGCCTTCGGCACGAAAGGGTTAACAGTGTTATTTTTATTATATCCTGCATTCTTACCAGTACACTGCATGTTCACATAATCAAATATAAATCCAGATGGACAAATGCACTCATATGATCCGATAGAGTTTATACACGTATGGTTGCATGATTTGGCACATTCATCAATATCTACAATATCAAAGCAATTAAATTTATTTACTTTGTAAGTTGAGGAAGAGAATTACATTTATCAAACTTAATGTTATGCTAAATTTACAGAGAAGGGGTTTTGATAGTTCTGTCTATTCAGGTAATGATTAGTTTGGTGAAAAGGTTGCTTGAAAATATAAGCAACGGAGTTGGGGGGGGGGGGGTAGAAGTAATGATAAAGTTATATAACCTTGACACTCCATAGTTGTTTGATTTAATTCAAAACCATTCATGCAAACACAAGTGTATGACCCATCATTGATTTTGCAAGATGAATTATCTCCTTTGCAATAGTATGCACAATTGGCTAGTTCTAAATAAAATTAACAGCTTTATAAAATTAGCAAGTTTGTTAATTTAGCAGGTAAATGAAAGCAATTTATTACGCATTTTGTTAAAACTTGAAAATCTATAATAGATAAAAGGCTACCTTTCGAAATTACTATATTTGAAAGTACTGTTACACTCCTTTCTTGCCCTTGGTCATTTCCTTGGATAGCTAAAATATCTAAAGTGAAGTTCTTTGCTTGAAAGTCTTTGGCAAACATCATAGTAAGATAACCTGTGATTTCTTCGTTGATTGATAAAGCATTGCCATTACGTACTCCAGGTGAAATTGTCACAAACTCTGGAATGTTTTCTATTGTAACATTCAGACTATTCATTGGAGACCCGGTTCGTTTGAAAAAGATACTTAATGGGACAGGAAGAAGGTTCTGGAGAATTAAGTCAGTTGATGATACCAGTATTGGTGGTTCAAGTACAGAATCCTCTGTCAATAAATTAAAAATAAAGCCCTTTAGATAGTGATGTGTTAACTTTTATGGGATTATTCACAAAACATGTAAGAATAATTTAAAAAGTGAATTGAAGTAATAGCTTATGTGATGGAAAAAACCTAACGACAAACGCAAAACCTATAGAAGATTTAGCAATGGTTTAACTAAAGATATGATATTAAATTTACAAATTATTAAAACTAGTTGTTGGATGTAAAGAAATAGGAAAAATCTAATATTTTGTCATGACTTTAAAATAATTGAAAAAATATTGTAATTAGAAAAATATTCTTCTATTACCTAAACCTTTATCTTTTTTCACTTTTATGTTTAGAAAAAATGAAAATTATAAATACATTCAAATGTTTATGGATTCAAATGAACCTTGAAAAGGAATTGATCAATTTCAGACAAAATATTTAAATCCTCTTTATCAGTCAGCTTCAAAATAGTAAAACACACCGAAAATGAAAGAAGATACTTAACGCAGCTTAACTTTATGCTTAAGATACTTAACACAGCTTTAATTTGTGCATTTAAAGGATTGAAATACTAAGATGAAAGAAGAAATAAAAGAAAAAATGCTACTGCAGTTGGAGAAAGATGGCTAAACTTAACTGAAATACTACACTATGATTTACAGAACAACCATAAATCATTAATCTTACTGTTACCCTAAAAAGTAAGAAATCAGCTTCAGCACGATTTTAACTTATTATCTGGTATATAAAATAATGTGATTTGCTAATTTTGCTAATTAAAGCAAAATCAAAAAATAATGACACAAATTTTTAACTAAACTCAAAATTGTGGAATTGAGGTTTATTAGAAAGAAGGAAAAATGTTTGCATTGCAAAATCCCTCTCAATTCATTTTGTAATAATAATAATGATCAACAGTCATACTTGACGAGCAATCGTTGCCAAATCTTCCTTCATCACACAAGCATAAATTATATCCTGTGCAAATACCATAACCAGAGCAATTATTCACCCCTACGCATGTTTCTAAATACAAATTATACTAAAGATAAGAAATCAAAAAACTCCTTAAAACAACTTTTTAGAACGTATCTTTACCTTTTTGTATTGTCAAAAAGTAAGGTTTAGATATATTTCCAACGTTACCAACATAATCAACTGCTGCTAGATAAATTTCGTATATTCCAGATTTTAAAGGAAGATAAGTGAAAGGAGAGGAACCATTACTTTCAGTAATGAATTGCATTTCCTGATTTTCTAAAGTAAAATCAATATTTTTTAGAAACACAAAAGTCTTAAATTCTTTTGAGCTTGCTTTAAATAACTAACATTTTGTCAAAGTTGTAACAATTATTTATTATAATACATGCTTCATTTTTGATTGCATGCACCTAAGTGTAAACTATAGCTCAGGCTAATAGATTAACTGAATGCACTGACTTTTGGAATGCATTCAAGTCCATAAACTAATGTGTTCACCAATTGTACTCTTATATATCCTCTGGCATTTTTATTAGAATGTTTTCTAACCCAGAAAATTTTGAATTAAGCCTATAGAACTTCTAATTACATAAGGTTTTTGAAAACTAGCAATTAAAGTAGTTCAAACTGCTCAATAATTCACTTTGTTAATTCATATTGTGGTCTTCACTTCAATAAACTTGTGCTGTTCTAAATTTTCTATAAAAATTCGTCTGCTAGGAGTTTATAAATGATTTTTTTGGCAATATTCACACCTGCAAGACCTTTGTAATAGTATCTTATTATTAAGAGCTAATTTTCAATTTTTAGTAAACCTATTGTGTGAAGTGTTTTTTAAAAAACTGTTTGATGGTTTTTAAAATTTCAGGACCTAGTTTGACAACTTTATTACCAACAGATACACATTTTTTGTACCATTTTTTAAATAGACATTAACTTGTTTGAAACCAGAACCATTGTCAAATTTTCCGAAAGAAACTAAATTGCTGTTTGATTCAGCTATTAAGTCAGCAGATGGCAAATCGGAGTCAATCTATAAGAAAAAGGAGGTCCTAATCAATTTAAGATGAACACATGCTGCATCATTATGAACATGAAAAACAAGATGGAAATCACTTACTGTATTGAAAATGGTTGGTGTATCTATTGGCTCATATTCATCAAATACAACAGATGCCTTTGCAGTTATAATACTTAAGTTTGGTACGCCTTCTTTCGGTAAAACGGAGTATGCAATAAAACCTTGATCAGATGTTTCGTTAAAAATACTTGGGGGAAGAAAGCCTATCTGCTGATCAATAGGCCTTTGTCCTACAAAGGTTTAAAATAAAATTTTCTAATGTAAAAGTTAATAAACAGTTATGTGAAATAACCAAATTACAAACACAAGCAAATGAGTTAATGAACGAAGTGTGTATACAAAATTTGTGGCAAATTGTAAACACTATTACAGAAGTTTGTTAAGGAGTTTTAAAGAAAGGATTTTAAAAAAAGAGTAAGTATCAAATTCTTCTAACAAAACTGTGCATCAAAAGTTAAAAACAATAGATTAAGAATACACTATTCACCTGTTTCAGTATCACGGGTTTCTAAGTCAACTTTGACATCGCCGCTTTGTATGTCCACCCCAGCGTTGACATGAACATAATACGTTAAGTTTTCTCCAAGTTTAAGATTGTTCTAAAATTTAGTTTATTTAGTTTATTATCCATTTAGTTTATTACATGCACAAACAATTACAATCCTTTTAAAAAGATTAAAACAAAAACATCTTTTTGATTCCATTATATATAAATTATGTAAGTCACAATCACATTTAATGATAAAAAGTGCTGGTTCACTAGAATAACCAAAAAAAAAGTATTTCTATTTTTAAATTCAATTATTTTCCATTTAAAGAAAGATAATTACTGCTGAATGTTAATTGATATTAAGATGATTGTTATCAGAAATTCGTGTAAAATTTTGCAACAATCAATATTGTTTTAAAAAGAGTCTTAATTCTTTTTCAATTTATAAACTTTTTTCTAGTTTACGTTTTAAAAAAAATGTAAAATTTTTTTTTTAACTAAATTTATGCTTGTTGCTATTCTAAATTAAACCGATTTTAAATATCTTTTTAGCAGTCTATTGTCAGGATAGACAGAACAAAATTAAGAAAGAAGTACCAAAACTACTTGTAAAAATGGAAAGAGAGCATTTAGCCCAACAGAAAGAAGAGTAAATGCCTCTTTAATTAAAAAGAAAGTTTATTTCAGGTAGTCAATGTACTTAACATTAATAAAAAGTTGATACCCTTAAACTTTGCTCTAGTATTAAAAAAACTCTTACATAGGACCTACAATTTTGAAAGGAGTATCAGATATAAATTTAATAAAAATTTTAGTGTTTTTTAACTTTTTGTAAAGTTGAAGAAGTTGGCTGATTATAGAGCCTAGAACAAGCAACAAAATTTAAATTTTAAAACAAAAGTAAAATGATCCAGTAAAACACTGTTCCAAACTTGATAAGTGAATAAAAATAAAACAACGAGCTTATTACAGAGGATGCATTTTACCCAAAGTTAGTCACGGACCAAAATATTGCATCAAAATTCAAGACATTGATTTTATAAATAAAACAAAGTGTTCATTTATGGGAATAGGAAAATAGTTATTATCAAAGATCTGCATTTAAATCTAGTTCAAATTTAGTGGCAGACTGAGCAGAAAACTATGCTTAAGTGTTTTTGATTTTGGATTACAGGACTTTCATCTTGTAAAATAACTTACTAAAGTTATATCAAAGGTTGATTGTTGGAAACTTGGATTTTAACTTTGAAAATTCAGTTATGAAATATTAGCTGATTAGGGATAAGCTTGCAATAAGCAGCATTAAATATCAGTGCTTTATAATAAATTTACCTGCAATGCTGTAATTGGCACAAGAGGCTCAAAGGTGTTGCCCATAGTGAATAACTTATCAAAACGAAATGTACTAAAATCTAAATCTGAATCTAACTGAAATTTTATTGAAACTTTTTGAACAGGTAAAGTATTGTTGAGTTGATTTGCATATAGTATTTTATAAGCCATAAGAGTATCTGGTGAAACAAAGTGAGCATCTCCATAACCATCTGGACCAACAATATCAACCTCAAAAATGAGAAAAAGCAGATTAATACCTTTATTTCCAGCACTTTTTTATATCTACAGCTTTATATCACAACAATTCAAAAAAATATTGCGTTACAAAAAAATAGCAGTGCTGAAGAAATTTGAACTAAAAAAAAGTGTTAGAAAATCATAAAAGAAAATGAATTGTAAATGAAAATTATAAAAGTAAAGTTAAAAGTAACAAGATTGATAAGCTTAAATAGTAATGTAGAGCAGTTTCTTTAAAAATTACATTTATAACGAAGATTCTTATTATCCTTACAGGTTTGAACTTACAGGCTTAAATAGTAATGTAGAGCAGTTTCTTTAAAAATTACATTTACAACGAAGATTCTTATTATACTTACAGGTTGGAAGTATGGCACCCATCTCAAAACTCCGTCCTGCATATTTATTAATCTGTCCTTTATATAAGTTGTTTCATTTTCAACAGAGATTATATCATCTCTAATAACACCATTTACATTTTTCAGTAAAGCTATAGTTTTGTTGATAGTGCATTGTTCGAATTCTGATAATTCTTTCAAAGTACCTATGGAGAAATTGATTCTTTTCCAAAGATTCTTAACCTGGTTTACAAAATATTTCCCATTATCTAAAACAAGTTCCAAAGCCTCTGTTGTAAGTTGTTCAATTTCACCAAATGTTTCATTTATTTTAGGACATGTTTTTGTTCCTAAAATCCTTTTTAGCTCTTCATAAGCTGCAGTTACAATGGTTGAAATATCAGAACTAACAAATGCTTTTCTCCATAGTGTATTTTGACGATTATTGTAACCTTTAACAATATTAATGAGTTTTGAATTATGAATCAAAGCATGCTTGATGTGTCCAAGACCTTTGAAAAAGAAACAAATCAAGTACTGTATATATATATATATATATATATATATATATATATATATATATATATATATATATATATATATATATATATATATGACTATTTTGTTTACAAGAGGTATATATACTATATATATGTATATATATAGTATATATACCTCTTGTAAACAAAATAGTCTAGTAAAAATCTCATTGTAACTAATAGGAATCAGTTCAAATTGGTATGGAACTAAATATTCACACTGATGATTCCATAACACACTATGCTAGAGATTATATAATTTATCTTATTATACAATCTCTAATATAGTGTTTTATATATGTCTTAGAGATTATGTAATATATAATATTCACACTGATGATTCCATAACACACTAAGTTAGAGATTATATCATAGATCTTGTCATTTTAGAGATTATATTAGTTGTTTATTTAACATCTTTACACCTTCAACAAAAACCTTAAAAACAAGCTCAAGCATAGGTTAAGTTGGCTAAAGCATGCTCAACAACTAAAACTCTTCCCTAAAAGAGAATTTGACTGCAATAACAATTCTTTTAAAATCAAGCTCAACAAAAATGGTGATTTCCCTGAAAGCAAAGAGCGCATACTGATGGTAAATCTAATTTTGCTAATAGAGAGTTTACTGGCAGAAGTTAACTTATTAAAAGATTTTTCTGACGATTTTTCAAACTCATTCTTATTCTTTCTTTAAAGTTTCACTCTATCACTCACATTGATGCAATTTATTTGCAATTCACCTGGCAACAAAGGTCGTTAAGTGCCCTTTCATTAATTAAAATGATGCTTTTGTCACTGATTGATAGATGAGAAAATCTTTTCAGAAGTGTCAACTTTTTTAACTTGTAGAACCCCAGTAGTAGTATTGGTTTATTATTTATTTTACTTGTTATCAAAGAAAAGGTTGGTATTTCATAAAAACTTTTAGTCAAACTTTGATCAGCTTGGTTTTTGTCATGATATTATATCAATTACTTTATGATAAACTAGCCTTAGGAGGTCATAGAATGAGCTAAGTAATGAAATAAATGATTCAAAAGAAATTACCAAAAAGAGCTGGTCAAAGAGCCAGAAGTTCGAAAAAGTATATAGTTTCACAAGCTTGAAGCTTGAAAACTTATATAATTTCACAAATCTTTGACAGAGAGTAGAAATCTAAGAGATAAAATTTTAAAAGTTAAAAAAGCAGTATACCTGAAAAAAAAAAGTCATTCTAGTTGGGGAAAACTGCTGTCTATTTTATCAAAGTTCCACAAAATAAATCTTAATAATGGAATTTGCAGGATAAAATGCTGATCCTTTCCCAAGAGCATAGAAAGCCTCAGATCAATCAGTTTAATACCCAGGTGAATTCTGTCTATTTCACTAATTTGAGTTTTAAACATTTGAACTAAACCAAAAGCTTGTAAATGATAGCTGTGAAAAATTTACAAGATACTATTATTGTTTTAGATGTAAAAAGTACAAAAAATGAGCCAGTGTACAAGTACTGCAACTCATACCCATGTTTATCAAGAAATTCAATCAAGTATCATTATATTGATGCAAATTATCCAAAAGCCTCAGTGAATTCATATGTGGGAAAGTGGTTTGTCATCTATTTGTTGCTCAGCCTATAGTGGAAAAACCAAAATTATAACGAAAAAATCATGGAACACCTGAACAAGTGCATTGATGGCTTTTCAGGGACTTTGACTCATAAATTAGCAACCAAAGTTGGTTGGAGTAAGTTTCACATTGCTCAAAAGATGCAACAAAAAACTGATATATTTTATTAGAAAAATAAGAAGATTTTACGTTGATTGGCAAATTACTTGACTCAACTGCCACTTTGTTGGTGCTGCATGTGCAGAAAATTTTAAGAACATCATCCAAAAGTAAGACTGGGCTATTAAAACAACTGAGAAGCACAAATAATTTATCAAATAAAAAATAGTTTGAAAAAACAATATTGGATTCTATTTTTCAATTGATCAATTGATTAGTAGCTATGATCAATTGATAAGTAGTTATGAGTATTAGTGGTTACAATATATTTATTTATATGAAAAATTCATTTTCATTTAAACATTTTGAATAAAAGTGGTGAATTAGCTTTTTAAAATTTATGATGGTTGATAAGGGAAATGTCCCAGCCAAATTTATAATTCCAGAAATAGCATTACTCTTTAACAGCAATAGTAAAATGATAAAAAATTCTTTGTAAATTCATTAATCAAATTTACAACATTTTTGCAGCATTATTTTAAAATAAAAACGTTTTTGAGTGTGCAAAGAAGTAATATCAAAAAAAAATCTCACTGATGATTGAATTTCCTTTTATACCAATCAACTTCCATGAAAATTTGGCTGTTGCAGATGATAGAAACATATCTTCACTGTATTTGCTGTAACTGGATCCATTTGAATAACCTGAACTTTCTTCAAAGAGGTTTCCAAGAGCTTCTGAAACTGTACCCAAACCCATCATTGCACCAAAGCTGACAATGCTACTGGTAGGAAAAGCAGAGGCTAAAACTGCAGTACCAGCACCAAGAATGGCACCATTCACAATTGCTCCAGCCAATTCACCTTAAAAAATATTTATGTAAATTAGCACATTATCAATTATTTGTGTAACACATTAAGCTTAGAGTGGATTAAAGTTAAAAAAAAAAGCAGTTAAATAGAGTGTGTCACTTCATAATGGAAATTTATTCAATGCAATTTCTATAGATCAATATGTGCATATTAAGGAGAACATGGACACATAATTAGAGTACTATATTAACACAGGTATGATGAGCAAAAAGGGTCATTTGAGTAGGTCTTAAAATGGTTAACTTTTTATACTTGATCAAAAGGGGGTATGCAAAGTATCCATGTTTTCTGTGATTAAGGGATGTTCAAGCTAAGAACAAATACTGGGACAAAAGCAAAGCTCAATTTGTCAAAAGACAAATAAGGAAAAATACTGGGACAAAAACTCAATTTGTCAAAGCTCTGAATATGGAGGGTGGCTGTTTCAAAGAAATAAGTTCTACATTTCCTGATCTAAGTTTTGTAAAAATAAAAAGGCGGTGTATAATAAAAAAAAATCTGAAATGGATGTTGTGAAATCATTTTGGGGAATTCAAAAAGCGGAAAACTAAAAATATCTTGTTGCTTGAAAGTTAGCATCAATTGGTCTACAGCATGAGCACACATGTTAATTGTTCACAAATAACTTTCTTAACACATTTCCTGCAGATCCAGATGAAGCACCCCAAGTCGTTTAACAAATGTTTTAACCTTTACTACTTCTACTTTTCTTCAAACTTGTTTACCATTAAACATAATGGTTTCCAGCAATATGATTATTTTTCATACTGCTCAAAATCATGTTTGATTAAGCAATATATTTATGTCTCATCATAAATAGGTGTATGCTAAGGAATACTTTTGGAATTAAAGCACATGAATTATTTAAATCATTAATCATACGTCCAGAAAAACATATTAGACAAATTGTTTAAGTGAAATTACTTAGCCTAGCATCACCATAACAGTTTGTTTTTGTTCCCAGATAACAGTCTGTGTTTGAAAGTGTTGTTACAACAGCTGAGCCACGAACAATGCCAAACACCAAAACACTTCCATGTATGTTGCTTTCTAAAAATGTTTAAAATAACTAAAATATTTTGTTGAGTACAACACAAGGTTTGTTTTAACCAGGCTAAGTACAGTTAAAAAAAAGACTAAAGCAACTTGTGAAATTTCACCTTCCATTGGATTATTTCCCATAAAGCTGTACAAGTTAGTGTTCTTCTTAGAAAGTCCATTAGGATCTAAGTTCATAAACCGACCATACTCTGAATGATACATGCGGTCTCTCATCATATACACTTCAGAGAATCCTTCCATTTTTCTTACTCCCCATTGCCCAAGAAATAAATATTCGTTGTTTTCATCCTCATTTTGACTGTTTGTGGCAGGAAGAATATTACCAAAAGGATCATATGTATAGAAGTTTGATAGAAGCCCATCAAATGTTGTCAAAATAGTAGATCTACAATAAAGAAAAACATGTGTCATTTTTGTCAACTTTGTTGCTGCTTTTAAAGCAGCAGCAGTCTTTACAAACAGATTGGCGAAGTGTTGATACTAGGGATCCTAGTACTATAGTTTAGATAATAACTGATGATTCAACCATGAAAAAAGATTTTTAACAGTCAAATCATCAGTAATTACTCTCCTTATTCTTACCCAACTTGGTTAAAATGAAAGTAGAAAGTTTTGTTTCTTTCTACATCTTCTTTGCAGATGAGCCCTTGTTCCATCGCATGAAAGAAAGTTGTCACTAATCCATTGGCAGACTAAAGAATAACAAACATTCAACTGTGAATATTTATGTTAAGGACAAACAGACTAGCTTATCATTTTAAACAACCTGTACCTTTTTAATCAAATCTGGTCCAAAGGTACCAAAGGGATCAAATAAATACTCCGTAAGAATTCCATCACAGTTACTGGACTTCAAATTCTCAAAAGCATCATACTCAAAAGTGCAGTTTGTTTGCCCATTAAAGCTTGACTTGACTTTATTTTCGGAACTATATTCAAATTTTTGCTGCTTTTCAACTGGTATGCTCTTTATCAAAATCAAATTTCCATTATCATCATAAAAATTTTGCTCACTCGTTCCAGCAGTTTTCAGTTGATTTAGCTCGTTATAAGTATAAAATGTTTCATCAGAGCTCTTCTTAAAAACACGATTTAATACTGAATCGTATTGCAACTCAGTTTTATACAAGTCATTCTTGAAAGACACCATTTGCGAAGTCAAGTCATAGGCAAACTTCCAACTCTGATTGTTATCAATTATTTCCGAAATTCTTCCGTTATGATCATAGGTATAACTTAGTAAGCGCAAGGGTTCTGAATACTTATTTTCCACAAGAATAGACCTAGTTTTTTTTCTCAAAGAATCAAAAGAATACTTGGTTTTACTCCCATCACCATATGAATATGATTCAACTTTGTCTTCATGGTATTGAATGTTTAGCAGGGTTTGATTTTCTTTTCTCTTCACATTTTTAACGCGTCCAAATATGTCATACTCATATGCTATGCTGTACAAACCTGTAGAGTCTGATAAAGTTTTGCGTCGCCCTTCTATGTCATAAGTATAAAACAAAGTGACGTTTCTGTCAAAAGTTACAGATACAGGGCGTCTTTGTGCATTATAAGTAAGTTCAATAATGCTACTATTTTTCACAGCTTTCACAATTAAACCATCTTTGTATTCAAATGTCACCTTTTGTACATTATTCGTATCCTTCTCAAATACCTTTCCTTGGAAATCTCTTTTAAAATTTACAACATCACCAGATCTTGAAGTAAAACTAGAAACAAAGCCATTTCTATCATAAGTGTAATATTCAGCATACCCATCAGGATAGTTTACGCTAGATAGCTTTTCACCATCGTAATTTACTTTGTATACATTTTTTGCAGAGTCTTGAAGCTCAGTAAAAGACATTCCATCTGAAGTAAGTTTTAAGTATGTTTTTTGACCTTCCGCATTTTCAACATTCCTAATGTTTTGCTTTGCATCATACTTTTCTTTAAGAATGATCTACAAGTAAAACTTTGTTGAACATCAAAACAGCATTTTGAATGAAACAACCAATTATTGCAATTATAAAAACAAAAGCTGACATTCAGGGAGCATCAAAAAAAAGAAAAATTTACCTGATCATCGTACATAACTACCCTTAGTTCTTCATTAGCAGTGGTGCTATGAGGTGGAAAACCAATCTCCCTTGTGTACGCAAGCATTCCATCAATATTGTATTTCAAAAAAGCAGTTTTGTTTCCCGGTTGCTCTACCATTTCATAGTCTCCAGCACCATTTTCTTTAAAACGAACTCTTCTCAGTAATTTATTCTCAGGTGAATAATATTCTTCTCCAATGAAAATCCCATCCTCATCATACAAGTATATCATAGAGGACTGATCTGGTTTAATCACTTTTTTCAAAGCTCCAGTAGAGTAGTTGTACTCATAAAACTCATTATATTGATTATTTAAAGAAACTACCATCAAGAAATTATTTTCATCATAAGTGTAGCTAAAAAACACAGAAAGCACAAATAAAAACTACAAAGAAATTAGATTCTTTTGTTTATTTTATTTTTTAATTTATTATTTTTTTTTAGCAGAGTTGCTAGTTTCTATTTATACCTTTCTATATCTTTAACAAAAGCAAAGTTTTTGAGTCAGAAGCTATTAACACCTGCACTGAAAGAAAATAGCCTAATAACTAGAAACCAAATCAACATTTTGATGTAATTTTTTTCACAAAATATCAATGAGATATTTTTTGTTTATATAGATATTTATAAAAAAAGTCTGGTCTTTTTTTTAACCGTTCTCATTCCAGTTTTTCAGCCGGTTTATCCAGACTAATTTGATCTTTGATTAAAAAGATAAAAAATTGACGGTTTTTGATATTTAAAAATCTTTGCCTGATATAACAGTTTCTCTTTTTCAGGGGTTTAAGGCATTTTTTGTCTCCTGCTTATGTTATTCCCTTTTTTGTCTAACTGGAAAATATAAGTAATTCATTTTAAACAAAAGTAAAACAAAAACTCCAGGAGTTCCATTTCCTTCAGTTATAGAATGCATGCTAAAAGTGGCTTTTTAACAAGATATGGCAATTAAAATGACCGTTTTTTAAATGTTGCTAATCAATTAAAGCTGCATGTTTTAATGATACTTTCTTGATTTTTTTTCTTAATATGAACCATTACTCTCTGACTTCCTAAAACATTTAACAACCAACATTAAAACTTAAGAATTTCATTAAATAATAAATAACATAGTTTAAGACATAATGGGTCAAAAAGACCTAAGCAATATCAGATAGGCTACGACCAGCATTTTTTCTAAAATGTATCATTAATAAATTTAAATGATATCATTAAATATCTAAACTTAAAAATACACTTAGTTTTTTCCAATATTTACCTCAAAAACAGTTATCAGCTGAATCATCATTTTGTTCTGGCTTTTATACTTCTGGCATTTTGTTCTTCTTACAATGTAAGTATATATCAGATATCATAAAGAAATAGTTAGGTGTATCCCTGGTATTTTTGGCAAAAATATTTAAATATTCATGAACTACTTGTGCACTTTTGTTAGCCTTGTTCCTGGTATGAATAGTTCTCTCAGACAAATAAACTACTGGATACTTAAAATACTTAATAAAAGAAAAACCATAAACTGCCATCTTATGCACAGGCTGCCACATTTTAATGGCTTTTAAAATCTGATAAAAAATTAGACCAAACCAACGCTCAAATTTGTTAAAAATAAGACCAAACAGACAAACAGATTTATATATGTTCTAGTGGTTGTACTGTTCATATGAATAGTTTAATCTTACTGATATCCAAATTTAAAAATCTTTTAGTCACAGCTGGATTATTGTTTGTTTTCAATAAATTTATGGGTGTTCTTTAGTTGAAATTTTCTTTCTTGTTTCACTGCTGGGAGTTTGCAAGCAGTATTGAAGACCCAGTCCATGCTGCGAATCCACCATTATTCATTGTAGTATAAATTGTTGACTAACTTGAATTTACAAAAAAAGTATTGTAATGTAAACTAAATATTTAAGTTTCATGCAATGTAAACTAAGTATTCTTTAAAGAAAAGTTTTATTTTACAAATGTTCAAATTTCTCTTGAATAAAAAGAGTCTCTTTTGCAAAACATAATATAAGTTGACCAATTAAATTTAGACTATTTGGATTACAAATTTTCCATGTTTTTTATTTTCCATTTCAAATCTTTAACAGGACAAACGCTATACTATTCACAGTGCGATCATCCACACCATTCTTTATATTTTCTGCATTCTGAAACTCAGATTGGTCACTTTGACCATCATCTACCATCTTGCAAATAACATGAATGCTGTTACATTTCTTCTGTGTTAAACCTTTATTAAAATTATTTTCATCCTCCAAAGATACTCAAACACTCTTAAGAAAATATGCTTTGGGGGAAAACAGTTATTAAAGTTTGACAAAGAGTGGAAGACCATCTTAATTTTTAAAAGCCATCGGAAGGTAAAAACTTTTTCACATGAAAATATAAAACAGAGAGTTTTGAGACCCAGACCTCATCATACACAAATTTTATTGAATTACGGAGTTTCCATTTTCCAAATTCAAGAATTTAGCCGGTTTTTGAATAATACTCATTTGTAAAAATGATTTTAAAGCAGGTGGTCACAGAGGTCGTCTTGAGATTTTTGCATAGCAATAAAGTTAATTTGCAGTAGTTATATTTTATTAAAAAAAAAAAACAAACGATGCGAACTTAGTCACCACACACTCAAATCAATCAATGTTTAAGAAATTAAAATAGCAACAAAAAAAAAAAAAACAATGCAAAAAACTTTTTTTCTATATCTAGTTTTACATTCATTTAACTATATTATTATCTAATTTCGGATAAAAATAACGTGGAACTTTAACATTTATCATCTACTTTGAAAGGATTTCAACAAAAATAAGAGTTTTTTTAAACTTTGAAAATACTCTTCAAATATCAAAAGTTTAAAAAAACGAAATAACAACTTTTTTTTTTTAACTGAGAAACAAAAAATAAATATGAAAAAAGTGAATAATGCAAACAGATCCATTTTAAAACATCTTGGCACAAGTTGGTGCTTATGTATTCATTTTACACCTCATTATCACTACCATTATTCATAACACTGCTCACGCAAAGCGCTTATGCATTCATTACACAGCTCATTATAAGGCTTTCATATTGGTTTCTGATCACAACTAACTCAAACTAAAACCTCCCTTAATGCATTTTACTGAAACTGTTTTGCAGAAAAAGACATTTTTAGACAGACCTCACAACACTGTTTTATTAGCTTTTCTCTACTTAAATGGAATGAAGCATGCAGCATGAGCTGCATATTTGTATCAACATTTAAAAGCAAAAAAATATACAAACCTGACAACATCAGTGATACTTCCGTCTTTAGTTAATAGAACTTTTTGAATGAAACGATTGTCACCGTAGAGTATTTTTAAAGTACCTCCAAACCTGTCATTCATTCCACTGAAGTTTTGGTTAATGTAAATGCTGCTTTTGTTGTCTAGCGACTGAAGGCCTGTTAGTTGCAAAGTGGTTTTATCAAAGAAATATCTCAAGTAAGGCTCTTTGTCCAACTCTTCAAAAATGTAAGCTTCTGAAACCAAAAAGCAAAATATAGCTAAAAATGAGTTGGATCTCTTTACACTGAATATTTTACTTAGAATTCACACTTCCACAATGAAAACAGAGAGAATTAAGTCAACAAACCATCAGCGTTGACACGAAAAAAAATGCAGAATGTAACTGTGTAAGTGACAAGGTTCAGTTAAAAAAAATTACGGAGTTTATTATTACGTATATTATTAATCTGGACTGCTAAACAATTTACCTCCGCTACTTCTAATGGTTCCCATTCCATCAGGATTAGTGAAAATGAATTCGGATCCGTTAGAGTTAAACAAATGGAAATCAGAATCTCTTTCCAAGATAATATACAAAAGCGTCACATTGGTTATTTGAACTGACCTAAATATTGTTAAACTGTTTAAAGTGGGTAAAAGTTTATGATACTTACGATGGTAGAAAAAAAATGGAACTAAAATCTTTTTAAACTACTGAGCACATAATTACTGGAAAGTTGCAAAAAAATATTTGTAACACTATAACACAAACCACAAAGGGCTGATCCACCCTTTCCCAAAAGGGCCATATCCATTATATTTACCAGGAACATCACGAAAAGACAACCGTGGAGAAAAAAACCGCTCAATATTCAAAAACGGAAAAAACCCATTAACGATTGCTTTTACATCAACTACTCTATACAACTCGTTTCCCATGCTTATGCCGTCAGCCATCTGTAATTCAAACTGCACCACTTGATCCAACAAAACTACGTTTTGGTTTAAAAGACTTAAGTGTGTGGCAGTCTCACACATTCGATTTTGGAAAGTGGTCATGGTATTGCCAACTCTTTTCATAAATACTTTCCAAACAGGATCCCAACGCCTGGTGTCAAAGTTTAATGGTCTGAACTCATTCTTTTTAGTTGCATAAGGATGATCATCTTCGCCTACAATCAGTAGACCCATAGATATCGGAGCAGAAGTTGAATAAAAAGTTTTTTGAATGATTGATAAACTTATTGTATTAGTAGAACCAGGGGGCAATATTCCTGCGGGACCAATTGAAGGAGGAACGAAAATGAGATTTTGATTGTCATCAAATACATTGATTTCTTTGTTTATCTTAACTGTCACATCACCCTGTACATCTAAATAAAAAATTGGAGAAGAAATGTCAGTGCCACCAATATTCTGAATCACTATTGTTACCTCAACATCTTCACCAACTCTTGCAACCCTTGAAGTTCGAAGATTTGCTTTAAGAATACCAGTAGGAATATTCATGACTCTAATAAGTTTCTCTGTTTTAAGCATATTTGATGAAACTAAATCAACCATGCATATTGCTATTTCATCACCAATTGTAAAATTAGAAAATGCCACGGTAGCATATAGTAGACTTGAACTAAATCTGTAAGTATTTAGAGGCATAACTGCTTTTTTCTCATCGGATACACTGTAAAAGCTTAAACTATAATCTGATGGAAACAAAGAGCCTTGTATCTTCAATGTAACCGGTAACACAGATGGTGGCACAACATTGGGGAAAACACTGACAATATCAAGTTTTGCAGGTTTTGCTTCTACACTTACCAGTGTCGGAATCGAGTAAAATATAGGTTCAGATTGGTAAGTGATTAGAAGATAGTAATCTCCTCTTTTTGTGTTCTTAAGAATAAGCTTTTGTTCAAACGCTTTGAATTCTCCTTGAAACTCATCAAAATCACTCAGAGTTGCAGGTGCCCCAAACTTCACATACAAACCAACATTACTTTTTAAGTCATAACTTTTAACTATAATAAGAAGTGTCTGACCTGAAGTAACTCCTGGGATGATCAACACATAGTCTTTTCCGCCGTATGCAGAAATAATCTTTGTTGTTGAAATATTGAGAACCTCATGGAAAATAAAAGATGTTGCTAGTGAAGCAACTTGATTGTTTGAAATGTTAAAGTCAAGAACACTGCTTCTTGTCTTTACAATTGAATAAAAGTTGCTCTGCTTAACAAGAGGAACATAGTCCAGCATGTATTGTTCCAGGATATTTTTGCTCTGGATATACATGAATGAACAAGTTGTGCTGACTTCAGCATCATCATAATCCCATGAGCTATCTTCTGACAAGTATATTGAGTCGCATTTGTAGCCCACAGCTGTTTCTGTCCCCATGTTGTTTAGAAGCCAATTAGCTTTTATCTTTTCTCCATATTTAGCACTTAAGGAACATTCAAGATTTGACACAAAAAGGTCTAACGTATACATTGTTTCAATAACTGATATGGATATTGTTGCCATATTATTGATTCTGTTATTGTCATAAACAACATCTTCGTTATCTACTTTTAATATTAAATAATAAATTTTTAATGCCATGCTAAAAGGCAAACTAAACTGAAAAAGACCAGCATAAGATGAGTTTATTGGCATGTCACGGTTTTGCAACTGAGTCGCTAATCTTCGATCAAATAGATCCAACCATGGATCAGTACTAAGGTATAAGCAGTCATACCAATTGAAGAATGAAATACTGCCTGGACCAAAATTAGTGACATTATACGATAAAAACAAAGGTTGGCCTGTGTATCCCGTTATATTATTGGTGTTTAAAGAGACTGCAAGATCTGCAGCATCAGGCTCATTAACAGTAATATTTTTTGATACTTTAAAGTTGTTATCCCTATTTTTATCATTGCACTTCTCGTTTTTATCAGTAATAACTTTAATTATATAAACCCCTGTTTTCAAAGTGCGCGGAAATGTAAAAGGAACTGTCACTGCGTAACTCATGTTTTTACCCAAAACTCCGATATGATTATAAGAGGTTATTAAAATCAAATTTTCACTTGCATAAGGTGATATATATACTCCATCAGTCCACGATGAAACTGATGTGGGTTCTAATGCATTTTTTACACTGTAAGTTATGCCACTTCTAAGACCAGCGGTAACTGAAAGTGTTGTTAAACTGTCAATTGTTAAAATAAGATCTGAGATTGGCAGTACAGGCAATGGAAACCATATGCTTTTTGATGATATATGGTTGTTAGTTTCTCCACGCCACTCACTGACTTGATTTTCAATGTCGACTAACACAAACACATAATAAAATCCAGAAACTTTTTCAGCCACTGGTAGTTTGCTGATTTGAGAATACACTTGATCACTTTGCAGCTTACCAGTGATATCAAACGAATTCAGCTTTAACCACCCACTTGCAAACGGATCTGAACTGTTTGGAGAGAGTACAACTAAGTCTTTCCATGACGTTATTTTGCGCATGCTGTTGCCAATATTTCTTACAAACCAGGAAACATTTAACAAACGAGAATTGTCATTTAGTTCAGCATAAATTAGGTATGGTTTTAAGTCAGCGAACGGAGGCACTGATACAAAACAGGATTTTTTAATACTGTAAAAGTTAGAACTTATAAGCGATTTTTGTGTGTTGTGTTTTACAGCAATAAATATTTCGCCATAAATCCAGTCTGGTATAAGAACTTCTACAACTTTTGACACAGACGAGTTTCCTTCAATTATCTCATTAACAAACTGCGTTAAGAAAATTTCTTCATTGAGATTTTGTATGTAAATTTCGTCAGTGAAACTTTTCGAAGTTGGATATTCATTTTGATTGGTGTAATTCAAAACAACTATTAATGTTTCTCCTGAAAAAAACTCTTTACTTATATAACGACCTGATTCATTAAAACTAAAAGTAAGCAAATTTACAATATCAATCGTAATATTATCATAAAAGATAGTCAGGTTGTAAATGTCTGAAACGTATAGATTATTATTTTCTTCAATTTCCAAAATATTGTTATTGTAATCGGTGTGGTAAGCTAGCTGAGTGTAAGGTATCATTTTTCTAGGAATTGAAATGTTCATTTCAACTTCATAAAACTGGCCGACTTTTAACACAACGTTTTGGGTGCGCTCAGCAAGGATTTCTCTTTGATTATATGAATTAACTAAGTACACTGCATCTACAAAGGTCTTAGAGACACTCGCTTTACCAAGATTGGCTATGAAAACGCTTTTTAAATTTAGTGTTGTGATTCCTCTCCTACCATCTGAATTGAAAGAAAAGTTAAAAGATGTCAATACCAGATCAGGAAGTTGTTGCACAATGTTGATATTTTTCATTAGCTTGTTGTTTTCTTTCATGTTAAACTCAAACAAAGTATCAAACACATCAGTAAACACAGCAACTACGTATTCTCCAGTTGGCAAGCTTTGTGGAACTGTGAAATAAACCTCCCTCGAGTATTGCTGATATGAGTGAAGTACACCAAAATAAAGTACGTCGTGACTCAGATACATTTGACTTCCAACTGCTGAGTATAACGCCTATGAGAAAGAGCGTGTTTGACATAGTGGAAATATGCAGAGTATACGATTAACCATTTTAATGAAACTTATGGAACAATCATTAGGATGTTTTAGACTATTAAGAATATGCTTCAGGATGGCGTATTTGTTATAGTTCTATTTCTTATAGTAATATTTTATATTAATATTTGTTGTAATAGTTTTTATGATAAATAGCTGATTAAAATTAAGAATTCAATTCATATATATCTTCTTTTTCTAAACGCAATAGATAAAATATCCACAAAATTAGAAACCAAAAAAAAGTTCAATATATATATATATATAATTTTGTTTTTACAGATGCATTTCTAAAAATGCATTTCACTTACAGCACTTTCTACTTAGACAGCGCTCTCAGAAAAGAATATTTGCAATTTCAAGCATGCTAATGAGATGTTTAAATGATGCAACCAAGAAATGGCACGCATACTTAGATAGCAGTACACCAAGCATGTGCAATAAAACTAGTGAAATATTTCTGAGTAGACTTCAGTTAGGTTACTTCGGCTAGATTTCATCAGTTGCTTATTCTTGACAACAACAAGTTGATAATCTATAGGTTATCCATTTGTTTCAATTTAGCTATTACCATCATTAGTATTGCAGTTTCCAGTAGTAGATCAGCATTCCCATTGCTGCTCTTTTTGAAAGCACTCTACAAAACTGCTCTCAAAATGAGAATTAAGGACAATTCCGTTAAAAGAAGAAAAGATAACAGCAATATTCTATATTGCAAAGAGAAAACAAATTAAACAGTCAGTGATGCATAATACTCAAAAGCTATTGATGTTCTTGATGTTTGGGCGAAAATTAAGATCCCTACCAGATTCTTGAAACAAGTTGTTGAAAAAGATTATTTCTTGATTTAACAGTCAAATCGAGAAAAAGAAAATAAAGTGAAGCGCAGGAAGAGCAAGTTTGATTAAAGATGTGATAATTGGTAGTGATTTCAAAATTTAATTCCATCTTCGAACAATTATTTATACAATTACTTATATTTATATACAATTATTTATACAATTACAACTACATAAATGGTAAACATTTAAAAATGTGCTCCACCAATAACTAAACAATTTTTTTTTTTGAGTACAGAACTTAGCAGACATTGAACAAAGTTTTTACTTTCTTAAAAGAGAAAGTAACAAGTAGTTCAAACTTGTTTAAACTAATAAGTGCTTTGAAGTTTTTGTTAATCTGCCCCCCCCCACCCTCCCTTAACAAGTTCAAAAGCAACTTGTTTATTGTCGATAGTTTTCATTTCATAGCATACGTCTGATTTGTTCTTCACTATAAGTAATATTTAATGCAATGAGTTACATACGAGGTGTATTATAAAAATACCCGGAATATTCATTTTTTTGAAAAAATATTTATTTATTCGTCAACATGAATGTTGTCTCCTTCAAAGTAGTGTCCATTTGATACTAAGTACTTGTGCTAACGTTTCTGCCAATCCTTGAAACACTTCTCAAACTCGATCTTTGGGATAGCCTTTGGTTCATTCAGCGATGAGCTATTAATATATCTATGCTTGTGAAACAACGGCCCTTTAAGGTTTTCTTCATTTTTGGGAAAAAGAAAAAGGCACACGGAACCATATCTGGTGAATATAGAGGTTGGGGCATGACTATGGTGTTGTTTTTGGTCAAAAAACTACAAACAAGCAACGACGAGTGAGCAGGTGCATTATCGTGGTGCAAAGGCCATCAATTGTTTTGCCATATATTGGGGCGTTTTTTTCGAATTGCTTCACGTAAACGTCGCATAACTTCAAGTTAATACTCCTTATTAACCGCACGACCTGTAGGTAAGAAATCAGGATGAACTACGCCATTACAATCGAAGAAAACAGTTAGCAAAATCCTAATATTTGATCAAACTTGGCATGCTTTTTTCGGTCTTGGTGATTCAGGGTGCTTCCATTGCAATGATTGTGCTTTGGTTTCGACGTCATAACCGTACACCCATTTTTCATCATCAGTTATGACTTATTCAAGCAAACTTGGATTGTCGTTGACGTCATTTAGCAGCTCCTGAGCGATGTTCATGCGATTTTGGGTTGACCGTAACGTTTGTCATCTTCAACGTTTTCGCGGCCATCTTGGAAACGCTTATACCACTCGTAAACACTTATTATTTTCATCGCAGACTCACCATAGGCTTTTTGTAACATTTCACACTCTGTTTCATTTTTTACGCAAAATTTAATACAAGTTCTTTGACTCTTCAATTCTTCCATTTTTTAAACAAGCAAAAATTGCCGAGTTAATAAAAACACGTCGAAACTTAGCGGCTACCACAGACAAAGTAAACAATATATATAGCTGAGAATTTTATCATACTTTAGGGGCATGTATACCAACGCGCACAAAAAAAAATGCTGGCAATTGGACTCTCCAAACCCGCGAAATTTAAAATTCCGGGTATATTTTGAACACACGTCGTATGCTCATTGATAATCATTTCTTTAAATATTTCTTTCTTTTCAACTTAGATTAAAGCCTATTTAAATGATGAAGCATAGCCATCAGTTTCTGGTTCCTACTGATAGCTGGAGGAGACTTAAGTAGATAGTTTGCTAATAACACATACTTTTCTCCTTTAATTACTACCACTTTGATAAATGTATAAGCTATAAACTGTAATACAATTATCTTTCTAATGTATCAAATAAAATGTTCTTTTCATAATCTGTTAACAAATTTTAAATGGATGTTGCTATGCTAGTAAATGTTTGTATAATTCAATTGTAAAAGTAAAAAATACTTTTTAGGTGAACAGTGAAAAAGTAAATGTTTTGTGGAAAGCTGTTTGGCTAAAAATCTCATTCATTATATAAAAGAATATGCTTGGCAGAAACTTTTATTACTGGTATCATATTTATTGGTTTTGATAAAAGCTTTATTACAAAGATCAGTTAAACTGCTTTCTATCACAACACCAGGACCTTTTTTTGGTTATCAGAAGGAAATTTTTCTAACAGTCTAAAAAGCCTCACCTCATCAAAATGTTAGCAAAAGAATATAGGTGTTTATTGGTTTTAAGGTTTGTTATTATAAAATTTCAATTAATCTGGAAGCTACATATACAGCAGTTGGAAATTAAGTCATGCGTCGGTAAAAGAAATGCTTCTGTGTCACTAATACAAAAATCATTCTTCATAGAAACGGTTTTTGTGACAGTGAAATAGAAGCATAAATTAGTCTCATTATTTGAATTGTGAGAAACTGATTTGTTAGTAGTACTTTTTTCTCAAGTATATTGCAAGCAATCAAAGGCATTAAGTTAACAAGGAAATGCCAAACCTAAAGTTAATAGATATGGCTGGACCAAAGCAAGTGTTAGATTGAGTCTCATAAGTTGGAAGAATGATTGAACATGTTAGAAACAACTCAAAACGCACATGAATTAAATTAAGTTGTTTGTTAGATTAGTGATAACAAAAATATCTTCACTCAAAGTTTTGCTCTGTATTTTAACACTGTTTAATATTGATAAATGCATTCTTTTAATATAGAATTAAAACGTTCCAATAAAAATAACTTAAGTTTGTAATTAGACCAAAATATGTAAGATAAAGCTGATGCTGATAAATGCGTTTAGCAAAAATATAAATTTTCAAATAAACTTACTACTCTATCATACCAGGACTCTATATCTGTTTGGCCATTTCCAATATTGATCACTGTAAATAATACTTTAAAAGTCTCTTCGCTGACTACAACGTCTTCTACTATGTATACCATGTTCACGGCTAAGTCAGGAGGTGGTGTTAAAGTTACATTAACAACATCCTAAAAAAAGTAAAGCATCAAGCTTATTAAACTATTTAGCTCAATAACAATTCAGTTTCAAATTACTAAACACTATGTAAATCAAGAAACATAACAGCTTTATAGTTTAACTGACAATATGAAATGTGAAGGAAGAAATTTCAGCATCTTCAACTTTTTTGATGCTTTTAGAATATCAGTATAAAAACGCAACGACAGTTGGTTAAAAACTTAAAATGATACCGAATCTTTCATATTATTGTCATCATTGTAATTCTCAAACACATCATTATACACATCAGTTTCAATTATGACTTTATAGGTTCCAAATATGTATTTAGGAAGATTGACTAGTTGCTTTACGGTGTAAGTTTCAAAAGGAGAAAGTTCACCAGAATGTGAGGAAACGCTAAGAGATACGACTGGACTTGAGCTTGATGACGAATTTGAAACCCAACTACATTCATCAAACCATTTTGAGACTGATGTAACACCGTAGCCTAGGTTTTGAACTTTCCAGAATATTTCAATTGATTGACCTGCATAATACAAAAACTCATTGAAGGTGAAAACAAATAGTTTAAAACCAAACGGCGCAATTATAAAATAATCCAACTTATAAATTAATGAAAAAGACTTAGGGTTAACTTCAATTGCCAAAATTTATCATGCGTTTCTTCTCTAAGATTAAACATAATTTT
This sequence comes from Hydra viridissima, assembly GCF_058129835.1. NCBI lineage: Eukaryota > Metazoa > Cnidaria > Hydrozoa > Anthoathecata > Hydridae > Hydra > Hydra viridissima. The sequence goes on from NW_028324305.1 coordinate 503,362, forward strand.
CTAGCAAATATTTTTTTCATAAAGTTTTGGTAGCCGTATTTATTGAAATATTTTTGAATCGGTTTTCGTTGGTTTTTCGCAAGCTCAACTTTTAAAGACCACATCAGATGTTAGTTAAAATTTCATTCATTATATAATAAAACACATTACATATTTTAAATATATAGTTCAAAAAAAGGATTAGTGTAGCACCACTGATTGCTGCTAAAGTAACATTTGAATGCTTCTTTGTTATAACTTAGCTACTCTGAGTTCGCTACAGTACATACAAAGTAGCAATTTTATCTTTCTCTTTTCACAAAAGGTATGGAAATTAAAAAAAAGTAGATAAAAAAAATTTTATTCAAAAAAAATTAGCCACTCCTTTTTGAGTATACAGAACAGTAACAGAAAATGCCAAAATACTTAGGTCGTTAGAGAAGTTCATAGAACTTCATCTGTAAAGATACAATGAAACAGGAAATAATTAAATACTTATATATAACTTTAAACTGTGTCTAATTATAAACATTTTAAGTACTTGTTGAAATATTTTGAATGTTTATTAAAAAAGTTATTTAAATTTTATTATGTACGTTTAACCCTTTCGTACCGGAATTTATTTAGGCGATTTAAAAAGAGCAATAATATGCGACGTAAACACTTAAATAGATGGGTTTCCTTACAAAATAAGTAAAACAAAGTATATATCATTGGAAAGCAGGCAAAATTTAGAATCCAAAAAAAATAATTAAGAAAGTAAAAAACTTTATATATATATTGCTATTTATGTATATATAAATAACAAAAATATAAATATAAAATATCCGAGGCGCACATATGTGCGCCTTCGGCACGAAAGGGTTAAAAGAAAAAATTTAAAAACGGAAAAGTTTGAATATCGAGCATATATTAAAACCCGTGCTCTACTTGGAGTTTCAGCACAATCCATAACCGATGAATTGGTTTTAGTTCATGGTGACCAAACTCCAAAATATAGTAAAGTTGCCTAGTGGACTATTTTATATAAAAGTGGTAGAGAGAGTCTCGAAGATGATCCTCGCTCAGGGCACCCTCAAACCACGTATTCAGCTGAGAATATTGAACGTGTGCGAGCCATTATTGAAGAAAATTCGCATGGAACACATCATATAATTGAAGCCCTGACATCGATTCATCGTTTTACAATAAACGAAATCATTCACAACTCACTTATAAAAAGGAAACTAACATCACATTGGAAACCCCACGAGTTAACTGATCAAAATCGCAAGAATAGGGTTGAGGCATGTAAGGAAAACTTAGATTTTTTCAGAAACGGCCCATGGAGACTATGTGATACTATTACAGGGTATGAGTCGTGGTTTTATTTGAGAAAAGTTGGACACAAGTCAGGTATTGCTAGTTGGGTAGTTGAAGGTGAAAGTCCAAGAACTATAGTAAGATGCGACAGGTTTCAGCCGAAAAATATGTTCTACATCTTCTTCAAAACAACAGGTGTTGTTTATTTGGGTTATATTGAAAAGGGAGATACCACTAGTAGTGAAAATTATATAAAAAATTGTTTGAATACTCTTATATGCAAAATAAATGAGCAAAGACCTAAAACAGGCACTCAAAATTTCAAATTTCTCCTTGATAACGCTCGACCCCATGTGACTCAAACCGTCACAAATTGCCTAAACCAAGCTGGAATTGCAATAATTCGCCACCCACCATACTGACTAGACTTAGCTCTATCCGACTATTGACTATTCGACTTCATAAAAAAAAAATCTCGATGACAATACTGATGTCGAAAGTCAAAAAACTCGCATAACGAAGCTACTTCAAAGTATACTCAAAGAAGAGTATAGAAAAATGTTTGACGAATGGCTTGAAAGGATGTAACTTTGTATAGATAACGATGGACATTATTTTGAACATTTAGTAAAATAAAATTAAAAAAAAGTTCTTCTTTTTTATATTCATAGGGGAGTCCTACGAACTTTCCTAATTACCTAAGTAAACTTAGCAAATTACAAGCTTAAAGAGTTTTTGGAATGTACATCAGACACATGCATATATGCGTTAGATACAAAAAGAGAGCTTACCAGAGAATACATTTTTGGGGATTATAATTAAATCAACTTGTAAATCGGGTGGATGAGTAAGTTTAATTTCAAGCGATCGCAAGCTTGATCCATGACTGTTTTCTCTATTAAGCTCATCAATGTAGTTTAAGTAATCAACAAAAACTATTATGTAGTATGTTCCGAGTAACATATCTTCAGGCACACTAAGTCTTGTTTTTCCAACATAAGAGTCGTTAGGGAACATGAATCCATCTCTTCGAACAACGTCAGTAAGAAAACCGCTGAAAGAGTTTCTGTTCTTTGAAATAAAAACTTGATCATACCAGTAGTATTGGGAATTTCTGCTAGATCCCACATTTAGCACTTTCCATAAAACTTCAAAATAGCGACCGGTATAAACTTCCGCTGGGCCATCAATAGTAATAAGTTTGTAATCAGGATAAGCCTTTGTAGTAAAACTCCATGTAGGCGAAGGTACCACTGATGCATTGTTTATGTTTACATCAAACTTTAGGACATAATGGATTTTCCATAAGTAGTTTGTATTTGGTACAAAGTCATCTGACATAGACAAAGTGTAAGAATTCCAATAAAGAACTTTACCTACATTGTTGTTATTAACGTCAAATTTCCATAAGAACAGCAAATAATAGTCTGTGTTAGGGTAAAGCGGCCATTTCATATTATAACCTAAATCCACGTTTAGTTCACCATCTTCTGGTTGAAAAACCTCTTGCATTGAAAAAAACTCAACTGTTTGTTGAAATTCTGTTTTCTGACCACAGTTATCAGAAAACTCCCAAAAGAGAGTTGTAGCTGAACTACAAGAAGTTGTTTTAGGAGATTCATACACAGTAGCCTTAATTTCTAGGTGACAGGGATGAACAACTGAACCACTTCTTACCATGTCATTAAAATTGCTTATTTTTTGAGAATCATAACCGCAAGGAACCAACACACTATCAGGGAGATACACCTAAAATGACATAATCAGCTTTGATAAAACTTATGAGGTATTTTTAATCTGCCACATTCAGGACAATAAATAAAAAGTTATGTATGAAATCATGTCCAAGAAACAATCATTATGCTTTTTAATATTGATTGAATAGTGATAAAAAAAAAAAAAAAAAAAAGTTATTAAATAGTGATCAAAAAAAATGAGACTAACTCTATTTTTTTTATTAGCCTTCAGTTTGCTGAAAGAAATACAAGAAAGTTTTAACCCTTGGTAGTTGTTTGTACTATTTACTGATACTCATTACTTTAATATTCTTAGTTTTACTTATGTATTTTTTAAAGTCAATACTAACTTTTGTCCTGATAAATCCAAATCAAGCCGTAACTTGATAAACCTCTTAAAACTTCTTGAATGAGGATTTCGAAATTCTCCGACACGTTTCTTTTTCATTTCGTTTTATTCCGCAATTCGATAATTTTTAATTTAAAACCGTTCAAGTAAGATTAGTAGCGTGTGAGTTCGTTTAATAAATAAAAAGCATAATAAAACTTAATGCTTGCATTATCATGGTCTGTGCTAAATCTGTTAAATGTTGTAAAGTTTTGTGGAGTACGATAACAAAAGTAATGTAACTAAAACCAAGAGCTTGGTTATAACATAACTACCTGGCATAAAATTCTACTGAATTATTTACAGTGAATTTCAAACTTACAAGGCAAAAATGAAGCGGTCTTTTCACTGCTACAGTATTGAGTTTTAGCAATAAGCGAATACTAATGCCTCATGAAAGATAAAAAATTTGTTTCACGAAAAATGTTAAGCAAATTATTGTGGGGAAATTATTTTTAAAAAGCTCTACACTGCGTCTCATTGTTTATCATGGTATTAGATTGGTAAAACAAAAAGTTGCACACACTTATCCTATGTTTCTTAAACATCAGAAGCATTTCTTGTAGTTAATCAATAGCTATAACTCCTATGACTCACCTCTATTGCAGACAATGACACTACACTAACAACCTGTTTTGATTCTGCAATATTTCCAGCTGCATCTTTAGCAATCCAAGTTCGTAAAATATTGCAGTTTTGGGTTTCTTTATCTACAAAACTTATCGTAGGATTGATGTCAACTAAGTCAGTAACTGTTGGGGCACTTGAGTTATCAGATGATAAGTCTTCCATGCAACTTTTAGTTGCATCATAAACTGGACCAATAATCGGCGGATCAAAATCTGTATCAATAAAAGCAAAAAAAACTGAATACAACTTTTACCAACGAACACCGTATGAAGAAAAGAAAAACGGTCAACTAACTCATAAATCAAAATTTGTTTTAAATGAAAAAAGCATGCCATTTGATGACAACAAAGAAAATGCGCCGAGTTAGTTTTTAGTAGCGTTTGATACAAGTAAGTTGTTTTGTAATTAAGTTTCTATGCTTTTTACCAAGTTGTTAATGTCATAACGTATAGTTTTGATAAACTCAGATGTCTCTTTTTAACTCTCATACTTTTATTAAATAACAGAACTTAAACCCTACTCACAGTAAAGTGTTTAAATCCAATTTTAGTTGATTCCATTTGACATGATTCACCTTAACGTGATAGAGTATGACCTGTTTCTAATTGATAAGATTCAGTCGGCCAGTTTAAATAAACTTTAACCCAACTAGAACTTATTATCACCCAGTTCTTAATTATCTATTTAAAACACAGCTTATTTAAATTTGACCTGGATCTTTGCAGGCCAGCTCCAAATATTTCTAATTTATTTTGCAAAAGTGGTTTAAATTTAATACTGGCTGCGTTACTATAAATTGAATTTATCTACATCACCTTGCATTTTTTTTAAAGCTGGAAACATTTTTTTAATTTGTTTTATGTGACAGTGTAAAATTGTCAATAATATTTTGATATTTTTTTAAATTTTATCAATCTAATAATTGTTAAGTTTTTTTTATATCCAAGTTATGATTTTTCTAACATCGGTGTGTATGTTTACTATTGCAATACCAAATATATTTCTGAAGTTACTGTAAACGTTTGCATGAATTTAAAATATTGATAAATAGAAACTTTAACTTTTAGTCTATGATATGAAACCAAAGTATTGAACATGAAAGCAAAAACTAAGCTGACCATTTTGTTTTGTCAAACAACAAGTAGGGAAAGTGAAAAGATTTTTAACAATTCATTTATGGATGACATGTACTATACTTTAAAACTATTTTCTTATCAACCAATACATTTATCACAAAAATTAATAGATAATTAACCTGTGTGATGGATAAGATTGGTGAAAACTTGACACTGTATTTGTTGTCACATAATATATCAATGATATTTTTTTTTGTTTTATACTCATGTAAAGCAATGTAAATACATGTTTTTAACATTCTCAAGTGCATGCATGTGATAAGATTATAAGATAGATTATGTGATAATAAATTATGTTGTCGCTAAAAGTTGTGCTAGTTTTAATTGTGACGTGTTAAATATGCAGTACGTCATTCGATGTTGAAAACTTGCCTGATTATAACACTGTAATTATCTAGTTGGACCTTAATTTTTTGAGCGCAGTCAATGGGTTACTCGCAATACTGAAGATTATGAAGATCATATGCAAAATATTGACAATACAATCAAAATAAGTAGTGATGAGAGTGTACGTAATAAACTAGCACATTAGGTCTTTAATTATAATATCGCATAAAACGCATTATCCAAATAGAAACAATGAAGATTGTTATGTTGGTATTTCTCCGTTAACAAAATTAAATTTTGGTCTCTTCAGCGGGTTAACGTAAGACTACATGCACTTAGTTTTACTAGGTGTGGTTAGGCCCTTAACTAATTTGTGGCTATATGGACCAACACTATGTTCGTAATCACAAGTGGTTGTAACTACAAATAATGAACTTTTGGTTGCCATCCAGGTTTTAATTTCAGGAGAGTTTTGTCGTAAACCTCGTTCATTAAAAGATTTTAAAAATGAAATACTGTAAAACTCAGACATTTTTATTTACATACAGGCCAAGTTGTGTTAAAACAGTTATTTTCAGCTAAAGTTTATGCAAATTTTTTAGATCTATTAAATGCAGTATTATGCTGACTATGCTGGTTGATTGTTTAAATACTTTGTTTTTATGGCTGAAGAAATTTATAGTAAAGATCAACTTTTGCATAATGTGCATTCCTCAATACATTTGGTAAAGGATGCCCTTGATAACTATTCATTATTTATTATGAAACCTACTTCATATTTAAATATGAAACCTTAGGCAAACTAAAAACGCTTGTGCATTGCCCCCGTGCACCATGTTTATGTTGTAATGCCCCAATTGCATTAAGTTGTAAATGATTGCTTGGCTAATTGTTTTGGATATTAAATCATAAACTAATTGTTTCAATTTTTAAAACCAATCTGCATTGAATGCCAAAACGGCAAATAGTTTTATTAGAAGGTGGTTGGATAAGGTAAAGCATAAATTGTTTTTGTGCTTCTCTAAAGATAATTATTGATGAAATAAACTTAGCATAGTTAGATAATATGTGAAGGCATTTAAGAAAAGAGTGAAATTATCCTGCAGCACCATGATGCAATAGTGGACTATGATCCTAGGAGGAAAAATGTATTTTGCCATTGAAACGACTAGCCGAGTATGAAGCTGACATCTACAGGTTAATTGCTAGTAAAACACAATGAAAGGAAAGAAGATTAACATAAGTGGGGAGACTGAAATTTCAGAACATAGTGAAGGTCATCAAAGTCAAAGTTTGATGTTAATTTTTTTAAGCAGTAGTCTAACTTATATGTAAATATGTTTAATATTGGAAACATTTAATGTAATTGCTTTAAAAATTTGAAGTTTCTCATCTGAAAGTAGTCCTTATTATGTGCATTTAAATCAAAGCCATTGCTTATATTTCTGGCTGAAGTTATCAAAGAGTAAAAATTAAAAATTTATTTATTTTCAGACCTATCAAGCTACCAATAAAATATTAATGCAGTGTGGAGATAAACTATATCTTATTTTCTCTATTCATAGAAAATCAAAAGTGAATGTAAAGAGCAACAACTGTCAATGCCGCAACCACCATCTCTTCCTGCTAAAGAGTCTTTTGATAGTATGATTAGAGCATAAATTCTTCATAGAATGGATAATTTATGCTATAATCATACACTCAAATTATTACTTAATGTTCACATAATCAAACATATCAAACAATATTTTTATGTACACAAACCAATAGAATAAATTATTATGTTAAAAAAAAAGGGTTAATAGTAAGAGTTCATACACTACTTTATCAATGAGTGAATAGGTTTATACAGATAGATGACCTAAACATGCCATTGAACTCAAGAAATGGGCATAATACTATTCTATAGTGCAGCACATGTTATCTGTAGACTAGGCTACTTATGTAGTTTCTGGGCGTTTTACTTTTTTGTGCGTGATTTGAACTTTGCTGCTTAACTACGCAGCTTTTCTTATCTAAAAAAATTTTTATTTTTAAACAAATAGTAACAGAAAGCAAATAAAACAAAAATTAACTACAAAACAAAATAACTCAGTTGAAATGTGTAATTTTAGTTGAGGTGTGAAGTGTTTACATGTATAAAAAATATTCTATCCTACTGACAATAAATTGATAATGTTTTATGCAGAATATTGAGACGTGTCAAATATGTACTTCTTTGCTTTAACTATTTATTGTTGTTTTTTAATCATTAACTGTAAATCTAACATCAAATTGTAATGATGTTTTAGACAAGCATGACGCAGTCCAAACTAGCAATATATTGAAATCAAGTTCATTTACCATGTAGGGTTTTTTTTTTAAACTTTTTTCATGGACTGCTAATTCTGGTGGTGAACGATCAAAGCCACAGCAATTAACATTTACGTTTATTTAAAGATAAAGCTTAAAAATATAGCTTTTTATGAATGACAATATTTTCATATTGAACTTAAATAATGGAAGTGAGTGACTGAGTTTTGGTATGATTAAAACTTATTCCCACATGTGCCATTAGCAATATACTTAATTCGGATGCTTTAACATGATTTTCATTATATTTGCTTCAAGTTTTTAATAACACGACTGTTAGAGCAACTTAAAACTGGTACAATTAAATTTATATAACATTTATCAATTGCCTAAATAAAAATTATATAGCACAAAGTTAAAATCTTTATTGCAGATAAAATACCAAAACACAATAGCAGTTTTGATGGTGTCAGTATTTGTGTAGATCAGAGCACTGGACATAATTCAGTTAACTTTTGAGCTAAGAGTTCTGCACTTTAATTGTTGAAGGTGTGTCAGTATTTAATCTTTTGGTGTTATGCTACTCACTCTTACGCTTTGTTAGCCTTTTCGTGAATGCCGATTGACTTAAATTGAGCTTTTGCAATATATACCTTAGTGCTTAACGCAAAACGGGTCCACCAACAGTGCTATAGTTGGTTTATTAACGAAACTATTAACAGGATAAAAATAGATCCAGAAAATATGCACTACACTGTTTCATTGTATTCAAAGAGAACATGATGCAATTGATAGTGGATTTGCTATCGATATTTTGCCTGTAGGCTTAGCTCTAACTTTAACAAAGTGTGATGATGCTGACAAAGCTGAAGAAATGCTGAAGGATAAATTCAACAGAGATGAGTAAAGTTATTTAGTCTGATCTTTTTTTTTTCAAATTCCTTTTAAAAGCATCTGTTTCATGACAATAGAAGTAACGATCATTTAGATTTTGTCAAACGCAAACAACCATCGTTTGATCCAAACTTGGTAAGAAACTGTAACCTTATTGGAATGTCTGCAAAACGGAAACGTGGTTTCAAGGATTTGTATACATTATATGAGAACCTATTTGGTGCGTAACTTATATTTGACTTACTGTACCAGAGCAGTTAGTAAATATATCATATCTACTAACTGCTCTGGTACAGTAAGTACATATTATATGAGATCCTATTTGGTGCGTAACTTACATTTGACTTACTGTACCAGAGTAGTTAGTCAATATGTAATATAGAATCAATTAAACATTTAGATCATATTAATATTGCGTGACAATATTCAGCTACAGAGAAGCTAGATTTGGTAACAAAATATTTTACATTTGATGCATTTGAGTCAGAACTTTATAGTTAGTTCGAAAATGCACAAGACAGGGGCAACAACAATAGAAAAAACTCTGCAACTGCAGCGTCTGCAACAAAAACGTTCCCTGCCACTGCCTGAATTTGCTACAGTTGATCAGTAAACTGTGTTAAGACACTTTTTAAATTATATTATTGTATGGTAATGATGTTTTGGTTAAGGTTAATTGCATAGGATGTTTCCTGGTCCTTACGGTCTTGTGATATTAGTTTGTGTGACATACTTGGCTTCTGATTTTACAGCCTTTAGTTTTGTCTACAAAGTTCTGCTGCAAATTTTTGTTTGCATGAAGAGCATATTGGTTGCATACCCTGTAGGTGTTGCTGATTTTTTCGCGATCTCGACTTTTAAATTTTAATTTTTTCTTAGCGTGGGAATTTTGTATATCTTGTTTTTTATTTAATTATGGATTTAAAATTAATCACTCATTTTTATAAAGCTGTTTGAAATTAACTTGTTTACTGTATTACTAAAATACCAGATAAGCATTATTGACGCTGTTAACTCACTATGATTTGCTGTAATAGCACATATTATTTTAGGAAAATAAGTGATGATATGAGGGTTGACTTTTTTTAATCAAACTTATCTCTAGTGAAATGGAAAGTAGGTTTTTTAATCTTCAATATTAAAAAATCAAATAAAGTAAGTAAATGTGCTCAATAATGTAAACTGGGACCCAATAGAGAATCTTGAATGGGTGATCTTTGGGTTCCGAAAAGTGATCCTCATGGGATTTCCAAGGAATTTCCTTTTGAAAGTAATAAAGCTAAGATTAAAAAAATATATTATTACCTGTTAGCCATGAAAATTTCCACGAATCAGCACTGTTTCCTACCATATCTGTTGCAATCACTTCCAATATATAGTTTTTTCCGCTTTTTAAAGCATAAATTTTGCTGATATCATAGAGAAATATACCATTGCTAACAAAAAAAAAGCAGTTTGTGTTAAACTGGTGCGAGTTTAATTTTGGACCTTCTAATTACTGAAAATAATTTACAAACTACTTTAATTTACATATTTTCACATGTATTTCACACTAACTATAATCGGTTCAACGAAAACCTAAAAGTTCAATTGTAAAAGCCTCCATCAGTTTGCAGATCCAAAACTGTTTTCAAGTTTCTTTTAGGGGTCTATAGAACTGAAATCAATCAGAGTAACAATGACATGCCCTCTTGATTGGTTATTAAGAAAACAATAATAAATGCGAAACTAATTTGAGTGCTTGTCAAGATTATTTAACTTGTATCTCAAAGTATTTAGTACTTGGTGAATTAGCTCTTATGTTTGATTGAAAACATTTCCTTAAATGTTTTTCTGAGTTTTTCTGCCGTTAACTTAGAACTTTTAAATTGAAGTTTTAATTTTCGGTTTTAAATATTCGCAGCTAACTTTCTTGTTTGGTACTGGATATTTAATCTATAAATGTTACCTTAGACTGTCGGTGCAATTTTCAACTGGACGGACAGTTTCCCGGTCTTCCTGGAGTTTGCAGAAGACTACGCAAGGAGTATCACAAAGAAACTTAATTACCTCCTGTCTACGATTGGACAGCTGAAAACTATCAACTGCTGATATCCTTGGGGGCGTTGTGTCTAAAAAATCAATAGTTCTCTTGACTTGAATAAAATAGTGTTGATGTTTAAAATGAAACCTTTCTCTTCAGCTTAAACGTTTTTAATCGAAATGGCTTTATATCGAAAGTCTTTTAATTGAAATGGCAAGTTATCAATAGTTTAACTGTTAGCTAAAGAATATTGAAACAAACCTACCAACCAACCAGGAATGTGTACCACAGAGAGCGGAGTTGTTGGCACTATCTGTTCCGAAGATCCACAAAACATATTGACCCTCTTGAAGGTTAGTGGCATTCCATTCATTGGAATCGCAAAACACTTCCGAAGTATTGGAAGGGCTCTGTAGTTTACAAACTGACTTAGCAACTTCGTTGTAAGACCATTTGACTATAGCTTTTGTATTGGTAATTAATGGTGCATAAACAAAGAAAAGCTGCGGTGGTTCTAAATCCTCTGTAAAAGAGTTAACATCAGATGAACTTTAACCCAAAATATTAAGATAGTATTTCTGATTAAGCATAGTTAAAAAAATGCAATAACATAGTAAAAAACTGCATTAATATTAGTAAAGAAACACATTTTCGCAGTAAAAAACAATAGTTCATAAAAAATACTGGTATAGAAAGCAATACATCAGAGGTATAAGATATCGCTGTCAATTAACATAAGTAAGTGGATGCTGAACTAACATAGATGAACAGATGAGCGAAATAGCTGAATTAAGGATAAGAAGTAGAACAGAGTGAGTTCAGAAGTTATGCCAAGATTAACTTGAAATTAGCAATCAAAAACCATCTGATAAAAAGATATTTTATATATATATTTTGATTTTAGGTTATCTTTGTTCAGATTACTTTATATGAGAGTGATGCTAATTCATGTGATGATCATGAGCCCTGATTTGCGAGCATTTCATTTTAATTTCAAAATAGATGGAATAAATAGAAAAGTATTATGTAAAGTAGGAAAGCTTAGAAAAACAGTTTAATTGCTAAACAAGAATCAGGTATAAATGAGAACTAATGAGATTATTTATATTAAATAATTACATTAATATTAAATAAATCAAATATAATTTAAACAATCTTAAAATAATATACAGTAGCAGAGTAACTTCAAAATACCTTCACAAACTGTATTAGTGTTGCACTCCTGTGTTTCGGAAGTAAGACCGTTACAAGGGCCTAATACATTGTTACATGTTCTAAAACGAAATTGGATGGGTGGATTTTTTTCAAGCCAACAAGAAGCAGAACACATACTCCAACTGCTCCATGTTCCAAATGTACCTAAAGGTTGTGTTTTAATTTTATTGATAACAAAATTAAGATTCTATAAAAACAATAACAAATAAATTTATCAATTAATTTAAATCTTTCAATTTACTGCATTCATAGTTGCAAATCTTGATTTCAAATTTTGAATTTTCATTTGTGGTGGCACAGTCTTCTTGGATAAATGAGGTAAATGAATTAAAACAAGTTCTATTGCGCATCTGAAACCCAGAGGCACCACAAAAAACAGAGCAATTGCTCCATGCCCCCCAATTAGACCACTTTCCTCTTACTAAAAAAAAAAATTAATAACCTCATTATTTTTCTATTCTATTAAAACTTTAACTTTTCTAAATCACTCAGTTATACCTCTACACTTCCAAAAACAAAAACTGTATTAAACCTATATTGTGTTTATTTCTAATAAAAAAATCCATTCAGACATTTAAGAGCAAATAAATAAGTTTCATATTATAAAATTGTGCTGCTTTTATATAGCACCTTTGTATGAACTAATTCATAAAAAAAAAATTAGTCTGAAAGCCTTTCAAAATATATTTTGCAAACTATTTAACTAAATTTCAAATTGAAGGAGATTTTTAATGAGAATAACTTCTTAAAAAATAAATTTAGAGAGGATAATTTATTTGTTAAATTTAATCAACTCAATCAAACTTAAACAGCTTTTAAATACCAAAGAAATGTTTTGTTGAAAGAAAGTTCTTAAAGCAGAAGGTTAAAGTAGAAGTAATAAACATTTGGAATATTTTATACATTTTGTTATGAGAGGTGATGTATTTAAAGGCGCATAAAAGTTTAATGAGGTTTTTTTTGTTTTGTTTTGTTTTTTTTGTTTTTTTGTTTTATTTTGTTATCACAGAGTCCAGTCAAATCCAAATTTAAACATGAGGAAGAGAGCATGCATTGAAATTAGCTTAATCTTTAATGCAGGATTTTTTATCATTTTAATTGATACAAAATGTCTTTTCCAATTAAAAGAATTTTAAATGTATTCTAAATGTATAAAAATATTCATAAAACTTCAGCTTACCATCACAAATTTTCGAAGAAGAAAATATATTTTCAGAAATTGGCGGTGTTAATTCTGCAAAACTATTAGCAATCTGATATGAAAATACTTCTGAGTTGTTAAGTACAAACTTTGACATTCTTTGAATATCAGTTAAATTAATTTGAGAACCCACTGCGCTAATATACAGCAAAGCTTCACTTTTAACAAGCTCTTCAGTTTGAAGTCTATAATTTAAATCCTGTTCAACATCTTCTTGACCACTTGTAAATAACATTATTACTGGAAGGGTGTTTAGTCTCTGACAACCTTTGTAGGCTTGTTGGGCCTTAATTAGAGCATTGTTAATTGCTGTTTTCCCTTTTTTGGGGGGCAAACTGTTAAGAAATTCAATTAATTGTGTAACAGTGGTAAGTTGACCGCAAACAGAAGCTAGTTCAGCAGAATCACCAAAATTTACAACAGCTATTTCAACATTAACATTTAGGCCAAACTCTGTGTTAGCAATGTATCTTTTTACAGCATCTTTTTCATTTTTCCACTGATTGTCAAGTGGAGATGAAGCAACTTCAGATGAAGAATCCAGAACCATAATAAAGCTGATGTTTAAGCTAGAGCAAGCTTTTACTAAAAGAAAAAACAGTAATATTTAATAACAACTCTCTATACTTTAAGCTTTTCTTCTGATCTATAATTTTTAAAAACAGAGCAAACGCATTAAAAGATGAAGGACAAAGCTCAATCAGAATATTGTTAATAGTTTTTTTACAAACATTTAAACAACATGAATAAAACTGTAAGTATATTCTGAAAACCTATTGCGCAAGGTTCTGTGTTACAAATCTCAAAATTGATCATATCTTCGTATCTACATTGATATAAAGATGAAAACTTATTAAGACAATAATCACGGGTTCTATAACGAACTGGATTCGTAACTGATGCTCTGCATGATGCTGAACAATCACTCCAGCTAACCCATTCAGCTTGCCTATAGTCTAAAAGGAAATTCTTCATTAAAATATGTAAAATATATATATCTTTTTAAATACAATAAGAAAGAGTTTAGATCTACGAATTTAATTTATGAAAATACAAATCAATCTTTGAAAACAGAAGAAAAATTTTAAAGATAGGCACTAGGTATTGAATAATATATGTGGGCATATAAATTGCGTATTATTTGTTTAAAAATTGAAAAACCTATAAACCTGGACATGCAAATTGACGATTGCAAGGTATAGTATCATAAATCTTGATATCTTGACATAAATATGAAGGATTGCAAATTCGATTACGAGTGCGAACAGGATTATCTTGATTGCATGTTCTAGAGCATTCACCAAAAGGAGACCATTGAGAAACTTGCACTGTAAAATTAAATTTAACTTAAACACCCTCAAAAGCTCAATGAAAATATTCTGCTAATCTTTGCAAATAGAAAGATTAAATTAAAAAAATGAAAAAAATAAAAGTAAAATGAGGAAATAATAACGCTTCGTCTAAAATAATTATGATAAACTCTTATTTATTGTTGATTTGGTTTTGCTAATTACATAAATCCTTATTACAAAATCTTATATTAAGTTTCATATATTAAAATTTATTTGTTATTATTACCAACCTTTTGACACTTTATATTTCTTTTGATAAACTCATGAAATTTGTTGCTAATTAAAATATACTACAAAATTAAAGTTTCATAAGACAAAAGTGAAGATGTCTAAAGGAAGACTTCCCTCAGAGTTGAATAAAAAATACAGGGAATCAAACTTGTTTAAATTTGAAAGGAGGGAGTTGTGATTGTGGTAAAGTCAAAATCCAATAAAAACTATTCTTCCAATTCAACATTGCAAATCTTCAGTGTAAAGAAAATTGAAAATGTACTTTAAAGGTATGAAAAAGACAGCAGAAAACCTAGGGGATAGACTTTAACAACTTCTTTAATATAACATATAAAGAATGTGTTTGTGGTTGTATCAGAAAGATAGAGACTTTAGTATTCTTTAGATGTCAATAAATAGTAGACCTAGATACTGCACCCTGCACCATAATTAGATACACAAGGAGTTCATATAAACTTTAAGCAAAAAGTCATTGAAGATAACTTTGATGAATCAAGTTGTGAAGATGAAGAAAATATTTGTTCTAAAGAAAAAAGGAGATTCTGGTGTGGTTCTAAAGATGTAATAGCTCCAACAACATCTAAAAGACAAAAAACTGATTTAATAAACTTGGTGATCAACGTAATAAATTTGGTGACGACAACTAAACTGAGTGCAAGAAAAACCACTCAATCTCCAATCCTCTTGCAAAAAGTGGAATTTCCCTTCAAACTCGAACTCAAAGTGTTGCAGCAGGAGAAAAGCAAAAAGAAGATTTTATGAAAACTCTAAAAAACAAAAACTGGAGCTTCATTTTAAGAGGTAATAAATGTTATGGCTTTTCTTCATAACTTTAAAAATTGTTACAGAAAGTTTAAGAAAAACAAGATTCCTTTTTAGAATAAACTTTAAAACATTGTCTAATATCACCAACGTAAGATGGAATAGCCGAACAATCGTTGCTTTGCTAACTAACATTATACTTCCAGATTTTCAACTGTTGGTAGAAGGTCAGTTATCATGTGGCTCTTAACACCACGTGAAGTAAAATTTGGTTTTCCAACCAGTTTTATAATCAGGATAACTTCGATAATCTGGGAAAAGATTCCATATATTATTTATAAACCATGAAGACTTGGCGCTACTCCACATTCATCAGAATTATATCACATGAATAAATGAAGAATTGGCGCTATCCAATATTCTTCTGAATTATATTGCATGCATATATGATGGCATGAGGTGAATAATTTTACTGAAACTAACAACTTTGCATGGGTGATACTATATTGAAATGGAAGCGGCTATCATTGGTTTCCTCACAACGGAATAACACTCAAATTAAATCCACCACAAGAGATCGATTTCTTTTGACACAGAAAAAGAGTATAAAGATATTAGACCTAAGTTAATGCTTTGAAAAACAGTTTGGGGGATAATTAGTTATATTCATATTTATTCTCGTAATATTTGTGTACTAAAATCACTGGCTAAGCTTATCAGGTTTTTGTTTAATTGACAATTGTATTCTACGTATACTGGTTTCTCTACGTTCTGTTTTAATCTGTATTTGTATGTTGCTTTGATTGGGTCATTAAATGATGAAACCTTGCTCTGAAAGACATTTTTTTTTAAAAAGGATCCAGGTGCAGTGGCAAAATTTAGAATCAATGGGGGCAACAAGTTATGTTTTGCATAAATCGAATTGCAAAGTGACGTGTTTAGTAGCCTGAACAAAAAAGGGTATGTACTGCAGGTAAGATGATTTGCTTTTATAAATTTTTCAAAGTAAGGTAAAAAGTTTATTTAATTTTAAAAGTGAGTATCAATCAAAAGTTGATTCGGCCAATTAATTCCAATAGTGATATAGAAATAATAATATCTATTGAGATCATATTATACCCCTTGATATCATGACCATAATTCATTTTGCCAGATTGAATGAATTGATTTACGTTCAAATAAAAAGCGACTTACTAAATTAAAAATAAAAAGCTCACAAAAAATGCAAATTAAAAACATTAATATAAATTCCAAACATTAATGCCTTCAAAACACACTTGAAGTAGTGAACTTTTCATAATTAAAAATTACCAAAAGAGTTAGGACGGGATTATATACCGAAAAGATGATGATAAAAATATATAAAATAAAAACAGCTAATTATAAATATCTAGTGACACTTTTAAACTAACGAAAAATGTGAAAGAGACAATTACAGAACAAAAACAATAACAAAGATATGAGAAAATAACGAAAAGCAAATTTATGAAAATCAATATACTACTAATGACTTAACTAAACACATTAAAATAATAGGTAAAAGACATACTGAGCAATACAATTCTTAAGATCACCAAAAAATTGTATTAACATCGTAAACAACGCCATTAAAAAAGAGTTAGGAGTACTTAAGAAAAATAATAAATGATTATGTAAAAGCACAACCAAATGAACTAGTTTCAAAACAGAAATTAAAAAAAACCGTGAAAAAAACAACAGAGAAAAACTGTACAAAGCTCACGAAGAAAATAAAACACCATTAACTCAACTAAATGTAAGACCGAAAAGCGAAAACCTATATTAAAGGAAGAAACAGAATATTCTTCAAAATACTTATGAATACCTACAGGTGATGCATGTTTATAAGCAGTAGCTACAGCCTGACATTGGCATGTCAAAAAATGCCAATGTCGACTTAAAGCCACTGTTTGTTAAGGAACCATTCTAACACCACTTACACACACACGGCGACTTTGCGGTGCAATCTTGATATTCATAGGAATCACCAGCGCACCAAGAGCTATAGCAGCTGCATTTTCTGCTCCGAGATTGCGTTGCACGTAAGCCCTCCATCCAGCAACTGGCAGAGCAAGTGCTCCATGCACTCCACTCGCTATATGCACCTGTTCAAGTACAAAACTTATATAAGCGGAGTTCTAGCCAGAGTCGCACTTAGAACAAGCACGCTCTTTTAAATTCAGATGCATTTGAAAATGCAACGGCGTTTACGGAATAAACATCAAACCAAACAAAAGCCTTACATGAGTCACTACAAGTTCTCAGCTCCAAATTCGCTACTCTTCCGTCGGACGGGCAGTTATCTTGAAACGATGACCTTGTTGGTGAGAGACACGGACGCGTCCGACTTACGACTCCAACGGTTCCCTTCAAATGTGAACTACAATCGTTCCAGAGCGACCATGAGGCCCACTGTCCGTTGACTGAAATAAACATAAAAGCGCACTAGTCTATTACAAACAGTTTAGCATGCCTAAGAATAGCGCGTTTCGTTTCACCGTTTTGGCTGCTTTTCGCACATTTTGCAAGGAAGCTTTTACTTACCAACACAGAACTTAGCAAGAACGCCGATGTTTTCAGGCTGCAACTGCAGATCAACGAACGAGTTCACAGCGATGTAAGAAAGACTTTCCGCATTGTTGATGACGTATCTAGACATTCTCTTGATGTCCGAGATGTTTGCGCCAGGACCAATTGCACCTATCCAGAACAGGGCTTCATTTTTCAACATCTCTTCAGTGTTTTTTCTGACTTCTAAATCTTGCTCGACACTTTCCTGACCGTTTGTTAGAAGAATCACGACGGGTTTTACGTTCAACCGCTCGCAGCCCAGATAAGCCTCTCTCGCTCTCAACAGAGCGTCGTTGATTGCTCTTCCGCCATTGATCTTGGGCAAACTGTCAATGAAGGCGGAGAACTGTTCGAAAGTTGAAAGATTTCCGCATGGAGCAGCTATTCTCGCAGATGAGCCGAAGTGTACTACTGCCACCTGGACGTTGTTGTTCTTTCCGAGCTCTGACGCTTCCATGAACTTCTTTACAAATGTTTTCTCTTGCTCCCACAGGTTGTTGTATGGGCTTGATGAAACGCCTGACGAAGAGTCCAGGACCATGATAAAGGTGATGTTGTTGCCAGAACACGAGGTCGCTAAACGCGATATAAAAAGGTAACTACTAAAACAAGTTTGAATTGGAGTTTGAAAACGCAGCTCTAAGGCGAAATACTTATTAGTTATTTTGATCTTATGCAATCCTAAGCTCAGTTACCATTATATCCAACCTGTAAGTCTTGCACTATCTATATTTGACTGTTACACACAAATGTTGAGTTGTAACAAAGGATAACTTGTGTCACACGAATTGTTTGTTACTCCTTCAGCATAAAGACAGAAAATGAATATTAACGAAGTCAAAAATGCATATTTCACGCAAACCGGCCACTCACCTCAATAGCTCTGATGTTAAGCTTCGATAAAAAAAAAAAAAAAAAGGACAGGTGCAAAAGACAGACTGGGTTTACAAGCTCACTGGATGCCATCCAGAAAGTGATTTATATCTTCAGAAGACGCAGTCAGAATTTTAACTCGAATGAGTATTTACAGGTTTCTAAACAAATCTGCGTCTCCGCATCATCAAATCTCGTTGATGTTGTTGACATGTACTAGCTGATATAAATATATTTGAAATAGAGAAAACAAGTGGTAGTTAGAACCGGAAAGCAGAAACTCAAGCTCTTACTCCGAGTTTTAACACTTGTGTTTTTCAGAGAAAACGAGTCGGTAAGAAAAGAAGCATTTATGAATGAGGTTCAAGCAAATCACTCAGAAAAAGGTAGCACGTGCTCACATGAAGAGTCAAGAAAAGGGAAATAAGATTAGCTGCAAAAGAGAGAAAAGCTATAATCTACCACCGCTACGTTGAAGAATGAAGAAAAATTGATTACGTAAGTCATGAAGAACGGAACGTTGTTCAAAGCGTTGTAGAGAAGCGCGTTTCCAAAACCTTTTTTTCAAATATTGATTTATGTCGATAAGGAAAGGACTATAAGTGAACAACCGTAATATACACGTCAGCATGCTTGGCATTGAATTTAAGCGTAAATATCCACCACACGAGATATACTGATGACCGATTAAGTTATACAACTAAGCCTTGCTTGATACTGAATTCTAAACGCAGAAATCGCTACACTTATAACTAACGCCATGTATATTTAACACCAAATGAACTTACGAATTAGACAAGGTTGTACGTTACAAGACTCATACTCAACCATGTTCTCATAGCTGCATTCGTATGTAGAAGAGGCGTTCCGCAAACAGTAGTTACGATTTCGATAGCGCACTGGATTCGTAAACGTTATTCTGCACGATGACGAGCACTCACTCCAAGCTGCCCATTCAGCGATTCTGTAATCTGTTTCATAAAGTAAAACGGTGTTTCAAGTGTCCCTAATCACAATCTGCGATTGCTTAAAACAAGCAACAACTTACCTGGACACGCATCCTGATTGCAGGCCACAGTGTTGACAACTTCAACGTTTTCACAAAGGTTTGCTGGAGAGCATGTTCGCGTTCTCGACTTGATCGGATTTCCTTCGTTGCATGTTTTTGAGCACTCGCCAAAAGATGACCATTGACTCACATTCAGAGCTGAAAATAAAAGTGCAGTGCACGCAACATGTCAAACTAGTTACGGCGACACGGTGCTGAGTTACAACACCAATCGCGTGTAAAACAAAGGAAACGTGCTTTCCTCTGACAACAGCATTTCGACTTACCCGTGCACAAACTAACGGCACATTCGCGGATCTCTGAGTATTGACCGTTGCATGGGCCCAGCACATTGTTGCATGTTCTATAGCGCGATGTGGTGGGAGGGTTGCTTTCAAGTCGGCAACTAGCGGAACACGAACTCCAAGAGCTCCAATCGTCAAAGGAACCTTCAACACAAACACACGCATGTTTTATTGACGTTCGTTACAGCGATTGTATTAACTCCACAAACCTACTAGCTAAACGCTGTTTTGAACGACTTACGTTTTCTAAATTGATTTTTTGCTATTCTAAGACTGCTTTTCACAAATGCGAAACTTACTGCACTGGTAGCTGCAAACTCTTAGTTCAAGTCCGGGGTTTCCTTCAGTTGCGCAATCTTGCTGGACTGCAGAAGTCGTGGGGTTAAGACAGATGCGTTCTCGACTCTGAGTGCCAGTCGCACCGCAAACAACAGAACATCGGCTCCAAGCAGACCACTCAGCCCATTGTCCTTCGACTAAAAAGGGTTTGCATTTGTCAGCGACGTTTGTTGGCATCGCAAAAACAAAGTTGAGCGACGAAGTAGAAACAGCACTCGGAAACACAGATAACTGCAAGCGCTCGGCGGGATTCAAAGCGGCAGCCCGCGGGAAGATTGGAAAGCTGCAGAAACGCGCAATCGAAGCACCTTAGCTCGTCAAGATTCGAGATCGCCACCGCTCGTTCATAACAAAAGCACACGCTTGAGAGCAGGGATCGTAAGACTGCAGACAGGCTCTTGGCAGAAAGCAGAAGCGAGCGTTGAAGACTTTTGTTAAAAAGGCCGGTCTCCGTTCGTTTTTGACGCTCCATATAGGCGCGCTTCAGCGTTTGCTTTCAGCAACCATCTGAGGTTACTTTGATTCGCAGCTGCATTACATTTGCTTGCAAGCTAGCCGATTTCCGCCTAGCTTTCGAACGGAAGCCTAGAAACAGCCTGCGCTCTTAAGCATGCGCCAGCCTGCACCAACACAGAAGCAGGACGAAAACTTCGATAAATAGCCGAAGCTTGCAAAGAAGTTTGCGGCCTGTCTTTTTATACTTACTTTCGCAGACTTGCCCGAGAAGTAGCGGATCATCAGGTCTGATTGCCACTAGGTCCCAAAACCTTTGTGCATGTCTGTAGAATAACTGCTCACTTCCGTTTACTACGTACCTAGACATTCTCATTACGTCAGAGATGTTTACGCGTGAACCCACTGCGCCGATAAAAAGCAACGCTTCGCTTTTCACGAGCTCCTCCAGCTGCAATCTCGCGTCCAAATCGATATTCGTATCCTCTGCCCCGCCTGTCAGATAGATAATGACCGGCATCACGTTCAGCCGTTTGCAACCCATGTACGCCTCTCTGGCTTTTTCGAGCGCGCTCTTTAGTGCCGGTTTGCCGTTTTTCTTATCCAACCTATCGATGAAAGCAAAGAACTGCGCTCTTGTGGTAAGGTTACCACAAGGAGAAGCCACTTCAGCAGCAGCGCCAAAGTTCACTACAGCAACCTGGACGTTTTCATTGCTACCCAGATCAGAGTTTCCAACAAACTCTTTCACAAAGTCTTTTTCTTGACGCCACTGGACATCTCCTAGGCTGGACGTAACCGCAGACGAGGAATCCAATACCATGATCCAACTGATGTTTAAGTTGAAGCAGGACTTATCTAAAAACAGAAAGTGTTACAAAAATAATCTTGATACAACAAGTGATGTTTTGGTGAGCATTTTTAGGCACTTGAGTTGGCGATGATTTTTGCCAGCGCTTCTGTAAAACATTAAACCGAAGCCCATGTTTATTCTCTCCGTAAGAAAGTTTGTTTCGAATGCTCTAAAAGTGATGATCGCTAAAAACACCATGTCGTACCTAGCTGAAACATCAATTTGGTACAAGATAATTTTGAAAATCAAACAAACAGCATTATATCGCCGTTTGTTTGATTTTTTGTTAGTTTTATTGCCATAAAACATAAAAAAGGGCATCAAAGCCATTCAAAACAAAACTAGAAAGCAATTCGCAAGGAGCATAAGAAAAATAAAATAAAGCGTTGCCTCTAATAGCGCATCAAGCGTCTCAACTTGACACGCTAATAGCGGTAAGCTTGCAGCGGCAAAATATAAGAGGAGACAGCGACGGTTTTAACTTAAAAAGAAAACGATTCTTTTGTTGAACACTTGCCGCTTGCTATTTTCTAAAGCTATTTGCTATTTTCAAAGTTAAGATGGTGACTTACCTAAAACGCAGTGCTCCACATTGCATGCCTCAACGTTAATCATAACATCACTGCTGCACTGCTGCCAATAATAATAGTAGAGACAATAGCTGCGAGTTCGATAGCGGACAGGTGTTGACCTCGCTGTTTTACAAGATGCTGAGCAACCACTCCACGCTCCCCATTCGGCGAGTCTATACTCTAAATATCAAGAAATTGGCCGCAGCAAATTGATACCTTATATCAGTTAAAAAGAAATCAAATGGGAGAGAATACGATCTTTGCAAGCAAAAGCAGCGCGATTTCCGAACAGCGCGCAGTGTTCCGAAAATGAAGCTAACTAACCTGGACACTGAAACTCTCGGTTGCACGGAACAGCATCAAGTACCTGCGTGCCTTGGCACAAATACGAAGGCCAACAGCTTCGAGTTCGAACGCGAACAGGATTGCTTTGGTTGCATGTTGCAGAGCATTCACCGAAAGGAGTCCATTGGGACAGCTCCACTAAAGCAAAAGTTACATAGCTTTGTTAAGGAGTTTAATACCGGTTCAGAAATAACACGTTAACGGAAAAACGCATCTCTAACAGATTGAGTGAATTTTTCACGCGTTGAGTGAAAAACGCATCTGTTAGAGATGCGATTTTCACTCAACGCGTACATAAACGCACGCAGCGGTTGTCGGATTCTCGAACTCCTATGACTTTTAATGCAGAGCGCATATTTAGCGCAAACTTCATTTTGACGGAGACATCTTTATTCGAAAGGAGCTAGCGTTTAAATGCTGAGCATGTTTGCAATGAGTCCACGCTGCCTTGAGGCGCTGTGTTGCTTGAGAAAGGCTCAACTAGAACTTCCTTTGTTTCTTGGCTGTACTCGTCCGCATATGCACGGATAAGTAGTGCCCCCAACACTGCGTTTTTACACAACAATGCAGCTTTAGAGCTCACGAGAAGGAGATAACAAGCTCTCAAAACAACACTCAGACTAAAGCCAGCGCATGCTTACATCATGAAGTGATCCTTACCTTCTTTTGCATGCTAATGTCAGCCTACAGCTGATGTATGTTTACATGCAGTAGCTACAGCCTGACATTGGCATGTAAAAAAATGCCAATGTCGACTTAAAGCCACTGTTTGTTAAGGAACCATTCTAACACCACTTACACACACACGGCGACTTTGCGGTGCAATCTTGATATTCATAGGAATCACCAGCGCACCAAGAGCTATAGCAGCTGCATTTTCTGCTCCGAGATTGCGTTGCACGTAAGCCCTCCATCCAGCAACTGGCAGAGCAAGTGCTCCATGCACTCCACTCGCTATATGCACCTGTTCAAGTACAAAACTTATATAAGCGGAGTTCTAGCCAGAGTCGCACTTAGAACAAGCACGCTCTTTTAAATTCAGATGCATTTGAAAATGCAACGGCGTTTACGGAATAAACATCAAACCAAACAAAAGCCTTACATGAGTCACTACAAGTTCTCAGCTCCAAATTCGCTACTCTTCCGTCGGACGGGCAGTTATCTTGAAACGATGACCTTGTTGGTGAGAGACACGGACGCGTCCGACTTACGACTCCAACGGTTCCCTTCAAATGTGAACTACAATCGTTCCAGAGCGACCATGAGGCCCACTGTCCGTTGACTGAAATAAACATAAAAGCGCACTAGTCTATTACAAACAGTTTAGCATGCCTAAGAATAGCGCGTTTCGTTTCACCGTTTTGGCTGCTTTTCGCACATTTTGCAAGGAAGCTTTTACTTACCAACACAGAACTTAGCAAGAACGCCGATGTTTTCAGGCTGCAACTGCAGATCAACGAACGAGTTCACAGCGATGTAAGAAAGACTTTCCGCATTGTTGATGACGTATCTAGACATTCTCTTGATGTCCGAGATGTTTGCGCCAGGACCAATTGCACCTATCCAGAACAGGGCTTCATTTTTCAACATCTCTTCAGTGTTTTTTCTGACTTCTAAATCTTGCTCGACACTTTCCTGACCGTTTGTTAGAAGAATCACGACGGGTTTTACGTTCAACCGCTCGCAGCCCAGATAAGCCTCTCTCGCTCTCAACAGAGCGTCGTTGATTGCTCTTCCGCCATTGATCTTGGGCAAACTGTCAATGAAGGCGGAGAACTGTTCGAAAGTTGAAAGATTTCCGCATGGAGCAGCTATTCTCGCAGATGAGCCGAAGTGTACTACTGCCACCTGGACGTTGTTGTTCTTTCCGAGCTCTGACGCTTCCATGAACTTCTTTACAAATGTTTTCTCTTGCTCCCACAGGTTGTTGTATGGGCTTGATGAAACGCCTGACGAAGAGTCCAGGACCATGATAAAGGTGATGTTGTTGCCAGAACACGAGGTCGCTAAACGCGATATAAAAAGGTAACTACTAAAACAAGTTTGAATTGGAGTTTGAAAACGCAGCTCTAAGGCGAAATACTTATTAGTTATTTTGATCTTATGCAATCCTAAGCTCAGTTACCATTATATCCAACCTGTAAGTCTTGCACTATCTATATTTGACTGTTACACACAAATGTTGAGTTGTAACAAAGGATAACTTGTGTCACACGAATTGTTTGTTACTCCTTCAGCATAAAGACAGAAAATGAATATTAACGAAGTCAAAAATGCATATTTCACGCAAACCGGCCACTCACCTCAATAGCTCTGATGTTAAGCTTCGATAAAAAAAAAAAAAAAAAGGACAGGTGCAAAAGACAGACTGGGTTTACAAGCTCACTGGATGCCATCCAGAAAGTGATTTATATCTTCAGAAGACGCAGTCAGAATTTTAACTCGAATGAGTATTTACAGGTTTCTAAACAAATCTGCGTCTCCGCATCATCAAATCTCGTTGATGTTGTTGACATGTACTAGCTGATATAAATATATTTGAAATAGAGAAAACAAGTGGTAGTTAGAACCGGAAAGCAGAAACTCAAGCTCTTACTCCGAGTTTTAACACTTGTGTTTTTCAGAGAAAACGAGTCGGTAAGAAAAGAAGCATTTATGAATGAGGTTCAAGCAAATCACTCAGAAAAAGGTAGCACGTGCTCACATGAAGAGTCAAGAAAAGGGAAATAAGATTAGCTGCAAAAGAGAGAAAAGCTATAATCTACCACCGCTACGTTGAAGAATGAAGAAAAATTGATTACGTAAGTCATGAAGAACGGAACGTTGTTCAAAGCGTTGTAGAGAAGCGCGTTTCCAAAACCTTTTTTTCAAATATTGATTTATGTCGATAAGGAAAGGACTATAAGTGAACAACCGTAATATACACGTCAGCATGCTTGGCATTGAATTTAAGCGTAAATATCCACCACACGAGATATACTGATGACCGATTAAGTTATACAACTAAGCCTTGCTTGATACTGAATTCTAAACGCAGAAATCGCTACACTTATAACTAACGCCATGTATATTTAACACCAAATGAACTTACGAATTAGACAAGGTTGTACGTTACAAGACTCATACTCAACCATGTTCTCATAGCTGCATTCGTATGTAGAAGAGGCGTTCCGCAAACAGTAGTTACGATTTCGATAGCGCACTGGATTCGTAAACGTTATTCTGCACGATGACGAGCACTCACTCCAAGCTGCCCATTCAGCGATTCTGTAATCTGTTTCATAAAGTAAAACGGTGTTTCAAGTGTCCCTAATCACAATCTGCGATTGCTTAAAACAAGCAACAACTTACCTGGACACGCATCCTGATTGCAGGCCACAGTGTTGACAACTTCAACGTTTTCACAAAGGTTTGCTGGAGAGCATGTTCGCGTTCTCGACTTGATCGGATTTCCTTCGTTGCATGTTTTTGAGCACTCGCCAAAAGATGACCATTGACTCACATTCAGAGCTGAAAATAAAAGTGCAGTGCACGCAACATGTCAAACTAGTTACGGCGACACGGTGCTGAGTTACAACACCAATCGCGTGTAAAACAAAGGAAACGTGCTTTCCTCTGACAACAGCATTTCGACTTACCCGTGCACAAACTAACGGCACATTCGCGGATCTCTGAGTATTGACCGTTGCATGGGCCCAGCACATTGTTGCATGTTCTATAGCGCGATGTGGTGGGAGGGTTGCTTTCAAGTCGGCAACTAGCGGAACACGAACTCCAAGAGCTCCAATCGTCAAAGGAACCTTCAACACAAACACACGCATGTTTTATTGACGTTCGTTACAGCGATTGTATTAACTCCACAAACCTACTAGCTAAACGCTGTTTTGAACGACTTACGTTTTCTAAATTGATTTTTTGCTATTCTAAGACTGCTTTTCACAAATGCGAAACTTACTGCACTGGTAGCTGCAAACTCTTAGTTCAAGTCCGGGGTTTCCTTCAGTTGCGCAATCTTGCTGGACTGCAGAAGTCGTGGGGTTAAGACAGATGCGTTCTCGACTCTGAGTGCCAGTCGCACCGCAAACAACAGAACATCGGCTCCAAGCAGACCACTCAGCCCATTGTCCTTCGACTAAAAAGGGTTTGCATTTGTCAGCGACGTTTGTTGGCATCGCAAAAACAAAGTTGAGCGACGAAGTAGAAACAGCACTCGGAAACACAGATAACTGCAAGCGCTCGGCGGGATTCAAAGCGGCAGCCCGCGGGAAGATTGGAAAGCTGCAGAAACGCGCAATCGAAGCACCTTAGCTCGTCAAGATTCGAGATCGCCACCGCTCGTTCATAACAAAAGCACACGCTTGAGAGCAGGGATCGTAAGACTGCAGACAGGCTCTTGGCAGAAAGCAGAAGCGAGCGTTGAAGACTTTTGTTAAAAAGGCCGGTCTCCGTTCGTTTTTGACGCTCCATATAGGCGCGCTTCAGCGTTTGCTTTCAGCAACCATCTGAGGTTACTTTGATTCGCAGCTGCATTACATTTGCTTGCAAGCTAGCCGATTTCCGCCTAGCTTTCGAACGGAAGCCTAGAAACAGCCTGCGCTCTTAAGCATGCGCCAGCCTGCACCAACACAGAAGCAGGACGAAAACTTCGATAAATAGCCGAAGCTTGCAAAGAAGTTTGCGGCCTGTCTTTTTATACTTACTTTCGCAGACTTGCCCGAGAAGTAGCGGATCATCAGGTCTGATTGCCACTAGGTCCCAAAACCTTTGTGCATGTCTGTAGAATAACTGCTCACTTCCGTTTACTACGTACCTAGACATTCTCATTACGTCAGAGATGTTTACGCGTGAACCCACTGCGCCGATAAAAAGCAACGCTTCGCTTTTCACGAGCTCCTCCAGCTGCAATCTCGCGTCCAAATCGATATTCGTATCCTCTGCCCCGCCTGTCAGATAGATAATGACCGGCATCACGTTCAGCCGTTTGCAACCCATGTACGCCTCTCTGGCTTTTTCGAGCGCGCTCTTTAGTGCCGGTTTGCCGTTTTTCTTATCCAACCTATCGATGAAAGCAAAGAACTGCGCTCTTGTGGTAAGGTTACCACAAGGAGAAGCCACTTCAGCAGCAGCGCCAAAGTTCACTACAGCAACCTGGACGTTTTCATTGCTACCCAGATCAGAGTTTCCAACAAACTCTTTCACAAAGTCTTTTTCTTGACGCCACTGGACATCTCCTAGGCTGGACGTAACCGCAGACGAGGAATCCAATACCATGATCCAACTGATGTTTAAGTTGAAGCAGGACTTATCTAAAAACAGAAAGTGTTACAAAAATAATCTTGATACAACAAGTGATGTTTTGGTGAGCATTTTTAGGCACTTGAGTTGGCGATGATTTTTGCCAGCGCTTCTGTAAAACATTAAACCGAAGCCCATGTTTATTCTCTCCGTAAGAAAGTTTGTTTCGAATGCTCTAAAAGTGATGATCGCTAAAAACACCATGTCGTACCTAGCTGAAACATCAATTTGGTACAAGATAATTTTGAAAATCAAACAAACAGCATTATATCGCCGTTTGTTTGATTTTTTGTTAGTTTTATTGCCATAAAACATAAAAAAGGGCATCAAAGCCATTCAAAACAAAACTAGAAAGCAATTCGCAAGGAGCATAAGAAAAATAAAATAAAGCGTTGCCTCTAATAGCGCATCAAGCGTCTCAACTTGACACGCTAATAGCGGTAAGCTTGCAGCGGCAAAATATAAGAGGAGACAGCGACGGTTTTAACTTAAAAAGAAAACGATTCTTTTGTTGAACACTTGCCGCTTGCTATTTTCTAAAGCTATTTGCTATTTTCAAAGTTAAGATGGTGACTTACCTAAAACGCAGTGCTCCACATTGCATGCCTCAACGTTAATCATAACATCACTGCTGCACTGCTGCCAATAATAATAGTAGAGACAATAGCTGCGAGTTCGATAGCGGACAGGTGTTGACCTCGCTGTTTTACAAGATGCTGAGCAACCACTCCACGCTCCCCATTCGGCGAGTCTATACTCTAAATATCAAGAAATTGGCCGCAGCAAATTGATACCTTATATCAGTTAAAAAGAAATCAAATGGGAGAGAATACGATCTTTGCAAGCAAAAGCAGCGCGATTTCCGAACAGCGCGCAGTGTTCCGAAAATGAAGCTAACTAACCTGGACACTGAAACTCTCGGTTGCACGGAACAGCATCAAGTACCTGCGTGCCTTGGCACAAATACGAAGGCCAACAGCTTCGAGTTCGAACGCGAACAGGATTGCTTTGGTTGCATGTTGCAGAGCATTCACCGAAAGGAGTCCATTGGGACAGCTCCACTAAAGCAAAAGTTACATAGCTTTGTTAAGGAGTTTAATACCGGTTCAGAAATAACACGTTAACGGAAAAACGCATCTCTAACAGATTGAGTGAATTTTTCACGCGTTGAGTGAAAAACGCATCTGTTAGAGATGCGATTTTCACTCAACGCGTACATAAACGCACGCAGCGGTTGTCGGATTCTCGAACTCCTATGACTTTTAATGCAGAGCGCATATTTAGCGCAAACTTCATTTTGACGGAGACATCTTTATTCGAAAGGAGCTAGCGTTTAAATGCTGAGCATGTTTGCAATGAGTCCACGCTGCCTTGAGGCGCTGTGTTGCTTGAGAAAGGCTCAACTAGAACTTCCTTTGTTTCTTGGCTGTACTCGTCCGCATATGCACGGATAAGTAGTGCCCCCAACACTGCGTTTTTACACAACAATGCAGCTTTAGAGCTCACGAGAAGGAGATAACAAGCTCTCAAAACAACACTCAGACTAAAGCCAGCGCATGCTTACATCATGAAGTGATCCTTACCTTCTTTTGCATGCTAATGTCAGCCTACAGCTGATGTATGTTTACATGCAGTAGCTACAGCCTGACATTGGCATGTAAAAAAATGCCAATGTCGACTTAAAGCCACTGTTTGTTAAGGAACCATTCTAACACCACTTACACACACACGGCGACTTTGCGGTGCAATCTTGATATTCATAGGAATCACCAGCGCACCAAGAGCTATAGCAGCTGCATTTTCTGCTCCGAGATTGCGTTGCACGTAAGCCCTCCATCCAGCAACTGGCAGAGCAAGTGCTCCATGCACTCCACTCGCTATATGCACCTGTTCAAGTACAAAACTTATATAAGCGGAGTTCTAGCCAGAGTCGCACTTAGAACAAGCACGCTCTTTTAAATTCAGATGCATTTGAAAATGCAACGGCGTTTACGGAATAAACATCAAACCAAACAAAAGCCTTACATGAGTCACTACAAGTTCTCAGCTCCAAATTCGCTACTCTTCCGTCGGACGGGCAGTTATCTTGAAACGATGACCTTGTTGGTGAGAGACACGGACGCGTCCGACTTACGACTCCAACGGTTCCCTTCAAATGTGAACTACAATCGTTCCAGAGCGACCATGAGGCCCACTGTCCGTTGACTGAAATAAACATAAAAGCGCACTAGTCTATTACAAACAGTTTAGCATGCCTAAGAATAGCGCGTTTCGTTTCACCGTTTTGGCTGCTTTTCGCACATTTTGCAAG
This sequence comes from Hydra viridissima, assembly GCF_058129835.1. Taxonomy (NCBI): domain Eukaryota; kingdom Metazoa; phylum Cnidaria; class Hydrozoa; order Anthoathecata; family Hydridae; genus Hydra; species Hydra viridissima. Next base: position 533,813 of record NW_028324305.1, read on the forward strand.
GAAGCTTTTACTTACCAACACAGAACTTAGCAAGAACGCCGATGTTTTCAGGCTGCAACTGCAGATCAACGAACGAGTTCACAGCGATGTAAGAAAGACTTTCCGCATTGTTGATGACGTATCTAGACATTCTCTTGATGTCCGAGATGTTTGCGCCAGGACCAATTGCACCTATCCAGAACAGGGCTTCATTTTTCAACATCTCTTCAGTGTTTTTTCTGACTTCTAAATCTTGCTCGACACTTTCCTGACCGTTTGTTAGAAGAATCACGACGGGTTTTACGTTCAACCGCTCGCAGCCCAGATAAGCCTCTCTCGCTCTCAACAGAGCGTCGTTGATTGCTCTTCCGCCATTGATCTTGGGCAAACTGTCAATGAAGGCGGAGAACTGTTCGAAAGTTGAAAGATTTCCGCATGGAGCAGCTATTCTCGCAGATGAGCCGAAGTGTACTACTGCCACCTGGACGTTGTTGTTCTTTCCGAGCTCTGACGCTTCCATGAACTTCTTTACAAATGTTTTCTCTTGCTCCCACAGGTTGTTGTATGGGCTTGATGAAACGCCTGACGAAGAGTCCAGGACCATGATAAAGGTGATGTTGTTGCCAGAACACGAGGTCGCTAAACGCGATATAAAAAGGTAACTACTAAAACAAGTTTGAATTGGAGTTTGAAAACGCAGCTCTAAGGCGAAATACTTATTAGTTATTTTGATCTTATGCAATCCTAAGCTCAGTTACCATTATATCCAACCTGTAAGTCTTGCACTATCTATATTTGACTGTTACACACAAATGTTGAGTTGTAACAAAGGATAACTTGTGTCACACGAATTGTTTGTTACTCCTTCAGCATAAAGACAGAAAATGAATATTAACGAAGTCAAAAATGCATATTTCACGCAAACCGGCCACTCACCTCAATAGCTCTGATGTTAAGCTTCGATAAAAAAAAAAAAAAAAAGGACAGGTGCAAAAGACAGACTGGGTTTACAAGCTCACTGGATGCCATCCAGAAAGTGATTTATATCTTCAGAAGACGCAGTCAGAATTTTAACTCGAATGAGTATTTACAGGTTTCTAAACAAATCTGCGTCTCCGCATCATCAAATCTCGTTGATGTTGTTGACATGTACTAGCTGATATAAATATATTTGAAATAGAGAAAACAAGTGGTAGTTAGAACCGGAAAGCAGAAACTCAAGCTCTTACTCCGAGTTTTAACACTTGTGTTTTTCAGAGAAAACGAGTCGGTAAGAAAAGAAGCATTTATGAATGAGGTTCAAGCAAATCACTCAGAAAAAGGTAGCACGTGCTCACATGAAGAGTCAAGAAAAGGGAAATAAGATTAGCTGCAAAAGAGAGAAAAGCTATAATCTACCACCGCTACGTTGAAGAATGAAGAAAAATTGATTACGTAAGTCATGAAGAACGGAACGTTGTTCAAAGCGTTGTAGAGAAGCGCGTTTCCAAAACCTTTTTTTCAAATATTGATTTATGTCGATAAGGAAAGGACTATAAGTGAACAACCGTAATATACACGTCAGCATGCTTGGCATTGAATTTAAGCGTAAATATCCACCACACGAGATATACTGATGACCGATTAAGTTATACAACTAAGCCTTGCTTGATACTGAATTCTAAACGCAGAAATCGCTACACTTATAACTAACGCCATGTATATTTAACACCAAATGAACTTACGAATTAGACAAGGTTGTACGTTACAAGACTCATACTCAACCATGTTCTCATAGCTGCATTCGTATGTAGAAGAGGCGTTCCGCAAACAGTAGTTACGATTTCGATAGCGCACTGGATTCGTAAACGTTATTCTGCACGATGACGAGCACTCACTCCAAGCTGCCCATTCAGCGATTCTGTAATCTGTTTCATAAAGTAAAACGGTGTTTCAAGTGTCCCTAATCACAATCTGCGATTGCTTAAAACAAGCAACAACTTACCTGGACACGCATCCTGATTGCAGGCCACAGTGTTGACAACTTCAACGTTTTCACAAAGGTTTGCTGGAGAGCATGTTCGCGTTCTCGACTTGATCGGATTTCCTTCGTTGCATGTTTTTGAGCACTCGCCAAAAGATGACCATTGACTCACATTCAGAGCTGAAAATAAAAGTGCAGTGCACGCAACATGTCAAACTAGTTACGGCGACACGGTGCTGAGTTACAACACCAATCGCGTGTAAAACAAAGGAAACGTGCTTTCCTCTGACAACAGCATTTCGACTTACCCGTGCACAAACTAACGGCACATTCGCGGATCTCTGAGTATTGACCGTTGCATGGGCCCAGCACATTGTTGCATGTTCTATAGCGCGATGTGGTGGGAGGGTTGCTTTCAAGTCGGCAACTAGCGGAACACGAACTCCAAGAGCTCCAATCGTCAAAGGAACCTTCAACACAAACACACGCATGTTTTATTGACGTTCGTTACAGCGATTGTATTAACTCCACAAACCTACTAGCTAAACGCTGTTTTGAACGACTTACGTTTTCTAAATTGATTTTTTGCTATTCTAAGACTGCTTTTCACAAATGCGAAACTTACTGCACTGGTAGCTGCAAACTCTTAGTTCAAGTCCGGGGTTTCCTTCAGTTGCGCAATCTTGCTGGACTGCAGAAGTCGTGGGGTTAAGACAGATGCGTTCTCGACTCTGAGTGCCAGTCGCACCGCAAACAACAGAACATCGGCTCCAAGCAGACCACTCAGCCCATTGTCCTTCGACTAAAAAGGGTTTGCATTTGTCAGCGACGTTTGTTGGCATCGCAAAAACAAAGTTGAGCGACGAAGTAGAAACAGCACTCGGAAACACAGATAACTGCAAGCGCTCGGCGGGATTCAAAGCGGCAGCCCGCGGGAAGATTGGAAAGCTGCAGAAACGCGCAATCGAAGCACCTTAGCTCGTCAAGATTCGAGATCGCCACCGCTCGTTCATAACAAAAGCACACGCTTGAGAGCAGGGATCGTAAGACTGCAGACAGGCTCTTGGCAGAAAGCAGAAGCGAGCGTTGAAGACTTTTGTTAAAAAGGCCGGTCTCCGTTCGTTTTTGACGCTCCATATAGGCGCGCTTCAGCGTTTGCTTTCAGCAACCATCTGAGGTTACTTTGATTCGCAGCTGCATTACATTTGCTTGCAAGCTAGCCGATTTCCGCCTAGCTTTCGAACGGAAGCCTAGAAACAGCCTGCGCTCTTAAGCATGCGCCAGCCTGCACCAACACAGAAGCAGGACGAAAACTTCGATAAATAGCCGAAGCTTGCAAAGAAGTTTGCGGCCTGTCTTTTTATACTTACTTTCGCAGACTTGCCCGAGAAGTAGCGGATCATCAGGTCTGATTGCCACTAGGTCCCAAAACCTTTGTGCATGTCTGTAGAATAACTGCTCACTTCCGTTTACTACGTACCTAGACATTCTCATTACGTCAGAGATGTTTACGCGTGAACCCACTGCGCCGATAAAAAGCAACGCTTCGCTTTTCACGAGCTCCTCCAGCTGCAATCTCGCGTCCAAATCGATATTCGTATCCTCTGCCCCGCCTGTCAGATAGATAATGACCGGCATCACGTTCAGCCGTTTGCAACCCATGTACGCCTCTCTGGCTTTTTCGAGCGCGCTCTTTAGTGCCGGTTTGCCGTTTTTCTTATCCAACCTATCGATGAAAGCAAAGAACTGCGCTCTTGTGGTAAGGTTACCACAAGGAGAAGCCACTTCAGCAGCAGCGCCAAAGTTCACTACAGCAACCTGGACGTTTTCATTGCTACCCAGATCAGAGTTTCCAACAAACTCTTTCACAAAGTCTTTTTCTTGACGCCACTGGACATCTCCTAGGCTGGACGTAACCGCAGACGAGGAATCCAATACCATGATCCAACTGATGTTTAAGTTGAAGCAGGACTTATCTAAAAACAGAAAGTGTTACAAAAATAATCTTGATACAACAAGTGATGTTTTGGTGAGCATTTTTAGGCACTTGAGTTGGCGATGATTTTTGCCAGCGCTTCTGTAAAACATTAAACCGAAGCCCATGTTTATTCTCTCCGTAAGAAAGTTTGTTTCGAATGCTCTAAAAGTGATGATCGCTAAAAACACCATGTCGTACCTAGCTGAAACATCAATTTGGTACAAGATAATTTTGAAAATCAAACAAACAGCATTATATCGCCGTTTGTTTGATTTTTTGTTAGTTTTATTGCCATAAAACATAAAAAAGGGCATCAAAGCCATTCAAAACAAAACTAGAAAGCAATTCGCAAGGAGCATAAGAAAAATAAAATAAAGCGTTGCCTCTAATAGCGCATCAAGCGTCTCAACTTGACACGCTAATAGCGGTAAGCTTGCAGCGGCAAAATATAAGAGGAGACAGCGACGGTTTTAACTTAAAAAGAAAACGATTCTTTTGTTGAACACTTGCCGCTTGCTATTTTCTAAAGCTATTTGCTATTTTCAAAGTTAAGATGGTGACTTACCTAAAACGCAGTGCTCCACATTGCATGCCTCAACGTTAATCATAACATCACTGCTGCACTGCTGCCAATAATAATAGTAGAGACAATAGCTGCGAGTTCGATAGCGGACAGGTGTTGACCTCGCTGTTTTACAAGATGCTGAGCAACCACTCCACGCTCCCCATTCGGCGAGTCTATACTCTAAATATCAAGAAATTGGCCGCAGCAAATTGATACCTTATATCAGTTAAAAAGAAATCAAATGGGAGAGAATACGATCTTTGCAAGCAAAAGCAGCGCGATTTCCGAACAGCGCGCAGTGTTCCGAAAATGAAGCTAACTAACCTGGACACTGAAACTCTCGGTTGCACGGAACAGCATCAAGTACCTGCGTGCCTTGGCACAAATACGAAGGCCAACAGCTTCGAGTTCGAACGCGAACAGGATTGCTTTGGTTGCATGTTGCAGAGCATTCACCGAAAGGAGTCCATTGGGACAGCTCCACTAAAGCAAAAGTTACATAGCTTTGTTAAGGAGTTTAATACCGGTTCAGAAATAACACGTTAACGGAAAAACGCATCTCTAACAGATTGAGTGAATTTTTCACGCGTTGAGTGAAAAACGCATCTGTTAGAGATGCGATTTTCACTCAACGCGTACATAAACGCACGCAGCGGTTGTCGGATTCTCGAACTCCTATGACTTTTAATGCAGAGCGCATATTTAGCGCAAACTTCATTTTGACGGAGACATCTTTATTCGAAAGGAGCTAGCGTTTAAATGCTGAGCATGTTTGCAATGAGTCCACGCTGCCTTGAGGCGCTGTGTTGCTTGAGAAAGGCTCAACTAGAACTTCCTTTGTTTCTTGGCTGTACTCGTCCGCATATGCACGGATAAGTAGTGCCCCCAACACTGCGTTTTTACACAACAATGCAGCTTTAGAGCTCACGAGAAGGAGATAACAAGCTCTCAAAACAACACTCAGACTAAAGCCAGCGCATGCTTACATCATGAAGTGATCCTTACCTTCTTTTGCATGCTAATGTCAGCCTACAGCTGATGTATGTTTACATGCAGTAGCTACAGCCTGACATTGGCATGTAAAAAAATGCCAATGTCGACTTAAAGCCACTGTTTGTTAAGGAACCATTCTAACACCACTTACACACACACGGCGACTTTGCGGTGCAATCTTGATATTCATAGGAATCACCAGCGCACCAAGAGCTATAGCAGCTGCATTTTCTGCTCCGAGATTGCGTTGCACGTAAGCCCTCCATCCAGCAACTGGCAGAGCAAGTGCTCCATGCACTCCACTCGCTATATGCACCTGTTCAAGTACAAAACTTATATAAGCGGAGTTCTAGCCAGAGTCGCACTTAGAACAAGCACGCTCTTTTAAATTCAGATGCATTTGAAAATGCAACGGCGTTTACGGAATAAACATCAAACCAAACAAAAGCCTTACATGAGTCACTACAAGTTCTCAGCTCCAAATTCGCTACTCTTCCGTCGGACGGGCAGTTATCTTGAAACGATGACCTTGTTGGTGAGAGACACGGACGCGTCCGACTTACGACTCCAACGGTTCCCTTCAAATGTGAACTACAATCGTTCCAGAGCGACCATGAGGCCCACTGTCCGTTGACTGAAATAAACATAAAAGCGCACTAGTCTATTACAAACAGTTTAGCATGCCTAAGAATAGCGCGTTTCGTTTCACCGTTTTGGCTGCTTTTCGCACATTTTGCAAGGAAGCTTTTACTTACCAACACAGAACTTAGCAAGAACGCCGATGTTTTCAGGCTGCAACTGCAGATCAACGAACGAGTTCACAGCGATGTAAGAAAGACTTTCCGCATTGTTGATGACGTATCTAGACATTCTCTTGATGTCCGAGATGTTTGCGCCAGGACCAATTGCACCTATCCAGAACAGGGCTTCATTTTTCAACATCTCTTCAGTGTTTTTTCTGACTTCTAAATCTTGCTCGACACTTTCCTGACCGTTTGTTAGAAGAATCACGACGGGTTTTACGTTCAACCGCTCGCAGCCCAGATAAGCCTCTCTCGCTCTCAACAGAGCGTCGTTGATTGCTCTTCCGCCATTGATCTTGGGCAAACTGTCAATGAAGGCGGAGAACTGTTCGAAAGTTGAAAGATTTCCGCATGGAGCAGCTATTCTCGCAGATGAGCCGAAGTGTACTACTGCCACCTGGACGTTGTTGTTCTTTCCGAGCTCTGACGCTTCCATGAACTTCTTTACAAATGTTTTCTCTTGCTCCCACAGGTTGTTGTATGGGCTTGATGAAACGCCTGACGAAGAGTCCAGGACCATGATAAAGGTGATGTTGTTGCCAGAACACGAGGTCGCTAAACGCGATATAAAAAGGTAACTACTAAAACAAGTTTGAATTGGAGTTTGAAAACGCAGCTCTAAGGCGAAATACTTATTAGTTATTTTGATCTTATGCAATCCTAAGCTCAGTTACCATTATATCCAACCTGTAAGTCTTGCACTATCTATATTTGACTGTTACACACAAATGTTGAGTTGTAACAAAGGATAACTTGTGTCACACGAATTGTTTGTTACTCCTTCAGCATAAAGACAGAAAATGAATATTAACGAAGTCAAAAATGCATATTTCACGCAAACCGGCCACTCACCTCAATAGCTCTGATGTTAAGCTTCGATAAAAAAAAAAAAAAAAAGGACAGGTGCAAAAGACAGACTGGGTTTACAAGCTCACTGGATGCCATCCAGAAAGTGATTTATATCTTCAGAAGACGCAGTCAGAATTTTAACTCGAATGAGTATTTACAGGTTTCTAAACAAATCTGCGTCTCCGCATCATCAAATCTCGTTGATGTTGTTGACATGTACTAGCTGATATAAATATATTTGAAATAGAGAAAACAAGTGGTAGTTAGAACCGGAAAGCAGAAACTCAAGCTCTTACTCCGAGTTTTAACACTTGTGTTTTTCAGAGAAAACGAGTCGGTAAGAAAAGAAGCATTTATGAATGAGGTTCAAGCAAATCACTCAGAAAAAGGTAGCACGTGCTCACATGAAGAGTCAAGAAAAGGGAAATAAGATTAGCTGCAAAAGAGAGAAAAGCTATAATCTACCACCGCTACGTTGAAGAATGAAGAAAAATTGATTACGTAAGTCATGAAGAACGGAACGTTGTTCAAAGCGTTGTAGAGAAGCGCGTTTCCAAAACCTTTTTTTCAAATATTGATTTATGTCGATAAGGAAAGGACTATAAGTGAACAACCGTAATATACACGTCAGCATGCTTGGCATTGAATTTAAGCGTAAATATCCACCACACGAGATATACTGATGACCGATTAAGTTATACAACTAAGCCTTGCTTGATACTGAATTCTAAACGCAGAAATCGCTACACTTATAACTAACGCCATGTATATTTAACACCAAATGAACTTACGAATTAGACAAGGTTGTACGTTACAAGACTCATACTCAACCATGTTCTCATAGCTGCATTCGTATGTAGAAGAGGCGTTCCGCAAACAGTAGTTACGATTTCGATAGCGCACTGGATTCGTAAACGTTATTCTGCACGATGACGAGCACTCACTCCAAGCTGCCCATTCAGCGATTCTGTAATCTGTTTCATAAAGTAAAACGGTGTTTCAAGTGTCCCTAATCACAATCTGCGATTGCTTAAAACAAGCAACAACTTACCTGGACACGCATCCTGATTGCAGGCCACAGTGTTGACAACTTCAACGTTTTCACAAAGGTTTGCTGGAGAGCATGTTCGCGTTCTCGACTTGATCGGATTTCCTTCGTTGCATGTTTTTGAGCACTCGCCAAAAGATGACCATTGACTCACATTCAGAGCTGAAAATAAAAGTGCAGTGCACGCAACATGTCAAACTAGTTACGGCGACACGGTGCTGAGTTACAACACCAATCGCGTGTAAAACAAAGGAAACGTGCTTTCCTCTGACAACAGCATTTCGACTTACCCGTGCACAAACTAACGGCACATTCGCGGATCTCTGAGTATTGACCGTTGCATGGGCCCAGCACATTGTTGCATGTTCTATAGCGCGATGTGGTGGGAGGGTTGCTTTCAAGTCGGCAACTAGCGGAACACGAACTCCAAGAGCTCCAATCGTCAAAGGAACCTTCAACACAAACACACGCATGTTTTATTGACGTTCGTTACAGCGATTGTATTAACTCCACAAACCTACTAGCTAAACGCTGTTTTGAACGACTTACGTTTTCTAAATTGATTTTTTGCTATTCTAAGACTGCTTTTCACAAATGCGAAACTTACTGCACTGGTAGCTGCAAACTCTTAGTTCAAGTCCGGGGTTTCCTTCAGTTGCGCAATCTTGCTGGACTGCAGAAGTCGTGGGGTTAAGACAGATGCGTTCTCGACTCTGAGTGCCAGTCGCACCGCAAACAACAGAACATCGGCTCCAAGCAGACCACTCAGCCCATTGTCCTTCGACTAAAAAGGGTTTGCATTTGTCAGCGACGTTTGTTGGCATCGCAAAAACAAAGTTGAGCGACGAAGTAGAAACAGCACTCGGAAACACAGATAACTGCAAGCGCTCGGCGGGATTCAAAGCGGCAGCCCGCGGGAAGATTGGAAAGCTGCAGAAACGCGCAATCGAAGCACCTTAGCTCGTCAAGATTCGAGATCGCCACCGCTCGTTCATAACAAAAGCACACGCTTGAGAGCAGGGATCGTAAGACTGCAGACAGGCTCTTGGCAGAAAGCAGAAGCGAGCGTTGAAGACTTTTGTTAAAAAGGCCGGTCTCCGTTCGTTTTTGACGCTCCATATAGGCGCGCTTCAGCGTTTGCTTTCAGCAACCATCTGAGGTTACTTTGATTCGCAGCTGCATTACATTTGCTTGCAAGCTAGCCGATTTCCGCCTAGCTTTCGAACGGAAGCCTAGAAACAGCCTGCGCTCTTAAGCATGCGCCAGCCTGCACCAACACAGAAGCAGGACGAAAACTTCGATAAATAGCCGAAGCTTGCAAAGAAGTTTGCGGCCTGTCTTTTTATACTTACTTTCGCAGACTTGCCCGAGAAGTAGCGGATCATCAGGTCTGATTGCCACTAGGTCCCAAAACCTTTGTGCATGTCTGTAGAATAACTGCTCACTTCCGTTTACTACGTACCTAGACATTCTCATTACGTCAGAGATGTTTACGCGTGAACCCACTGCGCCGATAAAAAGCAACGCTTCGCTTTTCACGAGCTCCTCCAGCTGCAATCTCGCGTCCAAATCGATATTCGTATCCTCTGCCCCGCCTGTCAGATAGATAATGACCGGCATCACGTTCAGCCGTTTGCAACCCATGTACGCCTCTCTGGCTTTTTCGAGCGCGCTCTTTAGTGCCGGTTTGCCGTTTTTCTTATCCAACCTATCGATGAAAGCAAAGAACTGCGCTCTTGTGGTAAGGTTACCACAAGGAGAAGCCACTTCAGCAGCAGCGCCAAAGTTCACTACAGCAACCTGGACGTTTTCATTGCTACCCAGATCAGAGTTTCCAACAAACTCTTTCACAAAGTCTTTTTCTTGACGCCACTGGACATCTCCTAGGCTGGACGTAACCGCAGACGAGGAATCCAATACCATGATCCAACTGATGTTTAAGTTGAAGCAGGACTTATCTAAAAACAGAAAGTGTTACAAAAATAATCTTGATACAACAAGTGATGTTTTGGTGAGCATTTTTAGGCACTTGAGTTGGCGATGATTTTTGCCAGCGCTTCTGTAAAACATTAAACCGAAGCCCATGTTTATTCTCTCCGTAAGAAAGTTTGTTTCGAATGCTCTAAAAGTGATGATCGCTAAAAACACCATGTCGTACCTAGCTGAAACATCAATTTGGTACAAGATAATTTTGAAAATCAAACAAACAGCATTATATCGCCGTTTGTTTGATTTTTTGTTAGTTTTATTGCCATAAAACATAAAAAAGGGCATCAAAGCCATTCAAAACAAAACTAGAAAGCAATTCGCAAGGAGCATAAGAAAAATAAAATAAAGCGTTGCCTCTAATAGCGCATCAAGCGTCTCAACTTGACACGCTAATAGCGGTAAGCTTGCAGCGGCAAAATATAAGAGGAGACAGCGACGGTTTTAACTTAAAAAGAAAACGATTCTTTTGTTGAACACTTGCCGCTTGCTATTTTCTAAAGCTATTTGCTATTTTCAAAGTTAAGATGGTGACTTACATAAAACGCAGTGCTCCACATTGCATGCCTCAACGTTAATCATAACATCACTGCTGCACTGCTGCCAATAATAATAGTAGAGACAATAGCTGCGAGTTCGATAGCGGACAGGTGTTGACCTCGCTGTTTTACAAGATGCTGAGCAACCACTCCACGCTCCCCATTCGGCGAGTCTATACTCTAAATATCAAGAAATTGGCCGCAGCAAATTGATACCTTATATCAGTTAAAAAGAAATCAAATGGGAGAGAATACGATCTTTGCAAGCAAAAGCAGCGCGATTTCCGAACAGCGCGCAGTGTTCCGAAAATGAAGCTAACTAACCTGGACACTGAAACTCTCGGTTGCACGGAACAGCATCAAGTACCTGCGTGCCTTGGCACAAATACGAAGGCCAACAGCTTCGAGTTCGAACGCGAACAGGATTGCTTTGGTTGCATGTTGCAGAGCATTCACCGAAAGGAGTCCATTGGGACAGCTCCACTAAAGCAAAAGTTACATAGCTTTGTTAAGGAGTTTAATACCGGTTCAGAAATAACACGTTAACGGAAAAACGCATCTCTAACAGATTGAGTGAATTTTTCACGCGTTGAGTGAAAAACGCATCTGTTAGAGATGCGATTTTCACTCAACGCGTACATAAACGCACGCAGCGGTTGTCGGATTCTCGAACTCCTATGACTTTTAATGCAGAGCGCATATTTAGCGCAAACTTCATTTTGACGGAGACATCTTTATTCGAAAGGAGCTAGCGTTTAAATGCTGAGCATGTTTGCAATGAGTCCACGCTGCCTTGAGGCGCTGTGTTGCTTGAGAAAGGCTCAACTAGAACTTCCTTTGTTTCTTGGCTGTACTCGTCCGCATATGCACGGATAAGTAGTGCCCCCAACACTGCGTTTTTACACAACAATGCAGCTTTAGAGCTCACGAGAAGGAGATAACAAGCTCTCAAAACAACACTCAGACTAAAGCCAGCGCATGCTTACATCATGAAGTGATCCTTACCTTCTTTTGCATGCTAATGTCAGCCTACAGCTGATGTATGTTTACATGCAGTAGCTACAGCCTGACATTGGCATGTAAAAAAATGCCAATGTCGACTTAAAGCCACTGTTTGTTAAGGAACCATTCTAACACCACTTACACACACACGGCGACTTTGCGGTGCAATCTTGATATTCATAGGAATCACCAGCGCACCAAGAGCTATAGCAGCTGCATTTTCTGCTCCGAGATTGCGTTGCACGTAAGCCCTCCATCCAGCAACTGGCAGAGCAAGTGCTCCATGCACTCCACTCGCTATATGCACCTGTTCAAGTACAAAACTTATATAAGCGGAGTTCTAGCCAGAGTCGCACTTAGAACAAGCACGCTCTTTTAAATTCAGATGCATTTGAAAATGCAACGGCGTTTACGGAATAAACATCAAACCAAACAAAAGCCTTACATGAGTCACTACAAGTTCTCAGCTCCAAATTCGCTACTCTTCCGTCGGACGGGCAGTTATCTTGAAACGATGACCTTGTTGGTGAGAGACACGGACGCGTCCGACTTACGACTCCAACGGTTCCCTTCAAATGTGAACTACAATCGTTCCAGAGCGACCATGAGGCCCACTGTCCGTTGACTGAAATAAACATAAAAGCGCACTAGTCTATTACAAACAGTTTAGCATGCCTAAGAATAGCGCGTTTCGTTTCACCGTTTTGGCTGCTTTTCGCACATTTTGCAAGGAAGCTTTTACTTACCAACACAGAACTTAGCAAGAACGCCGATGTTTTCAGGCTGCAACTGCAGATCAACGAACGAGTTCACAGCGATGTAAGAAAGACTTTCCGCATTGTTGATGACGTATCTAGACATTCTCTTGATGTCCGAGATGTTTGCGCCAGGACCAATTGCACCTATCCAGAACAGGGCTTCATTTTTCAACATCTCTTCAGTGTTTTTTCTGACTTCTAAATCTTGCTCGACACTTTCCTGACCGTTTGTTAGAAGAATCACGACGGGTTTTACGTTCAACCGCTCGCAGCCCAGATAAGCCTCTCTCGCTCTCAACAGAGCGTCGTTGATTGCTCTTCCGCCATTGATCTTGGGCAAACTGTCAATGAAGGCGGAGAACTGTTCGAAAGTTGAAAGATTTCCGCATGGAGCAGCTATTCTCGCAGATGAGCCGAAGTGTACTACTGCCACCTGGACGTTGTTGTTCTTTCCGAGCTCTGACGCTTCCATGAACTTCTTTACAAATGTTTTCTCTTGCTCCCACAGGTTGTTGTATGGGCTTGATGAAACGCCTGACGAAGAGTCCAGGACCATGATAAAGGTGATGTTGTTGCCAGAACACGAGGTCGCTAAACGCGATATAAAAAGGTAACTACTAAAACAAGTTTGAATTGGAGTTTGAAAACGCAGCTCTAAGGCGAAATACTTATTAGTTATTTTGATCTTATGCAATCCTAAGCTCAGTTACCATTATATCCAACCTGTAAGTCTTGCACTATCTATATTTGACTGTTACACACAAATGTTGAGTTGTAACAAAGGATAACTTGTGTCACACGAATTGTTTGTTACTCCTTCAGCATAAAGACAGAAAATGAATATTAACGAAGTCAAAAATGCATATTTCACGCAAACCGGCCACTCACCTCAATAGCTCTGATGTTAAGCTTCGATAAAAAAAAAAAAAAAAAGGACAGGTGCAAAAGACAGACTGGGTTTACAAGCTCACTGGATGCCATCCAGAAAGTGATTTATATCTTCAGAAGACGCAGTCAGAATTTTAACTCGAATGAGTATTTACAGGTTTCTAAACAAATCTGCGTCTCCGCATCATCAAATCTCGTTGATGTTGTTGACATGTACTAGCTGATATAAATATATTTGAAATAGAGAAAACAAGTGGTAGTTAGAACCGGAAAGCAGAAACTCAAGCTCTTACTCCGAGTTTTAACACTTGTGTTTTTCAGAGAAAACGAGTCGGTAAGAAAAGAAGCATTTATGAATGAGGTTCAAGCAAATCACTCAGAAAAAGGTAGCACGTGCTCACATGAAGAGTCAAGAAAAGGGAAATAAGATTAGCTGCAAAAGAGAGAAAAGCTATAATCTACCACCGCTACGTTGAAGAATGAAGAAAAATTGATTACGTAAGTCATGAAGAACGGAACGTTGTTCAAAGCGTTGTAGAGAAGCGCGTTTCCAAAACCTTTTTTTCAAATATTGATTTATGTCGATAAGGAAAGGACTATAAGTGAACAACCGTAATATACACGTCAGCATGCTTGGCATTGAATTTAAGCGTAAATATCCACCACACGAGATATACTGATGACCGATTAAGTTATACAACTAAGCCTTGCTTGATACTGAATTCTAAACGCAGAAATCGCTACACTTATAACTAACGCCATGTATATTTAACACCAAATGAACTTACGAATTAGACAAGGTTGTACGTTACAAGACTCATACTCAACCATGTTCTCATAGCTGCATTCGTATGTAGAAGAGGCGTTCCGCAAACAGTAGTTACGATTTCGATAGCGCACTGGATTCGTAAACGTTATTCTGCACGATGACGAGCACTCACTCCAAGCTGCCCATTCAGCGATTCTGTAATCTGTTTCATAAAGTAAAACGGTGTTTCAAGTGTCCCTAATCACAATCTGCGATTGCTTAAAACAAGCAACAACTTACCTGGACACGCATCCTGATTGCAGGCCACAGTGTTGACAACTTCAACGTTTTCACAAAGGTTTGCTGGAGAGCATGTTCGCGTTCTCGACTTGATCGGATTTCCTTCGTTGCATGTTTTTGAGCACTCGCCAAAAGATGACCATTGACTCACATTCAGAGCTGAAAATAAAAGTGCAGTGCACGCAACATGTCAAACTAGTTACGGCGACACGGTGCTGAGTTACAACACCAATCGCGTGTAAAACAAAGGAAACGTGCTTTCCTCTGACAACAGCATTTCGACTTACCCGTGCACAAACTAACGGCACATTCGCGGATCTCTGAGTATTGACCGTTGCATGGGCCCAGCACATTGTTGCATGTTCTATAGCGCGATGTGGTGGGAGGGTTGCTTTCAAGTCGGCAACTAGCGGAACACGAACTCCAAGAGCTCCAATCGTCAAAGGAACCTTCAACACAAACACACGCATGTTTTATTGACGTTCGTTACAGCGATTGTATTAACTCCACAAACCTACTAGCTAAACGCTGTTTTGAACGACTTACGTTTTCTAAATTGATTTTTTGCTATTCTAAGACTGCTTTTCACAAATGCGAAACTTACTGCACTGGTAGCTGCAAACTCTTAGTTCAAGTCCGGGGTTTCCTTCAGTTGCGCAATCTTGCTGGACTGCAGAAGTCGTGGGGTTAAGACAGATGCGTTCTCGACTCTGAGTGCCAGTCGCACCGCAAACAACAGAACATCGGCTCCAAGCAGACCACTCAGCCCATTGTCCTTCGACTAAAAAGGGTTTGCATTTGTCAGCGACGTTTGTTGGCATCGCAAAAACAAAGTTGAGCGACGAAGTAGAAACAGCACTCGGAAACACAGATAACTGCAAGCGCTCGGCGGGATTCAAAGCGGCAGCCCGCGGGAAGATTGGAAAGCTGCAGAAACGCGCAATCGAAGCACCTTAGCTCGTCAAGATTCGAGATCGCCACCGCTCGTTCATAACAAAAGCACACGCTTGAGAGCAGGGATCGTAAGACTGCAGACAGGCTCTTGGCAGAAAGCAGAAGCGAGCGTTGAAGACTTTTGTTAAAAAGGCCGGTCTCCGTTCGTTTTTGACGCTCCATATAGGCGCGCTTCAGCGTTTGCTTTCAGCAACCATCTGAGGTTACTTTGATTCGCAGCTGCATTACATTTGCTTGCAAGCTAGCCGATTTCCGCCTAGCTTTCGAACGGAAGCCTAGAAACAGCCTGCGCTCTTAAGCATGCGCCAGCCTGCACCAACACAGAAGCAGGACGAAAACTTCGATAAATAGCCGAAGCTTGCAAAGAAGTTTGCGGCCTGTCTTTTTATACTTACTTTCGCAGACTTGCCCGAGAAGTAGCGGATCATCAGGTCTGATTGCCACTAGGTCCCAAAACCTTTGTGCATGTCTGTAGAATAACTGCTCACTTCCGTTTACTACGTACCTAGACATTCTCATTACGTCAGAGATGTTTACGCGTGAACCCACTGCGCCGATAAAAAGCAACGCTTCGCTTTTCACGAGCTCCTCCAGCTGCAATCTCGCGTCCAAATCGATATTCGTATCCTCTGCCCCGCCTGTCAGATAGATAATGACCGGCATCACGTTCAGCCGTTTGCAACCCATGTACGCCTCTCTGGCTTTTTCGAGCGCGCTCTTTAGTGCCGGTTTGCCGTTTTTCTTATCCAACCTATCGATGAAAGCAAAGAACTGCGCTCTTGTGGTAAGGTTACCACAAGGAGAAGCCACTTCAGCAGCAGCGCCAAAGTTCACTACAGCAACCTGGACGTTTTCATTGCTACCCAGATCAGAGTTTCCAACAAACTCTTTCACAAAGTCTTTTTCTTGACGCCACTGGACATCTCCTAGGCTGGACGTAACCGCAGACGAGGAATCCAATACCATGATCCAACTGATGTTTAAGTTGAAGCAGGACTTATCTAAAAACAGAAAGTGTTACAAAAATAATCTTGATACAACAAGTGATGTTTTGGTGAGCATTTTTAGGCACTTGAGTTGGCGATGATTTTTGCCAGCGCTTCTGTAAAACATTAAACCGAAGCCCATGTTTATTCTCTCCGTAAGAAAGTTTGTTTCGAATGCTCTAAAAGTGATGATCGCTAAAAACACCATGTCGTACCTAGCTGAAACATCAATTTGGTACAAGATAATTTTGAAAATCAAACAAACAGCATTATATCGCCGTTTGTTTGATTTTTTGTTAGTTTTATTGCCATAAAACATAAAAAAGGGCATCAAAGCCATTCAAAACAAAACTAGAAAGCAATTCGCAAGGAGCATAAGAAAAATAAAATAAAGCGTTGCCTCTAATAGCGCATCAAGCGTCTCAACTTGACACGCTAATAGCGGTAAGCTTGCAGCGGCGAAATATAAGAGGAGACAGCGACGGTTTTAACTTAAAAAGAAAACGATTCTTTTGTTGAACACTTGCCGCTTGCTATTTTCTAAAGCTATTTGCTATTTTCAAAGTTAAGATGGTGACTTACCTAAAACGCAGTGCTCCACATTGCATGCCTCAACGTTAATCATAACATCACTGCTGCACTGCTGCCAATAATAATAGTAGAGACAATAGCTGCGAGTTCGATAGCGGACAGGTGTTGACCTCGCTGTTTTACAAGATGCTGAGCAACCACTCCACGCTCCCCATTCGGCGAGTCTATACTCTAAATATCAAGAAATTGGCCGCAGCAAATTGATACCTTATATCAGTTAAAAAGAAATCAAATGGGAGAGAATACGATCTTTGCAAGCAAAAGCAGCGCGATTTCCGAACAGCGCGCAGTGTTCCGAAAATGAAGCTAACTAACCTGGACACTGAAACTCTCGGTTGCACGGAACAGCATCAAGTACCTGCGTGCCTTGGCACAAATACGAAGGCCAACAGCTTCGAGTTCGAACGCGAACAGGATTGCTTTGGTTGCATGTTGCAGAGCATTCACCGAAAGGAGTCCATTGGGACAGCTCCACTAAAGCAAAAGTTACATAGCTTTGTTAAGGAGTTTAATACCGGTTCAGAAATAACACGTTAACGGAAAAACGCATCTCTAACAGATTGAGTGAATTTTTCACGCGTTGAGTGAAAAACGCATCTGTTAGAGATGCGATTTTCACTCAACGCGTACATAAACGCACGCAGCGGTTGTCGGATTCTCGAACTCCTATGACTTTTAATGCAGAGCGCATATTTAGCGCAAACTTCATTTTGACGGAGACATCTTTATTCGAAAGGAGCTAGCGTTTAAATGCTGAGCATGTTTGCAATGAGTCCACGCTGCCTTGAGGCGCTGTGTTGCTTGAGAAAGGCTCAACTAGAACTTCCTTTGTTTCTTGGCTGTACTCGTCCGCATATGCACGGATAAGTAGTGCCCCCAACACTGCGTTTTTACACAACAATGCAGCTTTAGAGCTCACGAGAAGGAGATAACAAGCTCTCAAAACAACACTCAGACTAAAGCCAGCGCATGCTTACATCATGAAGTGATCCTTACCTTCTTTTGCATGCTAATGTCAGCCTACAGCTGATGTATGTTTACATGCAGTAGCTACAGCCTGACATTGGCATGTAAAAAAATGCCAATGTCGACTTAAAGCCACTGTTTGTTAAGGAACCATTCTAACACCACTTACACACACACGGCGACTTTGCGGTGCAATCTTGATATTCATAGGAATCACCAGCGCACCAAGAGCTATAGCAGCTGCATTTTCTGCTCCGAGATTGCGTTGCACGTAAGCCCTCCATCCAGCAACTGGCAGAGCAAGTGCTCCATGCACTCCACTCGCTATATGCACCTGTTCAAGTACAAAACTTATATAAGCGGAGTTCTAGCCAGAGTCGCACTTAGAACAAGCACGCTCTTTTAAATTCAGATGCATTTGAAAATGCAACGGCGTTTACGGAATAAACATCAAACCAAACAAAAGCCTTACATGAGTCACTACAAGTTCTCAGCTCCAAATTCGCTACTCTTCCGTCGGACGGGCAGTTATCTTGAAACGATGACCTTGTTGGTGAGAGACACGGACGCGTCCGACTTACGACTCCAACGGTTCCCTTCAAATGTGAACTACAATCGTTCCAGAGCGACCATGAGGCCCACTGTCCGTTGACTGAAATAAACATAAAAGCGCACTAGTCTATTACAAACAGTTTAGCATGCCTAAGAATAGCGCGTTTCGTTTCACCGTTTTGGCTGCTTTTCGCACATTTTGCAAGGAAGCTTTTACTTACCAACACAGAACTTAGCAAGAACGCCGATGTTTTCAGGCTGCAACTGCAGATCAACGAACGAGTTCACAGCGATGTAAGAAAGACTTTCCGCATTGTTGATGACGTATCTAGACATTCTCTTGATGTCCGAGATGTTTGCGCCAGGACCAATTGCACCTATCCAGAACAGGGCTTCATTTTTCAACATCTCTTCAGTGTTTTTTCTGACTTCTAAATCTTGCTCGACACTTTCCTGACCGTTTGTTAGAAGAATCACGACGGGTTTTACGTTCAACCGCTCGCAGCCCAGATAAGCCTCTCTCGCTCTCAACAGAGCGTCGTTGATTGCTCTTCCGCCATTGATCTTGGGCAAACTGTCAATGAAGGCGGAGAACTGTTCGAAAGTTGAAAGATTTCCGCATGGAGCAGCTATTCTCGCAGATGAGCCGAAGTGTACTACTGCCACCTGGACGTTGTTGTTCTTTCCGAGCTGTGACACTTCCATGAACCTTTTTACAAGTCGTTTCTCTTGCTCCCAGAGATCATTGTATGGGCTTGACGAAACGCCTGACGAAGAGTCGAGGACCATGATTAAACTGATGTTTAAACCAGAACAAGAGGTTGCTAAATGCAATAAACAAATGTACTTAGTAAAACTTATTTTTATTTCTGTTTATAAATGCATTATTTGCGTGAAATGCCATACAGTTATTTAGATTGTTTGCAAGCTGAAGTTGAGTTACCATTATCTAAGACGTACTGATTGTAAAATAACTAAATTTGACCGCTACACGCAAACGTAAAGTTATAATATATCCTTAACCGCTTTATTTGCCAGGTTCTTTCTTTTTTAGCATTTAAACAGGGAAAACGAACATTAACGACAAAAATAAATCCGTTTTGACTCGCTGCTAGCAACTCATCTCGTTAGTGCAAATGTTGACGCTTCGAAAATACAAAGACTGTTGAAACGGACAGACTTGTTTTATTGGTGCTCCATTAGCTAGGCATGATGGATCTTAAGGTTGCGTTAGACGCATTGGATTTCCGAAATGTAAACCGCAATAGAACGCGTGAATGTGGACAGGTAGTTCAAATATACCTGTATTACTGCATCATCAGATACATTACACGTTGTTGGCATATCAGATGATGAGTTTTTAGATAAATTAAGGAAACAACTAGAAGTAAGTATCAGTGAAAAGAAGGTCCCGCTCTTAGCAATAGTTTTAACACATGTTTTTGACAGAACTAAGGTCAGAGCCAGTCATCAAGCGTTTATGAATGGGGTTACAGTAAAACGTCTAGGTGTAGCATTCACCTCCTTAGCATATAGCCGCGGGGTGGTAAAACTACAAAGCACTAAACATATGCAGTAAATGGCTGCCTTTATATTGGAGTCATATTCACCAAGCAGAAGATTAACAATTAACTGGGATGACAAACTTAATTTGGATCTCGCTACATAAAATCACATTTGTTTTTAGAAGCGAGAAAATAAGATTAGCTACTGAATTGAGAATAGCTATCAATTTCCACCGGTAAGTTCAAGTAACAAGCAGCCTCTGATTACGTAAGTTTTGAAGAATGGAACGTTGCCCAAAGCTTCGTTGAGATGTGCGTTAACACGACATTGGTAAAGCGAACCAAGCGTGTTTTCTAGCGGAGTCCATGCTTGAGAGAACAATTTTTTGGCTGACTTGCATTATGGAAACTTTTGAGGTGTTGAAAGGGTTGAAAAAAGTGCATTTCTATCAGTTTTGCTTTCAGTTATAATTGGACCTGATTTATTTTCTTTTGTTCCGAACGTGACAAGTCAGCACATATTGCATTAATCCCCCAGTCATTGATTAGATTGCAAACAAAAAATGCAACGTGGGCTATATCGCCCACACAAGTGAGACGTAATAGCTTTCGAAGATTTATGCAGTTTTACTACAACAGTTTATATACATAACTGGCTAATTGCACGATTTGCGTTATTTACTCAAAGCACGCATATCTTCCTATTTATAAACCTCTTACAATCCCATGAACTTAAAAAGCCACAGAGAAGAAAGTGCTGAGACATATATGGTAACTGGCAGATGAGAAATGTCAAATCTTCGTTGCATTAGTAGATAAGCTGAAGAATGCAGATTCTACTTTCAAATTAGGTTATTTGGTATTGAATGCTGTCAGTTTCGCTGAAAAACTGATTACTATAAAGGTAGTTTAGCATCAGTTAAGTAAAATGTGCTTCTTTTTTTTATAAACTAGCAGCATTCAATCGAATGCAACTACAAAGAACAGAAGCACATTGCTTATAAAACCTATTTTTGTAAATCTACTTAGCGTCTTTTAATGTAAGTGCTATAACTCAACGAGAAAAATATACGCGTCAGCATGCTTGGCATTGAATTTAAGCGTAAATATCCACCACACGAGATATACTGATGACCGATTAAGTTATACAACTAAGCCTTGCTTGATACTGAATTCTAAACGCAGAAATCGCTACACTTATAACTAACGCCATGTATATTTAACACCAAATGAACTTACGAATTAGACAAGGTTGTACGTTACAAGACTCATACTCAACCATGTTCTCATAGCTGCATTCGTATGTAGAAGAGGCGTTCCGCAAACAGTAGTTACGATTTCGATAGCGCACTGGATTCGTAAACGTTATTCTGCACGATGACGAGCACTCACTCCAAGCTGCCCATTCAGCGATTCTGTAATCTGTTTCATAAAGTAAAACGGTGTTTCAAGTGTCCCTAATCACAATCTGCGATTGCTTAAAACAAGCAACAACTTACCTGGACAAGCGTACTTATCGCAGGCTATATTACTGATAACTTCAACGTTTTTACAAAGGTTTGCTGGAGAGCATGTTCGCGTTCTCGACTTGATCGGATTTCCTTCGTTGCATGTTTTTGAGCACTCGCCAAAAGATGACCATTGACTCACATTCAGAGCTGAATCTAAAAGAGCAGTGCACGCAACATGTCAAACTAGTTACGGCGACACGGTGCTGAGTTACAACACCAATCGCGTGTAAAACAAAGGAAACGTGCTTTCCTCTGACAACAGCATTTCGACTTACCCGTGCACAAACTAACGGCACATTCGCGGATCTCTGAGTATTGACCGTTGCATGGGCCCAGCACATTGTTGCATGTTCTATAGCGCGATGTGGTGGGAGGGTTGCTTTCAAGTCGGCAACTAGCGGAACACGAACTCCAAGAGCTCCAATCGTCAAAGGAACCTTCAACACAAACACACGCATGTTTTATTGACGTTCGTTACAGCGATTGTATTAACTCCACAAACCTACTAGCTAAACGCTGTTTTGAACGACTTACGTTTTCTAAATTGATTTTTTGCTATTCTAAGACTGCTTTTCACAAATGCGAAACTTACTGCACTGGTAGCTGCAAACTCTTAGTTCAAGTCCGGGGTTTCCTTCAGTTGCGCAATCTTGCTGGACTGCAGAAGTCGTGGGGTTAAGACAGATGCGTTCTCGACTCTGAGTGCCAGTCGCACCGCAAACAACAGAACATCGGCTCCAAGCAGACCACTCAGCCCATTGTCCTTCGACTAAAAAGGGTTTGCATTTGTCAGCGACGTTTGTTGGCATCGCAAAAACAAAGTTGAGCGACGAAGTAGAAACAGCACTCGGAAACACAGATAACTGCAAGCGCTCGGCGGGATTCAAAGCGGCAGCCCGCGGGAAGATTGGAAAGCTGCAGAAACGCGCAATCGAAGCACCTTAGCTCGTCAAGATTCGAGATCGCCACCGCTCGTTCATAACAAAAGCACACGCTTGAGAGCAGGGATCGTAAGACTGCAGACAGGCTCTTGGCAGAAAGCAGAAGCGAGCGTTGAAGACTTTTGTTAAAAAGGCCGGTCTCCGTTCGTTTTTGACGCTCCATATAGGCGCGCTTCAGCGTTTGCTTTCAGCAACCATCTGAGGTTACTTTGATTCGCAGCTGCATTACATTTGCTTGCAAGCTAGCCGATTTCCGCCTAGCTTTCGAACGGAAGCCTAGAAACAGCCTGCGCTCTTAAGCATGCGCCAGCCTGCACCAACACAGAAGCAGGACGAAAACTTCGATAAATAGCCGAAGCTTGCAAAGAAGTTTGCGGCCTGTCTTTTTATACTTACTTTCGCAGACTTGCCCGAGAAGTAGCGGATCATCAGGTCTGATTGCCACTAGGTCCCAAAACCTTTGTGCATGTCTGTAGAATAACTGCTCACTTCCGTTTACTACGTACCTAGACATTCTCATTACGTCAGAGATGTTTACGCGTGAACCCACTGCGCCGATAAAAAGCAACGCTTCGCTTTTCACGAGCTCCTCCAGCTGCAATCTCGCGTCCAAATCGATATTCGTATCCTCTGCCCCGCCTGTCAGATAGATAATGACCGGCATCACGTTCAGCCGTTTGCAACCCATGTACGCCTCTCTGGCTTTTTCGAGCGCGCTCTTTAGTGCCGGTTTGCCGTTTTTCTTATCCAACCTATCGATGAAAGCAAAGAACTGCGCTCTTGTGGTAAGGTTACCACAAGGAGAAGCCACTTCAGCAGCAGCGCCAAAGTTCACTACAGCAACCTGGACGTTTTCATTGCTACCCAGATCAGAGTTTCCAACAAACTCTTTCACAAAGTCTTTTTCTTGACGCCACTGCACATCTCCTGTGCTGGACGTGACCGCAGACGAGGAATCCAATACCATGATCCAACTGATGTTTAAGTTGAAGCAGGACTTATCTAAAAACAGAAAGTGTTACAAAAATAATCTTGATACAACAAGTGATGTTTTGGTGAGCATTTTTAGGCACTTGAGTTGGCGATGATTTTTGCCAGCGCTTCTGTAAAACATTAAACCGAAGCCCATGTTTATTCTCTCCGTAAGAAAGTTTGTTTCGAATGCTCTAAAAGTGATGATCGCTAAAAACACCATGTCGTACCTAGCTGAAACATCAATTTGGTACAAGATAATTTTGAAAATCAAACAAACAGCATTATATCGCCGTTTGTTTGATTTTTTGTTAGTTTTATTGCCATAAAACATAAAAAAGGGCATCAAAGCCATTCAAAACAAAACTAGAAAGCAATTCGCAAGGAGCATAAGAAAAATAAAATAAAGCGTTGCCTCTAATAGCGCATCAAGCGTCTCAACTTGACACGCTAATAGCGGTAAGCTTGCAGCGGCAAAATATAAGAGGAGACAGCGACGGTTTTAACTTAAAAAGAAAACGATTCTTTTGTTGAACACTTGCCGCTTGCTATTTTCTAAAGCTATTTGCTATTTTCAAAGTTAAGATGGTGACTTACATAAAACGCAGTGCTCCACATTGCATGCCTCAACGTTAATCATAACATCACTGCTGCACTGCTGCCAATAATAATAGTAGAGACAATAGCTGCGAGTTCGATAGCGGACAGGTGTTGACCTCGCTGTTTTACAAGATGCTGAGCAACCACTCCACGCTCCCCATTCGGCGAGTCTATACTCTAAATATCAAGAAATTGGCCGCAGCAAATTGATACCTTATATCAGTTAAAAAGAAATCAAATGGGAGAGAATACGATCTTTGCAAGCAAAAGCAGCGCGATTTCCGAACAGCGCGCAGTGTTCCGAAAATGAAGCTAACTAACCTGGACACTGAAACTCTCGGTTGCACGGAACAGCATCAAGTACCTGCGTGCCTTGGCACAAATACGAAGGCCAACAGCTTCGAGTTCGAACGCGAACAGGATTGCTTTGGTTGCATGTTGCAGAGCATTCACCGAAAGGAGTCCATTGGGACAGCTCCACTAAAGCAAAAGTTACATAGCTTTGTTAAGGAGTTTAATACCGGTTCAGAAATAACACGTTAACGGAAAAACGCATCTCTAACAGATTGAGTGAATTTTTCACGCGTTGAGTGAAAAACGCATCTGTTAGAGATGCGATTTTCACTCAACGCGTACATAAACGCACGCAGCGGTTGTCGGATTCTCGAACTCCTATGACTTTTAATGCAGAGCGCATATTTAGCGCAAACTTCATTTTGACGGAGACATCTTTATTCGAAAGGAGCTAGCGTTTAAATGCTGAGCATGTTTGCAATGAGTCCACGCTGCCTTGAGGCGCTGTGTTGCTTGAGAAAGGCTCAACTAGAACCTCCTTTGTTTCTTGGCTGTACTCGTCCGCATATGCACGGATAAGTAGTGCCCCCAACACTGCGTTTTTACACAACAATGCAGCTTTAGAGCTCACGAGAAGGAGATAACAAGCTCTCAAAACAACACTCAGACTAAAGCCAGCGCATGCTTACATCATGAAGTGATCCTTACCTTCTTTTGCATGCTAATGTCAGCCTACAGCTGATGTATGTTTACATGCAGTAGCTACAGCCTGACATTGGCATGTAAAAAAATGCCAATGTCGACTTAAAGCCACTGTTTGTTAAGGAACCATTCTAACACCACTTACACACACACGGCGACTTTGCGGTGCAATCTTGATATTCATAGGAATCACCAGCGCACCAAGAGCTATAGCAGCTGCATTTTCTGCTCCGAGATTGCGTTGCACGTAAGCCCTCCATCCAGCAACTGGCAGAGCAAGTGCTCCATGCACTCCACTCGCTATATGCACCTGTTCAAGTACAAAACTTATATAAGCGGAGTTCTAGCCAGAGTCGCACTTAGAACAAGCACGCTCTTTTAAATTCAGATGCATTTGAAAATGCAACGGCGTTTACGGAATAAACATCAAACCAAACAAAAGCCTTACATGAGTCACTACAAGTTCTCAGCTCCAAATTCGCTACTCTTCCGTCGGACGGGCAGTTATCTTGAAACGATGACCTTGTTGGTGAGAGACACGGACGCGTCCGACTTACGACTCCAACGGTTCCCTTCAAATGTGAACTACAATCGTTCCAGAGCGACCATGAGGCCCACTGTCCGTTGACTGAAATAAACATAAAAGCGCACTAGTCTATTACAAACAGTTTAGCATGCCTAAGAATAGCGCGTTTCGTTTCACCGTTTTGGCTGCTTTTCGCACATTTTGCAAGGAAGCTTTTACTTACCAACACAGAACTTAGCAAGAACGCCGATGTTTTCAGGCTGCAACTGCAGATCAACGAACGAGTTCACAGCGATGTAAGAAAGACTTTCCGCATTGTTGATGACGTATCTAGACATTCTCTTGATGTCCGAGATGTTTGCGCCAGGACCAATTGCACCTATCCAGAACAGGGCTTCATTTTTCAACATCTCTTCAGTGTTTTTTCTGACTTCTAAATCTTGCTCGACACTTTCCTGACCGTTTGTTAGAAGAATCACGACGGGTTTTACGTTCAACCGCTCGCAGCCCAGATAAGCCTCTCTCGCTCTCAACAGAGCGTCGTTGATTGCTCTTCCGCCATTGATCTTGGGCAAACTGTCAATGAAGGCGGAGAACTGTTCGAAAGTTGAAAGATTTCCGCATGGAGCAGCTATTCTCGCAGATGAGCCGAAGTGTACTACTGCCACCTGGACGTTGTTGTTCTTTCCGAGCTCTGACGCTTCCATGAACTTCTTTACAAATGTTTTCTCTTGCTCCCACAGGTTGTTGTATGGGCTTGATGAAACGCCTGACGAAGAGTCCAGGACCATGATAAAGGTGATGTTGTTGCCAGAACACGAGGTCGCTAAACGCGATATAAAAAGGTAACTACTAAAACAAGTTTGAATTGGAGTTTGAAAACGCAGCTCTAAGGCGAAATACTTATTAGTTATTTTGATCTTATGCAATCCTAAGCTCAGTTACCATTATATCCAACCTGTAAGTCTTGCACTATCTATATTTGACTGTTACACACAAATGTTGAGTTGTAACAAAGGATAACTTGTGTCACACGAATTGTTTGTTACTCCTTCAGCATAAAGACAGAAAATGAATATTAACGAAGTCAAAAATGCATATTTCACGCAAACCGGCCACTCACCTCAATAGCTCTGATGTTAAGCTTCGATAAAAAAAAAAAAAAAAAGGACAGGTGCAAAAGACAGACTGGGTTTACAAGCTCACTGGATGCCATCCAGAAAGTGATTTATATCTTCAGAAGACGCAGTCAGAATTTTAACTCGAATGAGTATTTACAGGTTTCTAAACAAATCTGCGTCTCCGCATCATCAAATCTCGTTGATGTTGTTGACATGTACTAGCTGATATAAATATATTTGAAATAGAGAAAACAAGTGGTAGTTAGAACCGGAAAGCAGAAACTCAAGCTCTTACTCCGAGTTTTAACACTTGTGTTTTTCAGAGAAAACGAGTCGGTAAGAAAAGAAGCATTTATGAATGAGGTTCAAGCAAATCACTCAGAAAAAGGTAGCACGTGCTCACATGAAGAGTCAAGAAAAGGGAAATAAGATTAGCTGCAAAAGAGAGAAAAGCTATAATCTACCACCGCTACGTTGAAGAATGAAGAAAAATTGATTACGTAAGTCATGAAGAACGGAACGTTGTTCAAAGCGTTGTAGAGAAGCGCGTTTCCAAAACCTTTTTTTCAAATATTGATTTATGTCGATAAGGAAAGGACTATAAGTGAACAACCGTAATATACACGTCAGCATGCTTGGCATTGAATTTAAGCGTAAATATCCACCACACGAGATATACTGATGACCGATTAAGTTATACAACTAAGCCTTGCTTGATACTGAATTCTAAACGCAGAAATCGCTACACTTATAACTAACGCCATGTATATTTAACACCAAATGAACTTACGAATTAGACAAGGTTGTACGTTACAAGACTCATACTCAACCATGTTCTCATAGCTGCATTCGTATGTAGAAGAGGCGTTCCGCAAACAGTAGTTACGATTTCGATAGCGCACTGGATTCGTAAACGTTATTCTGCACGATGACGAGCACTCACTCCAAGCTGCCCATTCAGCGATTCTGTAATCTGTTTCATAAAGTAAAACGGTGTTTCAAGTGTCCCTAATCACAATCTGCGATTGCTTAAAACAAGCAACAACTTACCTGGACACGCATCCTGATTGCAGGCCACAGTGTTGACAACTTCAACGTTTTCACAAAGGTTTGCTG
This sequence comes from Hydra viridissima, assembly GCF_058129835.1. Lineage (NCBI taxonomy): Eukaryota > Metazoa > Cnidaria > Hydrozoa > Anthoathecata > Hydridae > Hydra > Hydra viridissima. The sequence goes on from NW_028324305.1 coordinate 561,549, forward strand.
GAGAGCATGTTCGCGTTCTCGACTTGATCGGATTTCCTTCGTTGCATGTTTTTGAGCACTCGCCAAAAGATGACCATTGACTCACATTCAGAGCTGAATCTAAAAGAGCAGTGCACGCAACATGTCAAACTAGTTACGGCGACACGGTGCTGAGTTACAACACCAATCGCGTGTAAAACAAAGGAAACGTGCTTTCCTCTGACAACAGCATTTCGACTTACCCGTGCACAAACTAACGGCACATTCGCGGATCTCTGAGTATTGACCGTTGCATGGGCCCAGCACATTGTTGCATGTTCTATAGCGCGATGTGGTGGGAGGGTTGCTTTCAAGTCGGCAACTAGCGGAACACGAACTCCAAGAGCTCCAATCGTCAAAGGAACCTTCAACACAAACACACGCATGTTTTATTGACGTTCGTTACAGCGATTGTATTAACTCCACAAACCTACTAGCTAAACGCTGTTTTGAACGACTTACGTTTTCTAAATTGATTTTTTGCTATTCTAAGACTGCTTTTCACAAATGCGAAACTTACTGCACTGGTAGCTGCAAACTCTTAGTTCAAGTCCGGGGTTTCCTTCAGTTGCGCAATCTTGCTGGACTGCAGAAGTCGTGGGGTTAAGACAGATGCGTTCTCGACTCTGAGTGCCAGTCGCACCGCAAACAACAGAACATCGGCTCCAAGCAGACCACTCAGCCCATTGTCCTTCGACTAAAAAGGGTTTGCATTTGTCAGCGACGTTTGTTGGCATCGCAAAAACAAAGTTGAGCGACGAAGTAGAAACAGCACTCGGAAACACAGATAACTGCAAGCGCTCGGCGGGATTCAAAGCGGCAGCCCGCGGGAAGATTGGAAAGCTGCAGAAACGCGCAATCGAAGCACCTTAGCTCGTCAAGATTCGAGATCGCCACCGCTCGTTCATAACAAAAGCACACGCTTGAGAGCAGGGATCGTAAGACTGCAGACAGGCTCTTGGCAGAAAGCAGAAGCGAGCGTTGAAGACTTTTGTTAAAAAGGCCGGTCTCCGTTCGTTTTTGACGCTCCATATAGGCGCGCTTCAGCGTTTGCTTTCAGCAACCATCTGAGGTTACTTTGATTCGCAGCTGCATTACATTTGCTTGCAAGCTAGCCGATTTCCGCCTAGCTTTCGAACGGAAGCCTAGAAACAGCCTGCGCTCTTAAGCATGCGCCAGCCTGCACCAACACAGAAGCAGGACGAAAACTTCGATAAATAGCCGAAGCTTGCAAAGAAGTTTGCGGCCTGTCTTTTTATACTTACTTTCGCAGACTTGCCCGAGAAGTAGCGGATCATCAGGTCTGATTGCCACTAGGTCCCAAAACCTTTGTGCATGTCTGTAGAATAACTGCTCACTTCCGTTTACTACGTACCTAGACATTCTCATTACGTCAGAGATGTTTACGCGTGAACCCACTGCGCCGATAAAAAGCAACGCTTCGCTTTTCACGAGCTCCTCCAGCTGCAATCTCGCGTCCAAATCGATATTCGTATCCTCTGCCCCGCCTGTCAGATAGATAATGACCGGCATCACGTTCAGCCGTTTGCAACCCATGTACGCCTCTCTGGCTTTTTCGAGCGCGCTCTTTAGTGCCGGTTTGCCGTTTTTCTTATCCAACCTATCGATGAAAGCAAAGAACTGCGCTCTTGTGGTAAGGTTACCACAAGGAGAAGCCACTTCAGCAGCAGCGCCAAAGTTCACTACAGCAACCTGGACGTTTTCATTGCTACCCAGATCAGAGTTTCCAACAAACTCTTTCACAAAGTCTTTTTCTTGACGCCACTGCACATCTCCTGTGCTGGACGTGACCGCAGACGAGGAATCCAATACCATGATCCAACTGATGTTTAAGTTGAAGCAGGACTTATCTAAAAACAGAAAGTGTTACAAAAATAATCTTGATACAACAAGTGATGTTTTGGTGAGCATTTTTAGGCACTTGAGTTGGCGATGATTTTTGCCAGCGCTTCTGTAAAACATTAAACCGAAGCCCATGTTTATTCTCTCCGTAAGAAAGTTTGTTTCGAATGCTCTAAAAGTGATGATCGCTAAAAACACCATGTCGTACCTAGCTGAAACATCAATTTGGTACAAGATAATTTTGAAAATCAAACAAACAGCATTATATCGCCGTTTGTTTGATTTTTTGTTAGTTTTATTGCCATAAAACATAAAAAAGGGCATCAAAGCCATTCAAAACAAAACTAGAAAGCAATTCGCAAGGAGCATAAGAAAAATAAAATAAAGCGTTGCCTCTAATAGCGCATCAAGCGTCTCAACTTGACACGCTAATAGCGGTAAGCTTGCAGCGGCAAAATATAAGAGGAGACAGCGACGGTTTTAACTTAAAAAGAAAACGATTCTTTTGTTGAACACTTGCCGCTTGCTATTTTCTAAAGCTATTTGCTATTTTCAAAGTTAAGATGGTGACTTACATAAAACGCAGTGCTCCACATTGCATGCCTCAACGTTAATCATAACATCACTGCTGCACTGCTGCCAATAATAATAGTAGAGACAATAGCTGCGAGTTCGATAGCGGACAGGTGTTGACCTCGCTGTTTTACAAGATGCTGAGCAACCACTCCACGCTCCCCATTCGGCGAGTCTATACTCTAAATATCAAGAAATTGGCCGCAGCAAATTGATACCTTATATCAGTTAAAAAGAAATCAAATGGGAGAGAATACGATCTTTGCAAGCAAAAGCAGCGCGATTTCCGAACAGCGCGCAGTGTTCCGAAAATGAAGCTAACTAACCTGGACACTGAAACTCTCGGTTGCACGGAACAGCATCAAGTACCTGCGTGCCTTGGCACAAATACGAAGGCCAACAGCTTCGAGTTCGAACGCGAACAGGATTGCTTTGGTTGCATGTTGCAGAGCATTCACCGAAAGGAGTCCATTGGGACAGCTCCACTAAAGCAAAAGTTACATAGCTTTGTTAAGGAGTTTAATACCGGTTCAGAAATAACACGTTAACGGAAAAACGCATCTCTAACAGATTGAGTGAATTTTTCACGCGTTGAGTGAAAAACGCATCTGTTAGAGATGCGATTTTCACTCAACGCGTACATAAACGCACGCAGCGGTTGTCGGATTCTCGAACTCCTATGACTTTTAATGCAGAGCGCATATTTAGCGCAAACTTCATTTTGACGGAGACATCTTTATTCGAAAGGAGCTAGCGTTTAAATGCTGAGCATGTTTGCAATGAGTCCACGCTGCCTTGAGGCGCTGTGTTGCTTGAGAAAGGCTCAACTAGAACTTCCTTTGTTTCTTGGCTGTACTCGTCCGCATATGCACGGATAAGTAGTGCCCCCAACACTGCGTTTTTTACAACAATGCAGCTTTAGAGCTCACGAGAAGGAGATAACAAGCTCTCAAAACAACACTCAGACTAAAGCCAGCGCATGCTTACATCATGAAGTGATCCTTACCTTCTTTTGCATGCTAATGTCAGCCTACAGCTGATGTATGTTTACATGCAGTAGCTACAGCCTGACATTGGCATGTAAAAAAATGCCAATGTCGACTTAAAGCCACTGTTTGTTAAGGAACCATTCTAACACCACTTACACACACACGGCGACTTTGCGGTGCAATCTTGATATTCATAGGAATCACCAGCGCACCAAGAGCTATAGCAGCTGCATTTTCTGCTCCGAGATTGCGTTGCACGTAAGCCCTCCATCCAGCAACTGGCAGAGCAAGTGCTCCATGCACTCCACTCGCTATATGCACCTGTTCAAGTACAAAACTTATATAAGCGGAGTTCTAGCCAGAGTCGCACTTAGAACAAGCACGCTCTTTTAAATTCAGATGCATTTGAAAATGCAACGGCGTTTACGGAATAAACATCAAACCAAACAAAAGCCTTACATGAGTCACTACAAGTTCTCAGCTCCAAATTCGCTACTCTTCCGTCGGACGGGCAGTTATCTTGAAACGATGACCTTGTTGGTGAGAGACACGGACGCGTCCGACTTACGACTCCAACGGTTCCCTTCAAATGTGAACTACAATCGTTCCAGAGCGACCATGAGGCCCACTGTCCGTTGACTGAAATAAACATAAAAGCGCACTAGTCTATTACAAACAGTTTAGCATGCCTAAGAATAGCGCGTTTCGTTTCACCGTTTTGGCTGCTTTTCGCACATTTTGCAAGGAAGCTTTTACTTACCAACACAGAACTTAGCAAGAACGCCGATGTTTTCAGGCTGCAACTGCAGATCAACGAACGAGTTCACAGCGATGTAAGAAAGACTTTCCGCATTGTTGATGACGTATCTAGACATTCTCTTGATGTCCGAGATGTTTGCGCCAGGACCAATTGCACCTATCCAGAACAGGGCTTCATTTTTCAACATCTCTTCAGTGTTTTTTCTGACTTCTAAATCTTGCTCGACACTTTCCTGACCGTTTGTTAGAAGAATCACGACGGGTTTTACGTTCAACCGCTCGCAGCCCAGATAAGCCTCTCTCGCTCTCAACAGAGCGTCGTTGATTGCTCTTCCGCCATTGATCTTGGGCAAACTGTCAATGAAGGCGGAGAACTGTTCGAAAGTTGAAAGATTTCCGCATGGAGCAGCTATTCTCGCAGATGAGCCGAAGTGTACTACTGCCACCTGGACGTTGTTGTTCTTTCCGAGCTCTGACGCTTCCATGAACTTCTTTACAAATGTTTTCTCTTGCTCCCACAGGTTGTTGTATGGGCTTGATGAAACGCCTGACGAAGAGTCCAGGACCATGATAAAGGTGATGTTGTTGCCAGAACACGAGGTCGCTAAACGCGATATAAAAAGGTAACTACTAAAACAAGTTTGAATTGGAGTTTGAAAACGCAGCTCTAAGGCGAAATACTTATTAGTTATTTTGATCTTATGCAATCCTAAGCTCAGTTACCATTATATCCAACCTGTAAGTCTTGCACTATCTATATTTGACTGTTACACACAAATGTTGAGTTGTAACAAAGGATAACTTGTGTCACACGAATTGTTTGTTACTCCTTCAGCATAAAGACAGAAAATGAATATTAACGAAGTCAAAAATGCATATTTCACGCAAACCGGCCACTCACCTCAATAGCTCTGATGTTAAGCTTCGATAAAAAAAAAAAAAAAAAGGACAGGTGCAAAAGACAGACTGGGTTTACAAGCTCACTGGATGCCATCCAGAAAGTGATTTATATCTTCAGAAGACGCAGTCAGAATTTTAACTCGAATGAGTATTTACAGGTTTCTAAACAAATCTGCGTCTCCGCATCATCAAATCTCGTTGATGTTGTTGACATGTACTAGCTGATATAAATATATTTGAAATAGAGAAAACAAGTGGTAGTTAGAACCGGAAAGCAGAAACTCAAGCTCTTACTCCGAGTTTTAACACTTGTGTTTTTCAGAGAAAACGAGTCGGTAAGAAAAGAAGCATTTATGAATGAGGTTCAAGCAAATCACTCAGAAAAAGGTAGCACGTGCTCACATGAAGAGTCAAGAAAAGGGAAATAAGATTAGCTGCAAAAGAGAGAAAAGCTATAATCTACCACCGCTACGTTGAAGAATGAAGAAAAATTGATTACGTAAGTCATGAAGAACGGAACGTTGTTCAAAGCGTTGTAGAGAAGCGCGTTTCCAAAACCTTTTTTTCAAATATTGATTTATGTCGATAAGGAAAGGACTATAAGTGAACAACCGTAATATACACGTCAGCATGCTTGGCATTGAATTTAAGCGTAAATATCCACCACACGAGATATACTGATGACCGATTAAGTTATACAACTAAGCCTTGCTTGATACTGAATTCTAAACGCAGAAATCGCTACACTTATAACTAACGCCATGTATATTTAACACCAAATGAACTTACGAATTAGACAAGGTTGTACGTTACAAGACTCATACTCAACCATGTTCTCATAGCTGCATTCGTATGTAGAAGAGGCGTTCCGCAAACAGTAGTTACGATTTCGATAGCGCACTGGATTCGTAAACGTTATTCTGCACGATGACGAGCACTCACTCCAAGCTGCCCATTCAGCGATTCTGTAATCTGTTTCATAAAGTAAAACGGTGTTTCAAGTGTCCCTAATCACAATCTGCGATTGCTTAAAACAAGCAACAACTTACCTGGACACGCATCCTGATTGCAGGCCACAGTGTTGACAACTTCAACGTTTTCACAAAGGTTTGCTGGAGAGCATGTTCGCGTTCTCGACTTGATCGGATTTCCTTCGTTGCATGTTTTTGAGCACTCGCCAAAAGATGACCATTGACTCACATTCAGAGCTGAATCTAAAAGAGCAGTGCACGCAACATGTCAAACTAGTTACGGCGACACGGTGCTGAGTTACAACACCAATCGCGTGTAAAACAAAGGAAACGTGCTTTCCTCTGACAACAGCATTTCGACTTACCCGTGCACAAACTAACGGCACATTCGCGGATCTCTGAGTATTGACCGTTGCATGGGCCCAGCACATTGTTGCATGTTCTATAGCGCGATGTGGTGGGAGGGTTGCTTTCAAGTCGGCAACTAGCGGAACACGAACTCCAAGAGCTCCAATCGTCAAAGGAACCTTCAACACAAACACACGCATGTTTTATTGACGTTCGTTACAGCGATTGTATTAACTCCACAAACCTACTAGCTAAACGCTGTTTTGAACGACTTACGTTTTCTAAATTGATTTTTTGCTATTCTAAGACTGCTTTTCACAAATGCGAAACTTACTGCACTGGTAGCTGCAAACTCTTAGTTCAAGTCCGGGGTTTCCTTCAGTTGCGCAATCTTGCTGGACTGCAGAAGTCGTGGGGTTAAGACAGATGCGTTCTCGACTCTGAGTGCCAGTCGCACCGCAAACAACAGAACATCGGCTCCAAGCAGACCACTCAGCCCATTGTCCTTCGACTAAAAAGGGTTTGCATTTGTCAGCGACGTTTGTTGGCATCGCAAAAACAAAGTTGAGCGACGAAGTAGAAACAGCACTCGGAAACACAGATAACTGCAAGCGCTCGGCGGGATTCAAAGCGGCAGCCCGCGGGAAGATTGGAAAGCTGCAGAAACGCGCAATCGAAGCACCTTAGCTCGTCAAGATTCGAGATCGCCACCGCTCGTTCATAACAAAAGCACACGCTTGAGAGCAGGGATCGTAAGACTGCAGACAGGCTCTTGGCAGAAAGCAGAAGCGAGCGTTGAAGACTTTTGTTAAAAAGGCCGGTCTCCGTTCGTTTTTGACGCTCCATATAGGCGCGCTTCAGCGTTTGCTTTCAGCAACCATCTGAGGTTACTTTGATTCGCAGCTGCATTACATTTGCTTGCAAGCTAGCCGATTTCCGCCTAGCTTTCGAACGGAAGCCTAGAAACAGCCTGCGCTCTTAAGCATGCGCCAGCCTGCACCAACACAGAAGCAGGACGAAAACTTCGATAAATAGCCGAAGCTTGCAAAGAAGTTTGCGGCCTGTCTTTTTATACTTACTTTCGCAGACTTGCCCGAGAAGTAGCGGATCATCAGGTCTGATTGCCACTAGGTCCCAAAACCTTTGTGCATGTCTGTAGAATAACTGCTCACTTCCGTTTACTACGTACCTAGACATTCTCATTACGTCAGAGATGTTTACGCGTGAACCCACTGCGCCGATAAAAAGCAACGCTTCGCTTTTCACGAGCTCCTCCAGCTGCAATCTCGCGTCCAAATCGATATTCGTATCCTCTGCCCCGCCTGTCAGATAGATAATGACCGGCATCACGTTCAGCCGTTTGCAACCCATGTACGCCTCTCTGGCTTTTTCGAGCGCGCTCTTTAGTGCCGGTTTGCCGTTTTTCTTATCCAACCTATCGATGAAAGCAAAGAACTGCGCTCTTGTGGTAAGGTTACCACAAGGAGAAGCCACTTCAGCAGCAGCGCCAAAGTTCACTACAGCAACCTGGACGTTTTCATTGCTACCCAGATCAGAGTTTCCAACAAACTCTTTCACAAAGTCTTTTTCTTGACGCCACTGCACATCTCCTGTGCTGGACGTGACCGCAGACGAGGAATCCAATACCATGATCCAACTGATGTTTAAGTTGAAGCAGGACTTATCTAAAAACAGAAAGTGTTACAAAAATAATCTTGATACAACAAGTGATGTTTTGGTGAGCATTTTTAGGCACTTGAGTTGGCGATGATTTTTGCCAGCGCTTCTGTAAAACATTAAACCGAAGCCCATGTTTATTCTCTCCGTAAGAAAGTTTGTTTCGAATGCTCTAAAAGTGATGATCGCTAAAAACACCATGTCGTACCTAGCTGAAACATCAATTTGGTACAAGATAATTTTGAAAATCAAACAAACAGCATTATATCGCCGTTTGTTTGATTTTTTGTTAGTTTTATTGCCATAAAACATAAAAAAGGGCATCAAAGCCATTCAAAACAAAACTAGAAAGCAATTCGCAAGGAGCATAAGAAAAATAAAATAAAGCGTTGCCTCTAATAGCGCATCAAGCGTCTCAACTTGACACGCTAATAGCGGTAAGCTTGCAGCGGCGAAATACAAGAGGAGACAGCGACGGTTTTAACTTAAAAAGAAAACGATTCTTTTGTTGAACACTTGCCGCTTGCTATTTTCTAAAGCTATTTGCTATTTTCAAAGTTAAGATGGTGACTTACCTAAAACGCAGTGCTCCACATTGCATGCCTCAACGTTAATCATAACATCACTGCTGCACTGCTGCCAATAATAATAGTAGAGACAATAGCTGCGAGTTCGATAGCGGACAGGTGTTGACCTCGCTGTTTTACAAGATGCTGAGCAACCACTCCACGCTCCCCATTCGGCGAGTCTATACTCTAAATATCAAGAAATTGGCCGCAGCAAATTGATACCTTATATCAGTTAAAAAGAAATCAAATGGGAGAGAATACGATCTTTGCAAGCAAAAGCAGCGCGATTTCCGAACAGCGCGCAGTGTTCCGAAAATGAAGCTAACTAACCTGGACACTGAAACTCTCGGTTGCACGGAACAGCATCAAGTACCTGCGTGCCTTGGCACAAATACGAAGGCCAACAGCTTCGAGTTCGAACGCGAACAGGATTGCTTTGGTTGCATGTTGCAGAGCATTCACCGAAAGGAGTCCATTGGGACAGCTCCACTAAAGCAAAAGTTACATAGCTTTGTTAAGGAGTTTAATACCGGTTCAGAAATAACACGTTAACGGAAAAACGCATCTCTAACAGATTGAGTGAATTTTTCACGCGTTGAGTGAAAAACGCATCTGTTAGAGATGCGATTTTCACTCAACGCGTACATAAACGCACGCAGCGGTTGTCGGATTCTCGAACTCCTATGACTTTTAATGCAGAGCGCATATTTAGCGCAAACTTCATTTTGACGGAGACATCTTTATTCGAAAGGAGCTAGCGTTTAAATGCTGAGCATGTTTGCAATGAGTCCACGCTGCCTTGAGGCGCTGTGTTGCTTGAGAAAGGCTCAACTAGAACTTCCTTTGTTTCTTGGCTGTACTCGTCCGCATATGCACGGATAAGTAGTGCCCCCAACACTGCGTTTTTACACAACAATGCAGCTTTAGAGCTCACGAGAAGGAGATAACAAGCTCTCAAAACAACACTCAGACTAAAGCCAGCGCATGCTTACATCATGAAGTGATCCTTACCTTCTTTTGCATGCTAATGTCAGCCTACAGCTGATGTATGTTTACATGCAGTAGCTACAGCCTGACATTGGCATGTAAAAAAATGCCAATGTCGACTTAAAGCCACTGTTTGTTAAGGAACCATTCTAACACCACTTACACACACACGGCGACTTTGCGGTGCAATCTTGATATTCATAGGAATCACCAGCGCACCAAGAGCTATAGCAGCTGCATTTTCTGCTCCGAGATTGCGTTGCACGTAAGCCCTCCATCCAGCAACTGGCAGAGCAAGTGCTCCATGCACTCCACTCGCTATATGCACCTGTTCAAGTACAAAACTTATATAAGCGGAGTTCTAGCCAGAGTCGCACTTAGAACAAGCACGCTCTTTTAAATTCAGATGCATTTGAAAATGCAACGGCGTTTACGGAATAAACATCAAACCAAACAAAAGCCTTACATGAGTCACTACAAGTTCTCAGCTCCAAATTCGCTACTCTTCCGTCGGACGGGCAGTTATCTTGAAACGATGACCTTGTTGGTGAGAGACACGGACGCGTCCGACTTACGACTCCAACGGTTCCCTTCAAATGTGAACTACAATCGTTCCAGAGCGACCATGAGGCCCACTGTCCGTTGACTGAAATAAACATAAAAGCGCACTAGTCTATTACAAACAGTTTAGCATGCCTAAGAATAGCGCGTTTCGTTTCACCGTTTTGGCTGCTTTTCGCACATTTTGCAAGGAAGCTTTTACTTACCAACACAGAACTTAGCAAGAACGCCGATGTTTTCAGGCTGCAACTGCAGATCAACGAACGAGTTCACAGCGATGTAAGAAAGACTTTCCGCATTGTTGATGACGTATCTAGACATTCTCTTGATGTCCGAGATGTTTGCGCCAGGACCAATTGCACCTATCCAGAACAGGGCTTCATTTTTCAACATCTCTTCAGTGTTTTTTCTGACTTCTAAATCTTGCTCGACACTTTCCTGACCGTTTGTTAGAAGAATCACGACGGGTTTTACGTTCAACCGCTCGCAGCCCAGATAAGCCTCTCTCGCTCTCAACAGAGCGTCGTTGATTGCTCTTCCGCCATTGATCTTGGGCAAACTGTCAATGAAGGCGGAGAACTGTTCGAAAGTTGAAAGATTTCCGCATGGAGCAGCTATTCTCGCAGATGAGCCGAAGTGTACTACTGCCACCTGGACGTTGTTGTTCTTTCCGAGCTGTGACACTTCCATGAACCTTTTTACAAGTCGTTTCTCTTGCTCCCAGAGATCATTGTATGGGCTTGACGAAACGCCTGACGAAGAGTCGAGGACCATGATTAAACTGATGTTTAAACCAGAACAAGAGGTTGCTAAATGCAATAAACAAATGTACTTAGTAAAACTTATTTTTATTTCTGTTTATAAATGCATTATTTGCGTGAAATGCCATACAGTTATTTAGATTGTTTGCAAGCTGAAGTTGAGTTACCATTATCTAAGACGTACTGATTGTAAAATAACTAAATTTGACCGCTACACGCAAACGTAAAGTTATAATATATCCTTAACCGCTTTATTTGCCAGGTTCTTTCTTTTTTAGCATTTAAACAGGGAAAACGAACATTAACGACAAAAATAAATCCGTTTTGACTCGCTGCTAGCAACTCATCTCGTTAGTGCAAATGTTGACGCTTCGAAAATACAAAGACTGTTGAAACGGACAGACTTGTTTTATTGGTGCTCCATTAGCTAGGCATGATGGATCTTAAGGTTGCGTTAGACGCATTGGATTTCCGAAATGTAAACCGCAATAGAACGCGTGAATGTGGACAGGTAGTTCAAATATACCTGTATTACTGCATCATCAGATACATTACACGTTGTTGGCATATCAGATGATGAGTTTTTAGATAAATTAAGGAAACAACTAGAAGTAAGTATCAGTGAAAAGAAGGTCCCGCTCTTAGCAATAGTTTTAACACATGTTTTTGACAGAACTAAGGTCAGAGCCAGTCATCAAGCGTTTATGAATGGGGTTACAGTAAAACGTCTAGGTGTAGCATTCACCTCCTTAGCATATAGCCGCGGGGTGGTAAAACTACAAAGCACTAAACATATGCAGTAAATGGCTGCCTTTATATTGGAGTCATATTCACCAAGCAGAAGATTAACAATTAACTGGGATGACAAACTTAATTTGGATCTCGCTACATAAAATCACATTTGTTTTTAGAAGCGAGAAAATAAGATTAGCTACTGAATTGAGAATAGCTATCAATTTCCACCGGTAAGTTCAAGTAACAAGCAGCCTCTGATTACGTAAGTTTTGAAGAATGGAACGTTGCCCAAAGCTTCGTTGAGATGTGCGTTAACACGACATTGGTAAAGCGAACCAAGCGTGTTTTCTAGCGGAGTCCATGCTTGAGAGAACAATTTTTTGGCTGACTTGCATTATGGAAACTTTTGAGGTGTTGAAAGGGTTGAAAAAAGTGCATTTCTATCAGTTTTGCTTTCAGTTATAATTGGACCTGATTTATTTTCTTTTGTTCCGAACGTGACAAGTCAGCACATATTGCATTAATCCCCCAGTCATTGATTAGATTGCAAACAAAAAATGCAACGTGGGCTATATCGCCCACACAAGTGAGACGTAATAGCTTTCGAAGATTTATGCAGTTTTACTACAACAGTTTATATACATAACTGGCTAATTGCACGATTTGCGTTATTTACTCAAAGCACGCATATCTTCCTATTTATAAACCTCTTACAATCCCATGAACTTAAAAAGCCACAGAGAAGAAAGTGCTGAGACATATATGGTAACTGGCAGATGAGAAATGTCAAATCTTCGTTGCATTAGTAGATAAGCTGAAGAATGCAGATTCTACTTTCAAATTAGGTTATTTGGTATTGAATGCTGTCAGTTTCGCTGAAAAACTGATTACTATAAAGGTAGTTTAGCATCAGTTAAGTAAAATGTGCTTCTTTTTTTTATAAACTAGCAGCATTCAATCGAATGCAACTACAAAGAACAGAAGCACATTGCTTATAAAACCTATTTTTGTAAATCTACTTAGCGTCTTTTAATGTAAGTGCTATAACTCAACGAGAAAAATATACGCGTCAGCATGCTTGGCATTGAATTTAAGCGTAAATATCCACCACACGAGATATACTGATGACCGATTAAGTTATACAACTAAGCCTTGCTTGATACTGAATTCTAAACGCAGAAATCGCTACACTTATAACTAACGCCATGTATATTTAACACCAAATGAACTTACGAATTAGACAAGGTTGTACGTTACAAGACTCATACTCAACCATGTTCTCATAGCTGCATTCGTATGTAGAAGAGGCGTTCCGCAAACAGTAGTTACGATTTCGATAGCGCACTGGATTCGTAAACGTTATTCTGCACGATGACGAGCACTCACTCCAAGCTGCCCATTCAGCGATTCTGTAATCTGTTTCATAAAGTAAAACGGTGTTTCAAGTGTCCCTAATCACAATCTGCGATTGCTTAAAACAAGCAACAACTTACCTGGACAAGCGTACTTATCGCAGGCTATATTACTGATAACTTCAACGTTTTTACAAAGGTTTGCTGGAGAGCATGTTCGCGTTCTCGACTTGATCGGATTTCCTTCGTTGCATGTTTTTGAGCACTCGCCAAAAGATGACCATTGACTCACATTCAGAGCTGAATCTAAAAGAGCAGTGCACGCAACATGTCAAACTAGTTACGGCGACACGGTGCTGAGTTACAACACCAATCGCGTGTAAAACAAAGGAAACGTGCTTTCCTCTGACAACAGCATTTCGACTTACCCGTGCACAAACTAACGGCACATTCGCGGATCTCTGAGTATTGACCGTTGCATGGGCCCAGCACATTGTTGCATGTTCTATAGCGCGATGTGGTGGGAGGGTTGCTTTCAAGTCGGCAACTAGCGGAACACGAACTCCAAGAGCTCCAATCGTCAAAGGAACCTTCAACACAAACACACGCATGTTTTATTGACGTTCGTTACAGCGATTGTATTAACTCCACAAACCTACTAGCTAAACGCTGTTTTGAACGACTTACGTTTTCTAAATTGATTTTTTGCTATTCTAAGACTGCTTTTCACAAATGCGAAACTTACTGCACTGGTAGCTGCAAACTCTTAGTTCAAGTCCGGGGTTTCCTTCAGTTGCGCAATCTTGCTGGACTGCAGAAGTCGTGGGGTTAAGACAGATGCGTTCTCGACTCTGAGTGCCAGTCGCACCGCAAACAACAGAACATCGGCTCCAAGCAGACCACTCAGCCCATTGTCCTTCGACTAAAAAGGGTTTGCATTTGTCAGCGACGTTTGTTGGCATCGCAAAAACAAAGTTGAGCGACGAAGTAGAAACAGCACTCGGAAACACAGATAACTGCAAGCGCTCGGCGGGATTCAAAGCGGCAGCCCGCGGGAAGATTGGAAAGCTGCAGAAACGCGCAATCGAAGCACCTTAGCTCGTCAAGATTCGAGATCGCCACCGCTCGTTCATAACAAAAGCACACGCTTGAGAGCAGGGATCGTAAGACTGCAGACAGGCTCTTGGCAGAAAGCAGAAGCGAGCGTTGAAGACTTTTGTTAAAAAGGCCGGTCTCCGTTCGTTTTTGACGCTCCATATAGGCGCGCTTCAGCGTTTGCTTTCAGCAACCATCTGAGGTTACTTTGATTCGCAGCTGCATTACATTTGCTTGCAAGCTAGCCGATTTCCGCCTAGCTTTCGAACGGAAGCCTAGAAACAGCCTGCGCTCTTAAGCATGCGCCAGCCTGCACCAACACAGAAGCAGGACGAAAACTTCGATAAATAGCCGAAGCTTGCAAAGAAGTTTGCGGCCTGTCTTTTTATACTTACTTTCGCAGACTTGCCCGAGAAGTAGCGGATCATCAGGTCTGATTGCCACTAGGTCCCAAAACCTTTGTGCATGTCTGTAGAATAACTGCTCACTTCCGTTTACTACGTACCTAGACATTCTCATTACGTCAGAGATGTTTACGCGTGAACCCACTGCGCCGATAAAAAGCAACGCTTCGCTTTTCACGAGCTCCTCCAGCTGCAATCTCGCGTCCAAATCGATATTCGTATCCTCTGCCCCGCCTGTCAGATAGATAATGACCGGCATCACGTTCAGCCGTTTGCAACCCATGTACGCCTCTCTGGCTTTTTCGAGCGCGCTCTTTAGTGCCGGTTTGCCGTTTTTCTTATCCAACCTATCGATGAAAGCAAAGAACTGCGCTCTTGTGGTAAGGTTACCACAAGGAGAAGCCACTTCAGCAGCAGCGCCAAAGTTCACTACAGCAACCTGGACGTTTTCATTGCTACCCAGATCAGAGTTTCCAACAAACTCTTTCACAAAGTCTTTTTCTTGACGCCACTGGACGTCTCCTGTGCTGGACGTGACCGCAGACGAGGAATCCAATACCATGATCCAACTGATGTTTAAGTTGAAGCAGGACTTATCTAAAAACAGAAAGTGTTACAAAAATAATCTTGATACAACAAGTGATGTTTTGGTGAGCATTTTTAGGCACTTGAGTTGGCGATGATTTTTGCCAGCGCTTCTGTAAAACATTAAACCGAAGCCCATAATTATTCTTTCCGTATGTCAGTCTTTTAACTATAACATTGGGCGAGATTTAAGTTTTTTCGTAGGAGGGGTGCTCTTTTTCTGGTTTTTTTAGCAGACCCTACCGCAGCTAATTGCCGCTTTTTTCAAATTTTCCCAATTTGCTTTACTCTATGAACAGGAATCCTTACTTATTTCAAATCTCATCTAGGTTCTTGTTTCATTTTCCATGCAGGTGTTTTGCATATTTCCGCTGCTGGTTTTTTTTTTTTTTTTCAGTTTTTTTGCCATAAAGCATTAAATGTTGCTTCAAAACCAATTGATGCAAAAGCGGGATCGCTCTTTGCAAATATCAAAATAGTTTAACATTAAGCGTTTCTACTTTTATAGGCAAAAATCTTGTTAGCTTGAAGGCTGTTATCGATAAGCTGACAATTAAATTCCATGGGTTTTGTTTTGTTTTTCATTTAAGATTATTTTTATCACGCATATCGAAATGCGTCCTTGTAGTCAAATTTGAATACAGACAATTAGATGTATTATATATTTGTTCATTATCAGTCTCCAGAGCCCTTTTCTTAAATGATCATGTTGTTGCTGAACAGATTAAATCATAATTGAATGCTGGTAAACACATATCACATGGTATTGTCAGACTTAGCCAAGCAAGTAGAAGATTTTTTCAGTAGCTCCAGTTTACAGATGATCATTTTTAATTGTATAAATGTGAAATTTTCATGTTTTTTTCTCGTCAATTAGGTTTTTATACAAATATATTATATTAATAATTATGTCTTATAGTGAATACACATAAGAACTCACGAATTATTGATGACAAATGGTATATTAAGTTAACACAAAAACTTAGCTTTATACAAACTTTAAAAATGCTCTAGTTAATAAAAACATTTCGTGTGCTAATCAAATCTAGCGATCTCTAAATGTTCTTGCCCGATTTAGGAACTTCTTATGTAATTGCAATTACTAATTGACGCTTGACTTGGTTGTTTTTTCTAAATCTTGCAATGAAAGACAACTAAGTTGTTTATTTCAAGAATTAGAAAAAACCAATTATGGAAGGAAAACTCATCTTATTGAGCTCTGAATTGATGGATGAGAATCATTTTTAAAAATTCTTTTTGGTGTTATAAATACATCACAAGGAAGCGATGAAATATCATTTTCTAAATAGAAAAACTCAAGTTTATTGACAACTTTGAAAGCACGGGACGCTGGAGTCAAGCTCTAATTGATAATTGCAGTTGCAGAAGTTCCAGAATCTTGAGTGAACATTTAGACATGGTTCCGTTTGATCAAAACACACAATATGTGGTTTTTCATACGACATGATCTCAAAGTTACCAAACTCTTGGACGTTTGGAAGTCAGAAAAAACGTTGTCAATTCATGTTTCGGAAAAACTTTGGATGACAGGTTCCTCGAAGAAATTTAACACTTTAAGGAATCATACCTTCACAGGCCTATCATTGTGAGTTCCAAAACCCATTCCATTTTTTCCCATTTACCAGAATTTATTGAACGAAACGCCACTTGACTTGAATTATTTAGTGAAAAGTGAACAGAAATAATTCAGAGTTGGGGAACCTATTGTAACTTTGGCCAACCTGCACATTAGTCTTTCCATCCTGTTGGCCTTCTATTATTATTGTGCAAAATGCGAAGTATCATTAGAAATATTAGTCCTAAAGACTCTTCCCACTGTGTAAGATCATGCCTGGGATAGATCTTGTTGATCCATGAGATATTATAACTTTTGGCTCATGAAAATAAATGTTTATTTTTATCTTTTTTGATTGTAAAACTGTCATAAATAGTTATTCGGTTAATAATGATATTGTTTTATTCGGTTAATGTATGATAATAACTAACTTATTTATTTCTATGGAAAAGTTTACATGATCATTTCTAACCCTAAATAGGGATCGAAATGTTAATTATCATAAGAATCCATCCTCAACTTGAAAGTTAAAATAATTATATAGCTGTATTTGATTTCTATACATCAATCAGGATGTAAGTGCAGAAAAATATTTAAGCATTTCTGTTACTATGTTTTTGTAATAATTCCGAAAGAACAAAAGTGTTGGTCATGGATCATCTAGACGTCAGTATCTTATGTTTGATGTTGATCTGAAATCTTTTATTATATGGTAATGTTTTTTTTAATATTCAGTAAGTCAAGAACGTTTGTTGTTTTTACCTGGGAAAATATATTTTTGTATATTATTTAAATAAAAATAGTATAATTTGCAATTACATTCTATAATTATAAATTGTAGATTATAATTGCAGCTTTTTTGATTGCTTCTTCAGGCATATATATATATATATATACCCGTGTATCTATATGTATTTACACGTGTATCTTGCCTTTGTATTTTTATATTAATCAATAAAACTCAATTGCAAAACTTTTTTATTTTGTTAATTAAAGTTTAATAATTGTTTTTTAACCAAATAGGAGATGAAATAACTTAAGAGGTTAAACTCTTGAGTTTTGAAGTATAGTTGATTCTTTTGCTGAAAATTTACTTATGCAGAGCTATGTATATAGCATGTTGCAGCAACAATAAAATGTACTGATGATTTATCAACCAATATTACAGTAGCTATAAAGCTATAAAATTTCAAGTAGATACAGGAACCCAATGTAATGCTTTTCCATATAACATTTACCTCTCCATCCCTGGAAGACCACCCAAAAAAAAACCATAACAAGATTAAGGTCGTATGGTGGGAACTTTATTCCTGTGCCAGGAACATGTAACTTATCTGTTAATGAAAATAACATTTCATATCCTGGCAATTTTTTGTTAAATCCCATTCTGATGCAAAGTCACTTCTTAGTCTAAAATCATACAAGTTACTTAAAATACTAAACTTTAATGATGTGGAAACACCGATGACTATCCTACCAACGCTCAAAAAAAATTTAATCATGTACCATACATACATACATACATACATACATACATACATACATACATACATACATACATACATACATACATACATACATACATACATACATACATACATACATACATACATACATACATACATACATACATACATACATACATACATACATACATACATACATACATACATACATACATACATACATACATACATACATACATACATACATACATACATACATACATACATACATACATACATACATACATACATACATACATACATACATACATACATACATACATACATACATACATACATACATACATACATACATACATACATACATACATACATACATACATACATACATACATACATACATACATACATACATACATACATACATACATACATACATACATACATACATACATACATACATACATACATACATACATACATACATACATACATACATACATACATACATACATACATACATACATACATACATACATACATACATACATACATACATACATACATACATACATACATACATACATACATACATACATACATACATACATACATACATACATACATACATACATACATACATACATACATACATACATACATACATACATACATACATACATACATACATACATACATACATACATACATACATACATACATACATACATACATACATACATACATACATACATACATACATTAGGGTTATGACTTTTTTACTTTTTAAAAAAAAATAATTTCCTGAATCATAAGTTGATCAAATTTTGTTGTAAAACTTTGAAAACATGTTAAATTCCTCTCGGTTGTAAAAAATGGTCATCCCGCAATAAAATATACGATTTGTCATTTATTTAAGCTTGTCATTGCTACTAATAATACGTGTGGCTCTGCTGCAAATCATTTAAAACTTGGGTAGATTAGAAGTGTTTAGAACTTTAGAACATTTAGGAAAATTCCAGAATATTTTAGACAACTTTAGCACATTCTGGAAAAATTTAGAACATTCTGGAAAAACTAAGAATATTCTAAAACAACTTAGAATATTCTAGAACAATTTAGAACATTCTGGAACAATTTAGAATATTCTAGAACAGTTTAGGATATTCTAGAACAATATAAACTGGGTATATCTAGCTGCTTATCTAATTTTATAGCTATTACAGAAGCCACACAAGCCTAGTGATAGTAGCATTCAGAAGAGCAAGGATGCCTGGACCAATAATCTGGTAAAATTTGGAGACTCTCGTAAAAGAAGAAGAATGATTCCTTCGGAAGATTATTAACTGGAAGAAAATTAAAGTATGCCTCTCTAAAAGCAAATTATCGGAGCTACCATTTCCTTGGTCAAATCAAATGAAGAAAGGAGCGAATAGCGGAAATTTCCAAAGAAGTCACCAAGTTGTGTAAGAATAGACTGAATTTTCCTTATGTATCTGATCAAGTTATACGAGCAAAGCTTGATAAAATACTGAATTTTTATGATGTGTCAAGCGGGAAGTTACAAACCCCTTCATGAAATTTTTGATTTTACTAAATTGGATGGAACATGGTTATCTTACGAGGGCAAGCAAACATGCCATCTTCTGGTGGAAAGCAAAGGAACAGTGGAATACTCTTCAGGCCAAGCGGCCAGCAAAGAAACGATCCATCCCTCTAAAAGACAAAAACTTTCTAATGGCTCATCTAACTCAACATCTTACTATCCTAGTTATAGTGATTCTGACTCTGAGGCTGACGACAATGAATGATAAAACGATGAGGAAGAAGAAGATGAGACTACTCTTACACCAATTAGAAAATATCATAAAAGAAAAATTGCAGTCAACTCGGTGACCTACACAAGAGTATCAACAAAAAAAGCTGCTAACATATGCAAGCAATTGGCTCGACGGAATCAATTATCAAGTCCTTAAAAATGAAAGAAGAGAAATCAAATTGGATGTCCTGGGCTTAGTAGATGACAGGGTTAAAACTATTGCTCAATGAGTTTCTAAAGTCCTCGATGAATTTCATCTATGGAATTCAATACAAATGATTTTTGCAGGTACCACTAGGCTTAACATTGGAAAAAAGAATGGTGTTGTTGTAATATTGCAACGAATGTTCACAAAGAAACGCATCAACAAACCTGAGTTTATCAGTTGTCAACACCATGTATTAGATAGAATCCTCCGTTTGGTGATGGATGAAGAACTTGGAAGTAAAACACAATAGCCATATATCGAATATCCATTTGTATCTCAACTGTTAAAGTAGTAAAAAAATTGAAAACACAGTTTGATAACGGAAGAGATATAATTCTCGAAACATTAGGATGGAGAGATGGTATGAAATTTTTATTTCATCTCGCTCGAGTGTTCCGATTTTTTTAGGAAAAGGGACATTTTCCATTGATCAGGTTTCAGAAATTACCCAATATAAGCAATGCAAGGTGGAATTCCAGAGCTATACTAGCAATCCTGGCCTTTATTTTAGTTCCTTCAACAAGGACAGTTCTGCAGAGAGTATGGCGATTTATATCGTATGGCTGGGCAGACTAAAGCTTTACAGACCAACTGTACGATGAAAACGACTTTAATAGCTTAGCTGAAGTACTGAATTCATACAAAAAGGTTTTAACCTCTCTGAAAAGCCAATGGAAGCGAGAGCCATCCATACTACAGATGCCCAGAAGTAATCAATGCGCAGGGCGCGCAATTAAAGAAATGGAGAAAATATATTCGTCATGCAAAAAAAAGAAATTTGAACCTTCTATTCCTTCTATGCAACAAACAAGAGCAAGAACAATTTAATGGTCTGAGTCATTGTTGTATTAAAAATTTGTTGTATTACATGACTATGACATTCTAAATACATTTAAATACATAGTAGTACTTATGTCAAAATCAATTTTTCAATGGCGGGTTGAACTTTATTCAAAAGATATGCAAATACTTGTTCATTTCGTGCTTTTTAGGTAAAAGTTCATCAATTTACAGTGTAGGAGCATGGGGTTGAAAAAAAGTCATAACCCTAATATATATATTTATATATACACCCACATATACATATGTATATACGGTTGAATCGTATTTTATGTACGTAAACTAAAACAGTAAAAAGCGCAACTTCGCGTATTTAAAAGAAAAGCGCATAATTATTGCATAATTATGCAACTATTGTTAAGACCTAAAATATGTTTTAAATCAATTTCTTTGAATACTTGTAAGTTAAAAGTTTGTTATTATCATTTTTCTAATTTAATCTTTTTTTCTTTTTTTTAAAATTTACTCAAACTCGATAAGTTAATATGACTAGTTTAAGGAATTCATAAAAAATAAAATCCTTGTTTTCGACCGAATTTCTCAAAACAAATTCATGCAAATAACTCGCAAACAAGTCTTTACTTGTGCTACTTTGTCGACGAAGCTTTTTTTTTGCTCGCATCCACAGGTTTTCAATATTTTGAGTGTGAACATCAGGATTGTTAGGGTTCACGAAATTCTCCTCGTGCACAATAACTTCGTGCGTATATATATTGTCATTCCAACTATCGATGTTTGCATACGATGCCCATCCATCTGATATGATATGTGAGCCAGGTAATATCCATCTTTCAATGGCAGCTCGAAGTGTTTCAACTGTTCTATCAGCCACTTCAACAAGGAAGCATTTTCCGGAGTTACGCTCAATTCCCCCGAATACCCAGTGACCTTGACGCCATAGGCCACGATGGTATTTCCTGTGATATAACTTTGATTCGTCTATTTCTACCACAATTGGTTGGCCTGTAACGTCTATACCTCCAATTTCACATGGATTTTCTTCGAGCCACTGTTCACAAAGCTCTCTACAAAAGTTTGACCAATCAACTACAGTGTGTTTGAGGTCTACTTCTGCTTCGCGTGCAATTTCTTTTTGTGGAAAATCAACAGCAAATCCGTACATTATCTGTATAATTTGATAGGTGGAAAGGTGACTTCTGGCGAAAAAACTATCAGTTCTGATGCTAAACTTTTTTTGACATTGTAGACAATACCTAGTTTTTCCGTCGACTACTCCTTTTCGGTTTATAATTCCACATTGATTTTGACAAGAAGTGCACAGAAATGAGTTAGGTATAAGCCGATTACGGGCACACCAATGTATTACAGCATTTTCATCTGATAAAATATGAGCTAATGTGGTAAGATTGTATCTTGAAGTTAAAATGTAATTCGGTTGTACCAATTCATAATCTGGAACGATAAAGCGAGATGCTTGCGGTCTTGGCATTTTATAGTTTTTAAAAAAACAATTTTTTTCACTTTACAAATATTTTCAGTTTAAAACTTTTGAAGAAGTTTATAAGAAAATATAAAATTTAGTGAAATCCTTAATTATGCAAACTCTTTTGTTTAAAAATATTCTAAAAACAAAAGAACTTTTTAATTACTTTTTATTACGCAACGAAAGTTGCGCTTTTTATTGTTTTAGTTTATGTACATAAAATATGATTCAACCTGTTTATATAAACAATTAATTGAATTGATTTTAATATGTATATGTATATATATACATATACATATTAAAGATGGTGTTATATACATATTAAAGATGGTGTTAACAAGGAGAATATTTTTGTATTAGAGAGAATCTGAATATTATTTTAACGATGCAACAGCATAGAGAGAGAGAGCACATTTGGGGCAGAATTTTAAACAGCAGATATCATAGCTAGAAAAAAGAATTCATTTTGAATACTATTCGATTAGAATATATCAAACTTTCTTCAAGATATTACACATCCTGTCTTACACCTTTATTCACTTAAGACTATTGTTTTAATAATCTAAGTTCATAGCATACAAGCTAATCCAAAAAGTTGTTGTTGTGGGATGACTTTCTATGTTTTGAAAATAGTTAAATTAAAAATAGAAGAAGAAGGTAAGGCATGTTCTAAATACGTAAATTTCAAAGAATTTCTCCCAGTTTCAATGGTTCATATAATAAGTTAGTTGAGATTGCCAAGAACAGTTTTGAAAGACTATCACTGCATTGCAAGGTGTAAAGCATGAAAGATAAGAGTAATCGTTTTGGTAATATTTTAGTTGCATTATTTCAAAAATATTGTAACATAATTTGCATAATACAGCACGGAACTATGCACAGATTAAGAAGTAGTCGATGACAATCAACCTGATTTTATTTTTCTTTTTACTGTTTTCAAAATAATTTTATTACAGTTAGATTCAACTTAGTATTGTTTAATCAAATAATATTAAGTTCTAATAAGATATATTTCAATTAATTTGCAAGTACTTTATTGAAAGCTATTAGTATTTCTACCTTAAAATGTAGGCAATTTTTTGAACACCTGTATATTTTTTTGTTACAGTAGCTGAAAGCTCATATTCAGAAATTGAACTAATGATCATTTAAACTCCCTGGGGGTAGTTGTTGCACTTACACTTTGTAATCAATAACACCAGTTTTGAAAAATAAATTCTACAGTATTGTGAAAAAGTTAAGAACCACTAAATAAAAAAAAAATTTTTTTTCAAATAAATTTAATTAATTTTTATTCTATAGATAATAAAATAGTCTTTTTTTTTTCAAACATATTAATTATAGCATGAGAAAAAAGAAAAAATTTTTTTTTTTGAAAGTTAGTTAATAGAACCTATAAAAAATAAGGATTAAATATTATGTGTTAATTTTTTTTTATAATTTTTTTTGTGAAAAAGTTAAGAACCACAAAGAATTTTTTGATGCTAAATGCGGCGGAAACATCTTTTTAAATTTATTTTTCCCTTTTTTTTTAAAATATTCTATTAATGACCTGAGTTATTACCAAAGAACCAATAAAAACATTTGAAAAAAATTAATTTTGTTAAATACTTTTAAAAAAAGTGTTTAATTTCAAACAAAAAAAAATTCTTTCCTTTTGAAAAAATGAGCAGAAAAGCTATTACCTATGAAGATCGTGTAAAAGTGGTGCATTTTCACCAGGAAGGTAAATCCGCTCGCGAAATTGGAAGAATAGTAAAGCGATCACATAGTTCGGTGCTAACAATCATCAAAAGATTCAAAGAGACGAAATCTTACATTGATCGCCATCGTTCTGGAAGACCGCATTTGACGACACCCAATGATGATCGCCTTTTAATCAGGTTGGCAAAGAAAAATCGAACCATACCGTCGCACGAATTAAGAAGGGAATGGAAGCTTTTAAATAGACGTCAAGCCTCGGCATCACTTGTGCGTAGGAAACTATTAGCTAACAATATGTTATGGAAAAAAGCTGTTCTAAAACCGCGACTTACCAAACGACATATAAAAAAGCGAAAAGAATTTTGCCAAAGCGTCAAAGAATGGTCTAAACAAAAATGGAGGACAGTAATGTTCAGTGATGAGATGAATATCGAGGTTGATAACCGAAAAAACCGAATTATGATTCGCAGGCAGCCTTCAGAAAAATATAATCACGATTGTATCGTTCAAAGAACAAAACAAGGTAGCGGGTCGGTTGGAATATGGTGCTGCATGACATATTATGGTCTCGGTATGTTTAAATTATTTGATGGTCGACTCAACTCTACTTATTATGTCGATATTTTAAATAACAACTTGTTACCGTCAATTGATGCACTTAAGCAAAGCGTTCCGTTCATTTTTCAGCAAGACAATGCACCATGTCACAGGGCTAAAATTGTCTCTGAATGGTTCGAAAGTAAAAATATTGAGCGTCTAACTTGGCCACCAAATAGCCCAGATCTAAATTGCATTGAAAATCCTTGGAGTTGGCTTGATAAAGAGATTGCCAAGAAAGCACCAAGGAGCCTTGAGGAGTTATGCAATATGTTACCAGCAATATTTGGAAATGTTCCCAAACATATTTTAGAGAATTTAATAGACTCAATGCCAACTCGTATAAATGAGTGCTTAAAAATTCATGGTAGAGTTACGCGGTATTAGGTAAAAATTATCGTTTTTTATTCTGTGGTTCTTAACTTTTTCACAATTTTTTTAAAATAAAAACTACCTATAAAACTTAAAATACATTTTTTATATTTGTTTAAAAGTTTTTATCACTATTATTATTTTTTATTTTGTTTGTCTATTTTCTAAAATTTATTATTTTTTTTTTTTTACCAGAAAAATATATTCGGTTAAAAAAAAATTTTAAAAGAAAAAGTAAATTATGATTTGTTTTTTTTGTGGTTCTTAACTTTTTCGCAATACTGTAATTTACATTATCAACCTTAAAATGAGGGTTTTGTTTTTTGGTAATAATTGTAGAAAGACTTTCTTATTTCTGCTGAAATTTTATTTGATAATTTATTAATTGTTTTTTGTTAAACTTGTGCAAGTAGATTGTGTAAATGTCTTTCAGATTTTCAGCTGTATTTTTAATATATTTTACAGCTGAGTTTTTCAATTATTTTTTTTTATTTATTGTTTAAACTTACTGATTTTATTTATTGTTTAAATAACTTTTTTTTTTTTTCTTGTTTAAATTTACTGCATTTACTTAATGGTGAGCTATACTTTATAATATAGGTCTGAACATTAAAATATAGGTCTTTTGTGCTTTAAAATCCAGGTCAGAGTTTTTAAAGAGTACAAAAATTATGACCATCAATCAAAATGCTTTTTAATTTTGTTTTTACAGTTAAAGTATAATAAAATTAGAAAAAAGTTCCATTTTAGGTTGAGACCCAGAATCAGGCCTAAGTGTAAACTGGATGCAAAATGATACATTTGAACAAGTACCAAGAAATATATCAACTATTCAGTTTTCTTAGGCTCCAAAATGATTCTCTTTACAAAAGGTCCTGATTATTTCATCACATCAAGGTGTTAGAACAGGTTCTCGTGATTATTACCAAAAAAAATTTGAAAGTGCATATCAAATTATCTACGATCTTACTGATTCTCCATTATCAATTGAAGATGTCAGGATTTGCTGCCATATTCAAAGTTAACTTTGAAAAACACCTCTAAAAAGGCCATAAGACTAATTCAATGACATGGATCAATGAAGAGGGAAAAGGTCTTAGAAGCGGCAATTGAAAAAGAAAAGGAGAAAAAGGAAAAGTAAAAAAAGTAGATGAATAAAAAAAATCCCAAAGTAATTAAAGAACAATATATCAAATGCAAAGATCAATGTCAATGCAAAGGGAGGTTTTTTGTATCTGACTATAAGCAGTGCCTTAATTGTAATGATGTTTTAAAGTCAGTTTGTACTAAGCAGGCCTTCAGAGTTAATGGCAGTAAAGCAAAAATGATTGAAGCTTCTGAATCAATCATCAATATCAGCAAGTAAGATTGATCCATGTTACTTTTTCTGGTAAAAATTTTGTTCTATTAATTTGAAATATTTTTGATATTTGTTCAATAATTTATAAAATTCAATTTCACAATGATCTTGTTTTAGAAATTTTAGAAGCTCAAAGTGCACCTTAAAATAGGTCTAGTGTTTTTTATTATAACTAGAACAGCAATAGGATTTAGATCTTGTTTTTATATTGAAGCTTAGTCCTTTTACTATTAAAGATTGACATATACAGTCTTTGTAACTTAATTCTTCATTTTAAGTATCAACTTTGGACTTAATATTTCAAATTATATTGTCATTTGCCTCGGATATTTTCTTGTAAAATACAATTCATTTGAAAATACAAGAGACCGAAATTCAATTACAAACATTATTAATATCATTGGATTGCGTTAAATTAAGTATATGATAAGAATACAAAAAAATAATAATTAATAAAAGAAATTATTGCATTTATTATTATTTTTTTATATACTTATATACTTATTTTTTAAATAATTACTGTATACTTATTTTTTTATATACTTATTATTTATACTTATTATTTTTATTTCAACAATCTTTCATTTTTGTAATAATTTATTATTGGTACAATATACCTTCTAGACAGGGAAACATATTGCATTTCTCATAACTAATCATTGTATTACTATTGCATTGATAAAGCGATGAAGCAGTACTTAGGCAGTAATTACGTGTTCGAAATCGAGTTGGAATTGTTTTTGATGTTTGACAGGATGCAGAGCAAGTGCTCCAGTCTCCCCATTCAGCAAGTCTGTAATCTATGTATTGATCAGAAGCCTTATGAATGCTTTAACTTTAAGGATTAATTTATAGGAACGAAAAAAAATTCAACAAACTTTACAAAGCAAGTGATAAATACCTGGACAAGGATATTCCCGGTTACATGGTGTAGTATTAACTACATCCACATTTACACATAATTGCTTTGGTTCACAGGTTCGCACTCTTGTTTGGATAGGATTACCTAAATTGCATGTAGCTGAACAATCGCTGAAAGGTGACCATTGCGAAATAGTTTGCCCCTGCACTGAATAGAGCAAGAATTTTTTTATAACATCTATATATAATCTATAATATAATTCCTACAGAAATGCTTAACGTTTAATGTTTAACGTCGTTTCGTCATTAGTTACTAGGCTTTGAATTAGTTGCTAGGCTTCGGTAAAGCGCGTTCTTTAAAAGCACGCAGTCATTTTAGAAAAATCTTTTGAGCGAGTTTAAACTTTTTTCCTTTTGGAATTTAATTATTTGTTTAGATATAATTCATTGTTAAGATCATATTATAATTGAAGTAAGTATATGAAATAGTTATATATACATTTTTATTAGATAAAGTAGAAAGGATTTAAATTTTTATTAGATAAAGTAGAAAGGATTTTAATCTTTTAAATCGTTTATATTTTGTTTGTTTTAGTTTTTCTTTTAGCAGTTTTATTTTTATTATTTTATTTTTTAGAAAGAAAATAGGGCTATGGATGTTATTTAAAGTTATACTAATGCTATTTCCATAAAATGGTTATTATTACTTTGAAATTTCTGTGATGCTATTAACTACTTTTATTCTTTTTTAGAAAATTTAGAAAAATATTTTCTCGCATCACTTTTTAAATTTTTGTTTGCACACGTTTATTGTTTGCATATATGCTTTTTTGATATATATGTGGTAATAAGTGCTGTATAGTTGTTTTATCAATGTGTTTTTATCATAATGTAAAGTGTTTTTTTATTGTTTGTGTATGTGTTAATATGTTATATAATTGTTTTAAAAATGCGTTGAAATATGTATACAAGGTGTATATTTAGCCTTATATACTTATTTAAACACATTTATTGTGTTTATAGTTGGTACATATGTGTTTTCAAAGTGCTGTGACTTGATAAACATGTAGAGCAAGATTTGTCAACTTTGTCAGCCAAATGATGTACTTTTAACAGAGGGTTACACAATAGTGTTTAGTGTCAAACTGTTACTGTTTTAGGTCTAGCTGTTTTTAAACCTTTATTATTAAAGATTATTTTAAAAATACATAATAATATATTTTAATAGCATTTTGCATAATGTTGTTACTTATGTTTTGTTATATATGAATGTTATCTTACTTTAGTTATATTATACATATTATATTAACTTATGGTGTGTGCCATTGTTATGTGTTGTTGCTGTGATGTTTTTTTGTCATCTTTTGAATTAATAGACATTTGGCTTATCTTCATGTTGTTGTCTATTGTTAAAAATGGTAAATAGGTAATTTTATTAAAAATCACTACTTTTAATCATTCATTAAAAGCCGATACAAATTATTTTGCCATATATACAATTTGTTTTATCTCAATTTGATTTTTTGTATTTAGCGCTGTTTACTTCATGATTTTGCTATAAATATTTTGGAATCATGATGTTCCAGCATAAATTGCTATAATCGCTATAAGTCACTATAATCTCCCTTCACATAATGAAGTTGCAGTTGTATTTGTTGGTGAAGATGGTGCACCACCTGCTTCCAGGGAAGTTGTTATTTACCCAAGAGATCATCCTCTTAAAACTATATCAAGTATGTCTGCTAACTTAGATCCTATGGTTTATCCTCTATTTTTTCAGAGGGGTGATGCTGGTTGGCATAATCAATTGGTTTACAACCCTGAATGTGCTACATTGGTTAGAAATCATGTTACATTGTCTCAGTATTACAGTTATAAACTTTCAGTTAGACAATTTTTTTTCTTCACTCTTTTTGGCAAAAAACTGTTTCAGTAATATGCTATTGATGCGTATGTTAAAATTGAAGGCCAGCGCCTTGCTTTCATCAGAAATATCCAAAACAATCTGAGAAGCAAGCAGTATAATGTCTTACATGAACATGTAAACAATTAAATGCAATTGATAGGTTGTTAAAAGTTATTTGCAACAATAACTTTCCGTTCGGAGGAAAAATCATTCTTTTTGGTGTTGACTTTAGGGAAATTCTGCCTGTTGTGAAAAGAGGACAACCACCTGAAATAGTGAATTGTGTATAAAATGTTATTTGCATTGGCAATGGGTGCAGAAGTTTGCATCAACTGAAAATATGAGAGTGCAAGATGGGGAAGGTGAATTTTCCCAACGGCTACTAAAACTTTGGAATGGAACAATACCAAAGAGGAGGATCCTTATAAAAAATGCATTCAAATACCAAAACAGTGAATTGTTAGAGAAAATAAATTGATTGTTGAAAAGATTTTTGGAGATGATGATCAAAATGATTATTCTAAACACGTGATTTTAACACCAACTAATGTTTATTCATTATCAATCAATGAAGAAGTACTTGAATGTCTGCCGGGTGAGGTCAAAAATTATTTAAGTGCTGATCAAATTGATACTGTTGACCTTAATGAAAGAAATAACTTTCCTGTTGAGTTTTTGAACAGCTTAACTCCTTCAGGTATGCCACCTCATTGTTTAAAATTGAAAGTTGGTTGTGTAATTATGCTACTTAGAAATTTAGATCTCAAAGCTGGGTTATGCAATGGTACTCGAATGAAAGTTTGTGCTCTTCAAAATAATTATATTGATGCAGAGGTTTTTGTTCCTCAAATTCAGTTGGCTCCATCAGTTTCTAATTTACCTTTTGTTCTGAAACGTCGTCAGTTTCCGGTCAGATTGGCTCATTCAATTACAATAAAAGTCAAGGTCAAACATTTGATAGAGTTGGGGTATATCTCAAAAAACCGTGTTTCTCTCATGGTCAACTATATGTTGCATGTTCAAGAACTAGAACATTTAATAGTTTGTTTTTCAAAATTGATAAACATCTCATTCAAGTTATGGTAGGTGAAAAGTCTTACACAAATAATGTTATATTTTCTAATGTTCTTAATTTATAGTCTTAGGATTTTCATTTCAAAAACTTACTGTTAGTAGGTTGTGAGCACATTTTGTATGTATAACTTTATCATTTGAATATTTTTTTTCATAGTTTTTGATAAATATATCTGTCATTTAATATTGTTATAAAATGTGTTTATATGTGTTATGTAAAACCGTATTTGTTTATAGTTGTATATATGTTTAAATTATGTTGTTTCCATGTTTTCAGAGTGGTGTGACTTGGCATTTTGTTGAGCAAGATTGATAACTTTGCCAGCCAAGCGGTGTACTTATAGCAGAGGTGTGACTTGGTTAGTGTTACTGCTTTAGAGCTAGGTTGTGTTGTCTAGCTTTTTTTAATTATTCTGGAAATACATAATAATGTCTGTTAACGTTTAGCACAACCTTAATCTTTAAGACTAGGGTGTTTTAATGTCCTAAATTTGATTGTAATTGAAGTAATTGAATAACTAATATTGAATATAAAAACAAATATACTTTTATGTATTTATATGTTTAGTATAAAGATCAATAAAGTTAACTTTAAATTTGTTTAAGTTTTCTAATTTTGCCTTTTATATTTTAATTTGGTTTGTTATTTTTGCTGCATTTTAGGATCAAGGGTGTAAAAATTCTATTGTTATGTGTTATTGTTGTGATGTTTTGTGTTGATATTCATTTTTAACAATAGGCACCTTCACGTTGGTGACTATTGTTAAAAATGAATAATAGGTAGTTTCATTATTGGAACTTACTGCTGTTATTTATTTAATAAAAGCCAAGTCAGAATTCTGCTAAAAATGCAATTTATATCTTAATTTGACTTTTTTTTTTTTTTTTTTAATATACTAGTATTGTTAATTCTTTTGTACTTCGAAACAGATTTTATAGTTACATTTTCGATAAATGTTTACATTAACTGCCATGTCAAGATAGGTTCTTTTTAAACGGGGGGGTGAATATTGTAGTTTTGCGCGTTTGTCAAATATCGAATTACTTAAGTTTTTTAAGGCGTTTAACTAATTAATTAGCTTAGTTTGCATTTGCAACACTTGTGGGAAAAAAAATTCTTATATATGTTAAATTCATATACATATTAAAAAAAAAAATTCTTATACATGTAAATCATTGTTTTCCTTTTTATTATTCTGGTAAAATGTCTTCATCAAAAACTTGATTACTCTTAATAAAGATAACTCTATTTTCCTCACCACCACTAAGGTTAAAACGGGGAAGGGAGGTCCTTTATTAGTGTCAAATTTCGAGTAACAAAATGAATTTTTAGTAAATGGGAGCGAATTACCGTAAACTAAAAACTATTGAAACAAAGCGGCCATATACAAAAATGATTAGATTAGTGCCATATATAGCAATAGTTAAATGGTCAGATGTTATTAATAAATGGACCGTTTATTTTGAAAGTGATGTAAGTCCATTGTTTCCGCTTTCGAGATATTTAAAGGTTAGCATTTTAGTCGATTAAAAATATGCATAAATTGTACTAAGTTTGGCAAGAAATAAAGCTAGTAACACAGGAATGAAATATATTTAATATGTGATGAATTGAAAAGACAAGTCTTTTATGTAAATTCTTGCAAAAATATAATGCAGGTGTTATAAAATTATGTTTATTAGCAAAAAAAACATGGATTAAATGAAATGATCCCGATGGAAGTGCTGGATTCATTGGTAGCATTTCAGGGATGTTCATAAAGCAGTTTACAAGCAAGGGAGCAAATCAAGTTGCGTCTTCAGCTGTTGATGTTGGTAAAGATGTTGCGAAACAAATTGGTAAAAAGGCTTCAGAGGTTGGTAAGAGTGTTGTAATTGATGCTGGTACAGAAATAAATGGATAAGGTTGCAGCTATCACAAGGGTTATCAAACTAGAATGACAAGAGATTGAATCTAAAAGTTATTTAATGTCCAATAATGCTTGGTTTACTAAATTATACTGATGACTTTTCAAGGTCTTGTGGTTTAAGTCAGTTACAGCAATAAGATTAACCTTAGTAGAATGATCAATACGATCCGAATGATCTAATGAGTTAGACCTGAATTTAAAAAATAATTAAGATGCATTACTTTCATTGAAAAATACATCTAAGAATTACAATAAGAAAAAATGGCAAAGATTGAAGAGTAAAAGAAAATGTTAGGAGACAATTATAAGTTGGTCACATTTAAATAGAAAAGAAATGTAAGAATGTAAATTCAAAGGTGATGCTTACATTTATGATAACTGAAGATAGTATTTTGACAGATAAGAAAGAAGAAGAAATTCTCTTTTATTCTAATATACTAACAAACTTAGGAGAAACAGACTTTGATGATATACATGCTAATTGACTGATCCTATAATGGAAAACACTTTCTCATTTCAGAAATGTAGAAGTGAAAGGTCATTAGTAACTCTATTAATTCAAACCATTGAAATCCATTAAAAAGAGCTCAATAATAGCACCTCCTAAATCATGATGATAAATGTTTTTCTTAGCCTATATTGAGAGCAAAATATCCTATAAAGCATAATCCTTAACAAGTTGATACTGATCTAGCGACTCATAAAGCACAATATTATGTTTTAAAAATAATAAAAAGACGACTAGAGTTTCTTTTATTATATATGCTATATATATATATATATATCTTTGGTCCCGGGTAGAAAGGGCTTAAGTCAATCTTTCACAAAATTTTTCACAATTTTTCAAAAATTTTCCGTAGATTTAAAGTTTAATTTTTGCTAATTTTTTTGGTCCAATTGGCATAAGTCAGTGACGAATATCTAACTTACACGTGGGAATTTTCAAACATTGATACTGCTGTCTCAAAAAGTTGGTCAAATTGACTTATGCCCTTTCTACCCGGGACCAAAGATATATATATATATATTAAAATGTGCTTCCAGAAAGTATTAGCGCACTCGTAATTTTTTTATCATAGTCAACTTCAAATCAATATAAATTGTAAAGTGATTTTAATTTTGAACTAGTTTTTTATTTAAATGAAAGGTAAAACCAATTAAAATTAATAATAATGTCAAATATTGTCAACCTGCTTGTTTTTTTTATGAGTTAATTAGAAGTTTAAAGACTACTCGGAAAAATGTCTGAAATTTAGCGTGCAAAAGTATTAGCGCACTCATTTCAAATGTAAAAACTCTCTGCTGATTAACAATAAAAAATAAAAAAGAAGAAAAAATTGAAGTGGCGGAAATATCATTTGAAATACAGTTTGTTAAAACTTTAAAATTGCAACAACAAAAATATGGGTTTAAGGAGCATATCAATTGAAACAAAGTGGCAAGTTGTTGGCCTGAACCAAAGTGCTCTCAGTAATCGAGAAATCGGATGTCAACTTGAAATCGGTGAATGCAGCGTTAGAACAACGCTCAAAAACTATAATGAGTTTAGAACAGTCAAAGACAAAAGTCGCTTTGGTCGTCCCAAAAAAATGTCAGAAAGGGACGAAAATAAAGCAATTATGCTCGCTAGACGCAACCCAAACATGAGCATAGCCGAAATTGCCTCAGACCTGAATACAGCGTTGGGTGCATATCAAGTTAACCAATTAACAATCAGCAAGCTTATGATGAAAAAACATCTCAATTCTTACCTTGCAACAAAAAAGCCACTATTAAGTATCAAAGACCGTCTCAAGCAAAGAAAATGGTGCAAAGAGAGAGCTGCATGGGCTGTAGAGCAATGGAGAAAAGTAGTTTTCTCGGGCGAGTCAAATTTTGAACTTATTAATCGCAAGAAAAGGGTTGTTGTGAGGAGATACAAAAACGAAAAATATAATCCTCGTTTTATCATGTCAAGAGTTCAAGGAGGAGGAGGTTCGATTGGCATTTGGGGCTGCATTGCTGGATCTAGCAATGGATTGGCGCATCTCTACACTGATCGCCTTAATCAACATCGATATAGAGAGATATTAGAAGATTATTTAAAGCCATCAATTGGCGTTTTTAAGGATGACT
This sequence comes from Hydra viridissima, assembly GCF_058129835.1. Taxonomy (NCBI): domain Eukaryota; kingdom Metazoa; phylum Cnidaria; class Hydrozoa; order Anthoathecata; family Hydridae; genus Hydra; species Hydra viridissima. The sequence continues at coordinate 595,948 of NW_028324305.1, forward strand.
CCACCTGGTAATTTCAACAAGATAACGCTCCTTGCCACACAGCACGCTCAATAAAGCAATACATGGAAGAAAAACGGTTGAATCTAATGCCTTTGCCTGCTCGCTCACCTGATTTAAATCTTATTGAGAATCTTTGGAGTTGGATGGATTGCAAATTACAAAAAAGCAAGCCCACTAACTTGGTGAAGCTCAAAATTCAAAATGCAAGAGTTGTGGAATACCGTGCCACAAGAATTAATCAGAAAACTTATAGATTCATTGCCGCGTAGAGTCTTGGCATGCCTTAAAAACAAAGGTGGTCACATAAAATATTAAGCTCTCTTAGAAACTTTAAAAAACTGTAAGTGCACTAATACTTTTGCACACGTTTTTAATAGGGGAGAAGGGGGCAGCTTTGAACATTTTTTAAACTTTTTTTATAAATCAACATTTTAATTATTCAAACCACTTTTTTTCTTCTGAATAGTTAAAACAATGATTAGGGAATAAAACTGCAGTGTTTAGATAAATTTTGAGCTAAAAAAATAAGTTAGAATCTTTATTTCTTCAACATGTGCGAAAATGTTCAAAACTGCCCCAATCTGAGGCAGCTTTGAACACAACTGGGGCAGCTTTGATTTATCTCTAGCAAATGGAAATAACTAGTGATTAAATTTTTTTTTTTTTTAAATAAAGCATTGATTTATTTTTAAATTTCATTAAGTTTAAGTTTCTAATAGTAAAAATTAGTTATTTTTTCTAAATTATCTAATCTTATAATCATTCTAAAGAGTTGATCGAACAAAAGTTATATACAGCTATTTATATACAGCTATTTAACAAAAACTTACAAAACCAACTTAACCTTAAACTTCAAAAAAACACGATTAAGACATGTACCAGAAAAAATCTGCGCGTGTTCTGATGTGGTGTTTACGGAAACCGTACATCATTTAAAATAGCTAATTGTTTTAAAATGTGATTGTATTAATGTTGTTCAAAATTTAAACAACTCCGTTATTAAAACAATTAGTTTTCATTGAAATGTTATCAAATCAAGATAAGAAGCGAGAAAAAATTTTGCATTTTCTCGTTGAAAATCCTGGTGTATCAAACAAAACAATTTCTAAAGAGCTGCAGATTGCTTTGAGAACAGTGCAAAACGTTGTGAAACGATTTAAGGACACTGGTACAATCATAAGAAAATCAGGAAGTGGAAGAAAAAAATATTTTGTTAGACGAGATCTTGGTAAAAAGGTAGAAGATGCCTTAAATAGAAAACCGGAGATTTCTGTTCGAACATTAGCGAATAAATTTTAGACAAGTGCTTTCACTATACAAAGAGTAAAGAGAAATTGTGGTTATAAATCTTATAAAAAGAAAAAAGTTCCTTGTCGTGAAGAAAAGCAAGAAAATGTCGCAATTCGATGTTCAAAGCTGCTCTATAAAAAATTTTTTGCTAAAAAATCTTGTTTGATTATTGGTGATGAAACTTATTGTGCTGCATATTTCCGATCTCTTCCAGGACACCAATATTATTCAGCAATTAATCGCAAGAAAGTAAATACCAAATATAAATGCATTGGAATGCAAAAATTCGCTAAAAAATTCTTAGTTTGGCAAGCAATTTGTGAATGTGGTGAAAGAAGCTCTTGTTTTGTGACTACGGGAACAATTAACACCAAAATATACATAAAAGAATGCCTCAAGAAACGTCTTTTGCCGTTTTTAAGAACACACACGGGTAACCCGTTATTTTGGTCCGATTTAGCATCATGTCACAACTCTGGGACAACTTTAAACTGGCTTAGAGAACATAAAGTAGATTTCGTTGAAAAACACTGCAATCCACCAAATTGTCCCGAACTACTTCCTATCGAAAGATATTGGGCTCTTGTCAAAAGAAAACTAAGGTTCAATATAAAAAAAACCAAAAACATTAAAGACTTCAAAAATAAATGGATGAGAGCAACCAAGAAAGTCCAGCCGAAGACTGTGCAAAAGCTGATGTCGAGTGTAAAACGCAAAGTGCGTGCGTTCTCACGTACAAAACTTCACAAACTTTCTCAAGTGAAATTTAAAAATATTAATATATGTACTTTCAAAATATACATAACATTCAATATCGAAATACAATAATTAGATAAATATCCTTTATAATGTCCGCGCAGATTTTTTCTGGTACATGTCTTATAACTTAAAGCCATATGTCAAGCCATAATTCATTTTTGAGCTTTTTATTAGGTAGTCTCTTAACATTATTCTCTAATCTTTGTTAAATATTTGTGCGATAGTATATTTAGTTGTCAAACCAAGCTTGGTCTTAGATAAAAAGTTTTTATACTTCTTTATTCTGTAATGTAAAGTATTACGTTTTACATTATAAGTTACAGCAGCTTCTTTTGGCCTCATTAACCCATTTGCAACTTGGAGAACAGCATTATTAACATCATCCTTTATGACTTCTGTAACTCTCTTTTTTTTATAATTCGAACCATTTTTATCTTTAAATAATCAAAATTCAGGCTGTAATAATCAAGCAATAAAGTGCGAGAGTTTAAACAGCGATTCAAAGGTGCCCCATTCATTTTATTCAAAACTGCCCCAATAGCGATTTAAATAATAAACAATGATTTTTCCAAACAAAATTATTTCAACAATTGAAACTTTCTGCTTAATTGTAAATCATATGAGTTAACCTATCTTATAAATAACATTAAACACCTCAGTAATTAGAAACGTGGTCTAAAAATTCTTACAACTTTATATCGAAATGTTTACGATTTGCCCTCAAAAACAAACCAATCATATATTTTGTCCAGTTTATGCCAAATCCCAGGAAAGACAGGTGGCAACTGCAACGGTAAATATTATCTTCATGAAATATTTAGTTTTATTAAGTTTAAATACAAAAACGCTTCATAAATGCATTTTTTCAAAAAGCTGCCCCCGTTCAAAGCTGCCCCCCCCCCTCTCCCCTATTGTTTTTATCACTCTCATTGTATTCTAATTAAATTCAAGATAATAATAAAGAAATATCTTTTACATATTTGACAATTAGTAATTCTGCTTTATTTTATAAGTAAGTTAAAAAAAAAATTTATTAATTAGCCTTTTATTGTTTTCGAATTACACTCGTTTGAAGTTCACTTAGGTAAAAAAAAATATGAGTGCGCAAATACTTTCTGGAAGCACTGTATACGACTTTGAGTCCATTATAAAACCAACAAATAAATGTCAACCAAATCCGGAAAAAAGTTATACCCTAACATAATCAAAAGTTTGTGCCATCTAGTTTTTGTTATTATGTAAAGTGTTTTGATGATTCTGTATACTCTAGAGAATTTGTTGCTTATTCTGCAACAACTGATGATGAAGATGTATCATAAAAGTTTGTGGAAATGCTTTTCAAAGGATGTTATATTAGATGATTGTAAAAGAAAGTAGATGTAAGATTTGTTGATAGTTTCAGATTTATGGCAGCTAACTCGGATAATCAAGTAAAAATCTTGGTAAAAATAGATTTAAAATAGGTACAAAACTCTTTGATCCTTACAAGTTAGACGTACTTTTACGAAAAGATGCATACCTATATGAATATATGACAAGCATTGTTAAATTAAACTACTTTCAAAAGAAGCATCCTACTTAAAACTAACTGGTGAGCATATTAGTGATAAAGATTATAAACTTGCACAAAATGTTTATAAGAAATTGTAATTTAAGACTCTTGTAAACTATTATAAATATTATAAATACGTCAGATGTTTCACACTTGGGTAGTATTTTTGAAAGTTTTAGTGATGCGTCTATAAAAGCTTATGGTTTAGATTTTGCATGGTACTACTCTGCTCCACCAATAGCTTGGGATGCTGCTCTTAAATAAACGAATGTTAATCCAGAATTACTTATAAATCTTGATATGTTACTACTGTTTAAAGAAGATATAAGAAGTGGTATATAAGTGGTATATAAGTAGGCTCTTGTTACCTATGTGAAGGAATTGCATTAAAAAGATGTTGTAAAATGTCTGATTTGTCAAAGCTGATGTCATAATGACTCTGCAGGTTTTGATCAGAATTTAGCTTTAAGAGGTATGAGAAAACTAATAATAAATATATGGGAGATGAATATCATAAAATAGAACCACCAAAGTTTATAATCTAGGTCTTTACTCAAGTGCAATATGTAAACTTAACCTCCGCATACCTTCCATTTAACCCTAGAGCCCATACCTTCTTAAGCCATCTGTAACCCTCACCATAAGAAAAATTATAAACATTTTAATAAAAAGAACGCCCTCACACTATTATCAATGACTCAAAGTCTAAAGGTGGATCAGTATTAAACTCTATTGTTAACAAGTTTCCGTTTGAAATGCATTTACCAGGTCAAAATTTTACTGGACTTGGTACAATGGTAGATGAAAGATTAAATGAGGATCTTACACCAAAAGAATGGAGTTAACCTATAAGTAGAGTTGATAATTGCATGATTAAGTTAGACACATTAATAAAGACACATCAACTCGCAATAACGTTTGTGATAAATAAATGTTTGAAGGAATGGCTAGTATTGTTGTTCTTTCGTTTATCATCATGATGCATGCTATCTACTTAATAAAGACACATCAACTCGCAGTAACGTTTGTGATAAATAAATGTTTGAAGGAATGGCTAGTATTGTTGTTCCTTCGTTTAGAGAGAAGTTAGATAATTCTATCGGTGAAAAAATTATAGGAACAAGTATGAAGTTTGGAATGGGATTGACTACATCTTAGAAAAAAGTAAAAAAAAAATCAATTTTAGAGCTTCACTCCGTTAATCCTTCGGATCTATTTCCAAGTAACATGTCTCAATTGGCTGATAAATTACATAAACAAGTAACAAAAAAGTATTCAAATATAAGTAGTTGTTTTTAGCATAAATGAAATATGACCGGCTTATCTTGTTGATATTCAAAAAATTGATGTGCAAAAAAATGATGGCTTGAAAAATCTTAAATGATCAAAAATAATAGTCAAAAATATTGGTCGAAAAGAATGGTTAAAAACGATGGTCGAAAATAATGGTCGAAAAAATGAGCAAAATAAGTACACATGAGTGAGTTTTGAAAATGATGGTTGGTAAAAAATGACCCACCGTTTAAACACAACTTATGTAAATGTTATCAAGTTCATCAATATGTACAACTGAGACTGATAAAGTACTGAGACTGATTGTGCTGTTGAGTGCTGACACAAAATAGTCAATAAAAATTCTATAGAAAAATTTTTCGAACTATTGATTTCAAATTGTTATGAAACAAATGTGAAGACTGAAAACTATTTGATAAATTTATATTTGAAAAAAGTGTTTTTGTGATTTTTCAGAAGTGCAAAGAGTAGTAGTATTCATCTAGTAGTAGTACTCATCGCTAGTAGTATTCAGACTAGTGTTATTAGATCTTTCTAGCATTAGAAAATAAAATGATCAATATGAAATCAAAATAAAACGATCAAATTTTACTTTCTTTTTTTTTTTTCACAATTTTCAAATAAAATGGGAAATTTTTCTTATAACGATGAGATAAAAAACGATGATAAAAAACGATGATAAAAAACGATGATAAATAACGTTGATAAAAAACGTTGATAAAAAACAATGATAAAAGTAAAATGAAACGAAAATTTTTTAAATTAAATTTTTAACCTTGAAGCAGTAAAACAAACCAAGATGACAAGATGACAGCGCAACTCATCATCTGTAGATGACAGCACAACTTCAAGAGGTTTTTAATTCAATTTTCTTTCTTTGAGTTTTTTGTAATAATAACTAAGGTCGCAAATGAAAGTGAAGATTATTTTGCTTACATTAACTCATGCATAATATATAAATAGTAAAGCTAGATAACATACATCTACACACATAAACACACACACATACACACACATACACACACACACACACACATACACACACATACACACACATACACACACACACACACACACACACACACACACACACACATATACACACATACACAAGCAGATGCACAGACAAAAACAAACACTATTATATACAAATAAGTTTGAATTAAAATATATTCAACAATAAATGTTTTCTAAATGTTTGCAATGTTTGCTATTGACTTATCGTATTCTAACTAATGAGAGTTATCCTTATACTGGGTTTTAAATAATTTATAGTTTTGATTTAACTCAACACCTTCTATTGTTTTATAATCCTCTTTAAAATTTATCGTGTGATTGGATAAAAGCTTTGGTATAAGTAAAAATGGGGTTACTAGGAGGTGTAAAATAAAAAAAGAAACCATCGCAAAAAACAAAAGTTCGTTTATTATTCACAGTTTAGATGTCTCAGCGGTTGTTGCGAAAGAATTTTCATACTCCATGTATATATGTGCATTTGTCTGTTTAAGCATGTGTGTGTGTATGTGTGTTTGTATGTATGTATGTATGTATGTATGTATGTATGTATGTATGTATGTATGTATGTATGTATGTATGTATGTATGTATGTATGTATGTATGTATGTATGTATGTATGTATGTATGTATGTATGTATGTATGTATGTATGTATGTATGTATGTATGTATGTATGTATGTATGTATGTGTATGTATGTAGGTATGTATGTAATGGAATTCGATTAAAAAGATTTTTACATGTTACCTAAATAAAAAATATAAAAATTGAAGTAAATAGTATTTTTTAGGATTATATATAGTATTTACAACATTTAGCATTTTTTTAAATATATGCTTTTTCGGCCATTTTTTTCATCTGTTAATTTTTTTTTTTGAGTGGTTGAATTAAAAATTTATACAAGATATGGATTTATTGAAAATTTAGTTTCGTTCGAAAACGAAACTCACAAATGCTTATCTTATCAAAAGATAAAAGAACTTATGATAAAAACAAAAAAAGTTGCATTAAGTTTATAATTAGCATTTTTAATCCGTCGTTGAAATTAGGGTTATTTAAGGCTAGGGATAAAGTAACATAGGGTTAGGAATAGGGTTAGGGTTCTCATTCACTAGAAAAGTTGTGTAACTTTAAAATGAAATGCACGTGACTAAGTCAGATGTTGTGACTCTTGCTTTACTTTTACTAGATAATGATTTTATAGTAAGTTTAATCAAAAGTAAATCTGAAAGAAATTTATTATAAGTATCTTTTTTATATTTGGAGATAAATATTTGGCATCAGTTATTTAATATTCTGCATCTTTTTTATGACATGAATTCATCATTAAAAAATATAGATTGGAAAAGCAATTTTTTGACGCTATTAATCTTTTTAAATACTTATCTTTTTAAAGTTTGTGATGAATTTGTTTCGTCGATATGCATGATGACATCCATTTTTCGTGCGCACAGTTGGTAAAAATGTCATTTATGGTAGTAAATTCATTTTTCATTCAAATTGGTGTAATGTTTGAAAAATTAGATTTCTTGTTACAGAAAGGTTCTGCATATTTATTGTCCAAATTTTAAAATAAAAGTAAAAAGTCGAAAGAAATTTTTTCGGATTAAATATCTAGAAATAGGGAGGAATAATTTTTAAAAAGCACATTTTCGTGTCATATGCAACATATAAAATTAAAATTAATAGAAAGAAAAGTAAAATATTTACAGTGTCGAATCATTTACATGATAAATTTCTATGATGTTATGGTCTTCAACATAAAAGAATAGAAAATAATTCTACAACAGAAAATTTAACTCCGTTTCAGGATCGAATACATTACAAAAGAAAGATGGGGTCGAATAATTTAAGGTCGAAAAAAACCGTGTCACATAATATAACCGATTTAAATTAGAATATTCAAATAACAATTGAATTTTTTACTGATCGAAAATATTTAGAATCGAATATTCGCATTCCTGCATGGATAGAATAATTTACAATCGAATTTTTTTAGAGCCGAATTTCTTTTTTAAGTTTTTAAAACTTGTTTCATTCGAATAAATACATTTAATCTCCTTTTGAAAATTAAATAGAAGTATTACTATATACAAAAGTAAGTAAAAATAAAGCTCTTAATTAAACATCAGCATACTGCTTACATAGGTTAGGGAAATGTGGCGGCAAAGGAAAGCAACAACTTGAAGGCGGTTGATGAGGCAAACTTTAAAGGCATTTTCGATTGGTCTTTTCACACGCTCATTTCATTGAGGTTCTTCATTAACAGATTGGCCTTGAAAAATAAATTGTTCATATGTCTTATTCTTTTTTTATTCAGTTACAGTACGCAGCTCTGCCATATGGTATCATAGAATGCTAAGTTTTGGAAAGTTGTCACTTTTTGACGCAGCGGCATTTTATGGCATTATTCTGGCATTATTTTGGCATTTTGATACTGAAAAATTAAAACTATTGCAATAATGTTTACTTTGGAAAAAAAATTGAAATTAATTCTTACTCCTCATGATTATTAAGGATAATAAAAAACGTCTTTTGACTTCTAATGCTAAGATTAAATTGTTGATCCAATTTTGAAATAAGCAATAGGCTGGCATAAATACGTTTAAATTGCATTTGTTTCTTTAGAAGTAAAAAGTTCTGGTTTAGTGTTTGATAAAGTTTGTTCAAAATAAAATGACGAAATCGTTTTGAAGCAGCCAAAATTTGAGAGATGGCATTATTTAGGCATTTTACATTCACGTTTTTTACATTTTACATGTCAAAAATGTAGGCAACACTGACAGTATGTGAAAAAAAAAAGTTCGATTCTAAAAAATTTGACTTAAGTTTTCGATGCTAAATTAATTTGCTGCGATAATTTAGTTTTTTGACCATACGGCTCTTGAACATCTTAACAAATTCGATTCTAACATCGGATGTTAAACTCACCGGCAACATAAAAAAAACTATATACTTTCACTTTCGACTTTTTCTCATTCCATTTTAACATTATTTTTGTAAATTAGGACAGACAAAAGAATGAAAACCTTCAGAATAAAAACTAAGCAGAATTAACGTAACAATAACTTACTTAATAACAACGGCGCGAAGATTGAGTTTAAAATAGACTTCGAACAAAAATGTTTCGATCCTGGCGCCTATCAATTCAGATGCCAGTCGGTTGTAAATTTCTACATCATAATTATTTTAATCATAATTCGATTTTGAAAACGAACTATGAATTTATTATGCAAGAATTCTATCAAATACTTTTTTTACACAAAATCAAAAAGAATTTTATTAAGTTGTGTAAAGTTTTTTCATCGATTTACTCTGGAAAGTTTTTAAGAATTCGATTCTGACACTGAAGTTTGCTATTATGGTGGTAAATAAAAGTCAACCTGCATCAGATTAAGGAGCTGTAGTTAATGCAGATAAATTATTTTCAGCATCTAGCCAGATTGTTCTCGAACAAAAGTTTCATTGAGTGAGCAAAATTTTCACGTGCTTTAACACGGATTAAAATGTGTACAAATTTTTAATCAAATCGCAACTCAAGGAATTTATAAGTTTGTATTAAGATTTTATGGAATACTTAAGAGAGATTTTATTTTCTCGCAAATAGTGAATAATTTTATACTTCAAGCCAAATATTTAATCACAGTCGGTTTTAAATAGTTGCCATAGAAATAAGAAAAAGTTATAAGTAAAATACTATAAAGGATTAAATTTATATGGAAGTGGGGAACAATTACCCCAGCAAACAAAAAGACGTCTTTAGTCCTCTTAAAGACGTCTTTTCAAGAACGAAAAAGAATTCTTAAAGATGTCTTAAACAGGTCTGCGTTGTCCGTCGAAAAGACGTCTTAGTCAAGACAGCTTAAAAACGCCTTACTTAAGACGGCCTAAAGATTTATTTAATTATATTTTAAGAAAACTGTGTAGTATTTATGGTATATTTAAGTTGCTACTACCGATTATAATGGGTATTGACAACATTAAAAACACAATTAAGCAAGTTCAAGTTCTTACTTTGTTTTTTAGAAACATTATTAAAGAACGAAAAGAAAATTATTAAAAAAAAAAACACAAATAATTTAAAAAGGTACATATAATACATTTAGTTGGATTGTTACCAAGTATCTTTTTGTTAAACAATTTATACAACATATAGTAATATATACAATATATAACAATATAAAAGAATATTTCTTTTTAGTTTTAGTTCATTTTTACAATACTGTCCAATTTGCTGTTTAATTTCAACATTTGAAACCCTTTCAAATCTTCTCTTTACAACTTCTAAAAATCAAATAAAGCATCATGTAGGATATATTTATCAAACATATATTTATCAAACATATTGAAAATGAATTTAACTTAACATAGATTTTTAACTAAATTAAAAGTTGAATAATTTAAATTTATTTTAGATTACCTTCTACTAAGTCATACAGTTTAGTTGATAATAAACCAATCTTTTCACCAGAACCTTTTAAGTTGAACTGTGTCAACAGGTTATTTGTAAATAATCTAAAAAGCATATCGAATAAATAATAAAATTTATGAAAAATATTAAACAATTTATAATTATTGATTTCCATAATTACTATACATTAAAAATATATTTACAAAAAACGAAAAATGATTGCTATACAAAATATAATAAAAAAACCTATTCATGACCAATCTTGTCAGTTGTTTAAAATCTTCTGCACATAAAAAACTGAGCTGTTTAACCTAAATAAAAGTTTGGCTAAATAATTATACAAAAATAAATATTTTCACTTTTAATTTATATGGATTATAAAGTTTTACATATGGATAAAGATTTACCAAATCAAGTCGAACACAATCATCCTCTAAACTTTTGATAAAATCCTCATACTCTCCAGTAGTGTCTAATTTCTTAATTGCAAAATTACTATGGGGTTGTTTATTTATAGCTAAAATGAGCTCCTGGTTTTCAAGAACCTTTAAAACCAACTTGAACATCATGTGCTGGTATTCTAAATTATATGAAGAAAACAAAAAAAGAAATATACAGAATGCAAAACATTTATTGATACATTTTCAAAATTATTTACAAGTATTATTCTTATACCTAAAAAAAATCCAAATGTGAGAACAAACAGTCTCCACATTTTACTTACTCCAAATAAAAAAATCAAGTAAATGTTAAAGAGCTTACTATCAACTTCCATAGGAAACTTATTTTAACTTCTCGGGTCCAAGCGCTTCAATGATGGTTTTTTCTTGTATGTCTATTTTTTGAAGCTTTTTGTTTAGTTCTAATGTATGAGGTATAACTAAAGCAAAAAAAAAATTATATATATAAATAAAAATAGTTATTTTTTTGATCTACAACAGATCTTTTTTAAAAATTTTTGGTATTTTGTTATTATTAATACATTTTTTTCTTATTTCAGGCTTTAGCTCCTTGAGACCACAAAAGTTGATAGGTAAGAGGAGGGGGGAACTTACAATTTTTTAGTTTAGAGTCTATAAAAAAAAATTATATATATAAAAAAATTTGATTGTTCTATTTTAGTTGACTGTGAAGGTAAAAATAAGTGAGGCAAAGATTAAGTTAACAATAAAAGAATATTCCAACTTTAATGAACAAAAAATATGGTAGAAAATTCAAAAGTAATACATACATAATGCACCAGAATATGAAGGTGATTGTTCTTGTGTAGTTGAATGTAGAGGTAAAAATGTGTCAGCTAAAAAAAAGAATTCAGTAATAGTGTAGATTAAAAATATTACTTACTTTTCACTTTAAAGGTATCTTTGGAAACACAAATATCTATTTCATCTTCTTCCTTTGCTGCTGTGGTGTAACAATATTTAGTTCCTCCATATTATCTAAAAGAATCAAAGCTCTTATAAATCCAATATAAAAATCAGATATTTTACCAGCACTTACATGATGGCAAAATATCTGATGTTTATATTGGATTTATAGAGCTATAATACATCTGATGTTTATATTGGATTTATAGAGCTATAATATATATTATATATATATATATATATATATATATATATATATATATATATATATATATATATATATATATATATATATATACACACACACACACACTGCAGGCCAAAAGTTTCCGGACACTTGATAATTTTTATATAAAAAGCTAAAATCTATCCTTTATCATTAAATTAAACAATAATATTAATTTATAATACTTAAACTTACTAATTTTAAGTGTTTATGTAAGTTTGAGGTCAGTAATTAGGTATTACTGGCCTTAAACTTACATAAATAAGTTTGTTTTTTTAATTGCTTATTTTAACTTGATATATAGCGTTACATTACTCTTAAGAGTTTGGTCTTGTTAAAGTTATTTATTTGTTGAAACATGAAAGAAATATTTATAATATAATGATATCCGACTAAAATGATTAAGAATATTTAGTTTTGTTTAGTTTTCATTTGGTAATAATGACGGTTGCATTAAAAATCTTAAAATTACTGTAGTAGATACCATCGAATGATGGGAAGAAACAGGCATTTTTGAAGACAAAAAAAGATCTGGTAAACCACGGAAGACAACAAAAGCAGAAGATAATAGTATAATATTGATGAGTAAAAGAAATCGAAGACTTACGGCCACGGAAATAACTTCAGGCTTTAATAGGAGTCATTCAAAATCTATTTCATTAACCACTACGAAACGACGTCTTAGACAAGCAGGACTTTCTGGCCGTATTGCGGTTAGGAAACCGTTGCTATGGATTGGAAATAAAAAGAAAAGGTTACAATGGGCTACAGACCACCAAAATTGGACAGAAGAAGACTGGGGAAAAGTACTATGGACCGACGAGTCCAAACTTGAACTGTTTAGGCAAAGACGTAGAATTTACATCAGAAGAACAACAAAAGAAAAAATGATCCCAGAGTGTTTAGTGCCGACAATCAAGCATGGTGGTGGGTCAGTTATGGTATGGGGATGTTTTTCTTCAGCTGGTGTAGGTGACCTAGTTAAAATTGAGGGTATTATGAAAAAAGAACAATATAAAACAATTCTAGAAAACAATGCTGTACCTTCTGGCTGAAGATCTATTGGTCGTGGTTTTGTTTTTATGCAGGACAATGACCCTAAACACACCTCAAAATTATGTAAGAATTATATAAAGGAACAAGAGGATATTGTGCCCTCAAAAACATGACCTGGTCGGCCCAATCACCAGGTTTGAACCCAATAGGGTTACTGTGGGAAGAATTGGACAGAAAGGTCAGACAAAAATGCCCAACATCCAAAGAGCACCTGTGGCAAATATAAGAAAAATCCTGGTTATCAATTACACCCGAAATAATAAATAAATTAACAAATGGGATGCCACGGATCGCAAAAAAAGTGATAAAAACTCGTGGGTTATTTTTTGACGAAAAGACAGTTTAATAATAATAGTGTTGTTAGTATTTTTTTTATTTCATTTTTTGTCTTTTTTTTTTTTTCTTAAATAGTAACTATATGTATCTTTTAATAAATATGATATTTGAATTTTATTGAAATAATTATGGGAGTTTGAAAAAAAATTGAACAAAATCCAAGTGTCCAGAAACTTTTGGCCTGCAGTGTACACAGTGGCGTATCTAGGGTAGGGCAAGCAGGGCACGTGCCATGGGCGCCAGCCTGAAAGGGGCGCAAAAGAGGCTTGGTTGCGATACAATAAGCGAGAATTATATAAAAAAAGTTAAGAAATAATATATCATATAAAATAAATATATTATATAAATTAAAGTTTGTGTCATCATTTATTAAAAAAATTGTAATTAAGCACTTTATGTGTGGGAAGAGGGGCGCGAGATCGGTGTTTACCCCAGGCGCTATTTACCCTAGGTACGCCACTGAGTGTACATATATATATATATATATATATATATATATATATATACAAATTTGAGAGTGGTATGAAATTTTCACACATAGGTTTGTGTGAAATATTCATACCACTCTCAAATTTGATTTTAACAAGTTTATATTTGTCCCATGTTTCATCCACATCCAATTCATATTTAACAGCTCTATGATAAAGTACACCTGCAGGCCATATTTTTTTATCTGTATTTATCCACCTTCTAAGCATAACATCTTCTATTTTCTCAAAGTTCTCTTTCCAAACAGTTCTTGCCCAAATCATGGTGTAAAACTAAATCATGAAAAAAAAATTTACAAATATCAACAAAAGCCTTATAATAAATTGGAATAACAGAAATAAGTAGCAATAACAAAAGACAACTGTCTTTTAATTTAAAAAACTTATAAAGGAATGAAAAGGAACAAAAAAAAACCATTAGGTTATTAATTATGGTGATAATGACAAGGAAGAACACTTATTTGTCTAAAAAAAACTAGACAAATAAAACAAAAAAAGGTATTAAAAACAGCGTTAAAATAACTGTGTGGGCAGTTTAAATAAATCTGTTTAATATTTTTAATATTTGAGATATTTTACTTCACCACTAAAAAACAATTAAAAAAATGGTAGCTTTAATAAATTTTCTAAATAATAAAGAAATGAAACAATGTTATAAAAAATTAAATCTCTTAGATAATTTTTATTTTAATTTTACTTTTTTAGCTCTTTAACTTTATTTCTTTTATTTGTTCATTTACTGATTTTTACTTAAAAAGTGATTTTTTTTAATTTCAAAAAATGTTAAATAATTGCATTTAAAAACATTTTTAAATAAAGCAAAGATAATTTCAATTAAAGATTATCTTTTTAAACAAAAATATAAACTGTAAAAAACAAATAAAATGGAAAAATAAAGTTAAAAATAAATTATTATACATATATCAAACTTTGGATACAAGATGCAAATTAATAAAACATTAAATATTAAATATTTAATCAAAAGAAATTTGAGTTTAAAAATCTTTCAATGCAATAAAGGAAAACATGCAAGACCTCCCTTCCAAGGTAGAACAACAACCTTTCGGCAAAGACTTTCCATTTTTAACTCATCCACTTTTACTCTATTTCACCAATACTTGGTATGAAGAAAATTTGAAAGGTTTTAGACTGAATAGGTTGTGTATATAAATCATTTTGTAAATCAAGTCTAAATTTTCTACATTTAAAAAGTCCAGATGATAATTTCTCATAAACAAAACAAAATTGATTTTCTCCTATGTAAAAACATGAATTATTCAGCTTCACTGAATCTTTTAGTTTTCAAGATTTTGTATTTAACAAAGATTGTAGACTTTGATATTGCTTGGCTACTTGAACAACAGGACTATTTGAGTTTTTTACTGCTTTCTTTAATGTCTGCATATAATTTTCAAAGGGAAAGCAAGATATGTCATTTAGTGAACAATCAAATTTAACAACATCATCAAAAATATGAAGTAAACAATGAACATTGTAAACACAAAATGAATTTGTATATAAATGGTTTGAATTGATAACAAAATAATTAATTAGTTCTCTAGCAAAAGCAAGATAATGTTTCCTAAATTCACTGTTTTCATTTAAGAGAATCACCATTGCAACATGCAATGTTAGAAAATGATTATAAATTTCTTTGCTTACAACACCCTTTAAAACTAAGGGACCAGTGTATAAGATAAATTGTCTGAACACTGTTGCTTTCCACTGATCTAACTCTAAAAGGGAACATGGTTGTCGAACAAATTCAGATGGCATCATACCATGTAAGCTTAATAGATTATCAGATATATTTTTTTTATTTGGCCATTTGAAAGTCTACAATGTTTTGGACCAGACTTTAAAAAAGTAAGTATGCGTCTTACTACATCAAGACAAACCATGTGCATATAATCCAAAATAAAATCAGAAATACAAGATATTTTAAGTTGAGCTAAAGGAGTAAGAGATTTCCGATGATCAGTGTACAAAAATGAATTAAACTCCTCAGTTAATCTTGGAGCTGATGGGTTGTTATCAATAAAAACCTCTATGTTCCTCATAAAATCCTTTAACTTGGCATTGTTCACAGGAGTAATATCCTGTATGACCTTGTATACATTTAAGAAAAGAGCAAGAAGGTGCATCACATATGAATGCTTTAAGTGTAATATCAATTTTTTTTTATCATTATAGTATAAACCTTCACCACATAACAATAAAGATTCTTTGAGAAAATCATCTAAGCAGTCTGGTTTACCATCACCACAGAAAAGTGCA
This sequence comes from Hydra viridissima, assembly GCF_058129835.1. Classification (NCBI taxonomy): domain Eukaryota; kingdom Metazoa; phylum Cnidaria; class Hydrozoa; order Anthoathecata; family Hydridae; genus Hydra; species Hydra viridissima. The sequence continues at coordinate 612,018 of NW_028324305.1, forward strand.
ATGATAAAAATGTCGTTCTCTATTAGACCAAGTATTGGCCATAATTGAAGATTCGAAGATTTGAAAAGAGGTAACCCATCAACATTAAGAGTAATAGATAACCCAGTACATTGAGAATAATTTTTTAAATTCAAAAAATTACTTTTGCCATCAGTAATAGTAAAGTACGGATAAGTTCCACCACACTTCCTATCTACTGTAACAACTTTAGAGGGTTTTAAAAGGGTTCTTGCATCTTTTGGTAACTCTGAATGACCATATTTTTTAAGAATACTCAAAAGCTCGTTTAATTAGTTTTGAGAAATTTTGCTTTTCGAAGACCACATTGCCAAATCTTCTGATAATGTTTCTGTTATCAAAAGTGGTGCTGCATTACAACATTTTCAGGCTCAGCCTGTGAAGCATTAAATTCAGGATTCAAATTCTATGTACTATTATTAATATCTTCATCTTCAAATGTCGTTATAAAATTCAACATACATTTATTCAGGCGACGACGCTTCATTCGATTTTCAGTTTCCATAATGATACCTATATAAAACCTTTTGCTAGAATAATGATTTAGAGAATTAATATTGGTCGAGATAAAACTTTATATGAAAAATTTCACATCTTTAAAAGACACGAAGTTTATTCACTGCGAAAGTCTTTTTAAAAACGTCTTTTTGTTTGTTAGAATTATTCAAAAAATAAACACGTCTTCAAGACGTCTTACGAAGACGCGCAATTTTTCACGATAATACCCAGCGAGCACAGACGTCAAAGAGACGTTCTATGGACGTCTTAATTAGGTCGCGACGTCTCCGACCAAATTAAGACGTCTCAAAGACGCCCTGTAAGGACGTCTTTATAAAGACGTCCCAGTGATGTCTAAATGATGTCTTCAAAAAACTAATGATGTATTACGAATAACTAGATTTCTAACTGCCGTAAATCGGCATAAGAAAAAGTGAAGCAAAAATCGGCCATTATGGGGGGCAAAATCTTTACGCTATTTATCAAAACAAAACAAATACGAAGCTTAAGATTGTTTAATTTGATTGTTAAATTTGCCCTCCATAATGGCCGATTTTTGCTTAAAAAAATACGCGAAAGTTAGACATCTAGTTATTTTTAATATATTATTGTCAAAAACTTGTAAATTTACACGTACGTAAGTGTACTAACTGAGTTAGCTCATCCTCACAGGACATGTTTATTAAAAAGGCAGTAGATGGAATGCCGAAAGTCGGCACTCGAACGAAATTTGCTTATAGTGCCGGAAGCCCGTTTATTGGTTGAAAAAGTCACGTGTCAAAACAAATTTCTATTTCATATATTTTAAATTCCACTCATTGGGAAAATATTTGAACTAAGGTAGAATTCCCTTAAAAGCTACGTAAATTTTCAAAATAGAGTACATCCGATACAGGTCAACTATTTGAACTTTTTTTATTGTAATTTGAAAATACCTATTTTAGGGCTTTTCTGCCCTGAAAGTCGTTATCCTTGTTTTGCTATATTTAGTGAGAATTAGCAGAAAAATTTTTTTGATTTTTTCAAAGATTCCGCTTAAAAACTACAAGGAACATAATTGTATTTATATGGATGAAAAATTTCTGAAAGTTCTAAATTTTTTTCTTATATCAGAAATCAGCGTAGTATGATATATAAGGAGGCTTGCTAAGTCTAACAAAAAGTAGCATAAAGTCCCTTTAAAACTACACAATTTCCCCCTTAAATACTACATTATATTGGTAAAATATGCCTCCACAAGCTTACTTAAAATAGCCAGGAATGGAGAGAATGTTTACACTGATCTTCTTTAACTAAAAAATGGTAAAATGGCTATAACTGGTACCTTTCTGTTCATTTTGTGCTCATAATCTCTAATCAAGTATGTATATTCTTTATTTTTAGTGTTTAAATAAAATAATAGTATGGGAAAAACCCAGTTTAATTTTAAGATTTCTGCTGGTAGAAAAAGAAGTAGAACAAAAACAAAGCAAGAAACTCGAGCTGAAGTAACGATTTACAGAAAGGACATAAGAGCTAAAGAAAATCAAATATCAGAAGCAGTAGATTGGTGCACAGAAAATAAAAAACCAGACCAGTTGTGCTTCTGTTAGATGGTCATTTGTTGCGATTTGACTTTAAAGTTTCTTCTTTTTTTCGTGAAAATCAAATCAATTTATTTGTGTCTCCGCCTGATACTACTGGAGTCACACAGCTACTAGACCAAGCACCAAATCAACAGCTCCATTGATATTATAATAACATGCGAGATGAGCTTTTTTCCTTTTTCCAGACAATAAATTGAGAAAGGTTCATGAATATCCTAGGAATAATGTGGAACAATTGGGCATTAGGGTACAGCGAGAATTTTTTTTTCTTCTAAAAGCTTAAGAAAAGGTATATTCTTATGTAAAATCAAATTTTAAATAGGGTTTCCTCAAAAAAATCTTTGATCGGAAAAAGTTTTGGAACCCAAATTTGCACTTTTAGAAATTGCAAAATTTAGTAAAATCTTATTTGTCACATTTGTCCTTTATTATGTTTTACATGTCCTTCTTTTTCATTGCGATGAAATATTAAATGCAAATAATGTTTCTATACCAGTTGCAATTTTTTTTGATACTTGTTTCAAAGTCATTATCTTGCATGAATCCTTCCAGCAATGAAGATTTTGGAAATTTCAGGGGAGAGGGTCTTCAATTTTCAATGAGGTTTTAATGATTAACAAATTTGTTAATAACAGTTGTTTTTTTTGTTTCATTAGAAATAAAGGTGGTGCCAGTGATGCGGTTTCCCCAAAAAACAGGAGGTTTATCCCATCTTACTCAAATAATATTTTGATAACACAACTATAACACTATTAAAAAAACAATAAATAAAATAACATATCTTTCAAATTTATTGACATTAAAAATTTTTTTAAATTTCTTTCTTTGTTTTAAAAACAGATAGCAACCATGGCCTACTTAAATACACGGCCTTCTTTACTGCTTAAATCGAAAAAAAATAGAAGGCCAGTTTAAAAATCGTATATTCGGCCGGATGGACAAACTTTCTCAAATTAATTTTAATTATCGCGCTATAAATCTTCATTATGTATATCTGGCACAGGATAAAAAATTGTACGTTAGCTAGCTAAATCCTAACTGCTAAATTTCAATAAACTCAATTGTGAATACTTAATTGTGGCTTCTTTTTAATATAAGATAATAATTATGGTGAATAAATGCTTTTAATAATGGTTGCACCTCTAATTATTTCTGTTGTAAAGTAGTGTCAGTTTTTTGTTTTCCAAACTACAATCATTTGAGAAAGATATGAGTTATATTTGGCAATAGAAATTTTGGGACTGTCAAGTTCTGTGCATGAAATAAAAATACACAAATTCTCAAAAATAAACTTCAAAAGTATAAAAAAACTCTAACACAAACTGATTAAAAGTGAAACAAAATATTTTCATTTTTCTCTCTGTCTTTTTTTAAATGCAACTATGTTATCTGCAACAATTGAATCCCCGACTCTCTTTCTGGTGTTATTAAAATAAATATTTGAAATAACAGTGTGTATAATTTCTTTTCCATGACTTTGATGGTTTGAACATAAAAATGGTTGATACCCTTCTCTACTGCCAAGAACTAACTTTGCTGCTTTACAGTGTTGCATTTGAGACTGATAAATAACATTAAAAATGTGATTTAGCATAGCAAAACTGTCACAGACATATTCTAAAAGCAGTACTGATGGAGTTGTTAACCCACCTCTGGACAATATATTTAAATAATTATAATCATTTAACTGCTGTTGACAATTTTGAGTACAAAGCAATTTGCAACATACTCCAAACTTCTTAATCAATTTTTTGGCAATAAAACCAGCAATATAACTGGCAACTTCATGAGAATCATCCGATAAAGTCACACAATCAAAATCTCTTTCTTTAATCTGCTCCATCAAGGATCTAACATGTTCTATATCTTTATCAGCATTGATATCATTTTCAAAAATGTCAATTCCTTCTTTTATCAAACTTTTTATTTGGATTATACTCTCACTATAAATGACATCTTTCAAACTGACAAGGAATCTGCCACCGCTCATTTGATGGTATTGTCCATATCTTCTTTCTAAGGGATCACTTTGAAAACGAGCAGTCAATATAAATTTGTACTTATCTTCCAGCAGATCTTCAGCTAATGAAGCATGACATAATAAAGTTCTTTGCAGTGCTGATGATGTTTGGGGAGATAATGTATATTTCTCAAAACTTGGAATTTTTGTGTTTTGCCATTTGTTTAACCAGTCAGCAAAAGCTCGAAAAAACTCAGGTTTTTTATCATTTATAATAGCAGCATTACCAAGAAAATTATTAGAAAACTGATTTTTTGAATTTGTAATTGTCCACCATTTATTGAATAGAGTTAAGAATGATGCAATATCTAAACGGCCAGGAAAATATGAAATTATTGCTGCTGCTGTAGTTTCATGGAAGATACCTAAGGCAACACTGACATTTTGCTTCCATTTTCCAGGATGGACAACTTTGTTATTTACATTTGGTGCTTTTTTTAAACTTGCATCCAACAGACTGTCCTTTTCTAATAAATCATGAAATATTTTCCATGATATTTCTCATGATTGAACATGAATTTCATCTTTGAAAGCTGAAAAATTAAATTCTGGAAAAATTAATCTTTTTTTATTAAGTAAGTTGTTTCGAATATTTTTAATCAGATGCACTGTGTCAAAGAATAAGTAAACTTTTTGTGATAGTACATTAATAAACAAACCATCTTTTTTTTCACCATGCGTATCAAGTAATTTTGTAAAAGAAGAAACATTTGAAGCGTGATTGTCACAAACAACACCTCGAACATTAAAATTATTTTTTATTAAAAATTGAATCAAGTTAAGAATTTCAGACTTTAACCAGTCACTGTTCAATTTTACAATTGGAATTGCTTTGACAACACAGGAGATATTTTCTTTCAAATCAACTACCATGAAAGAGACAATGCTTCTATAACATTCATTTTCCTCACTAATCCCAATAACATTGCCACCAGAATATTCAGCACATTGTTGCAAATACATTTCATCAAAAATTATTATAAGATCTTTCGATAAGCTCCCATTTTCATGTAGCAACTTCAAAACTTTCATAGAATCTATTTCACCTGATTTAAGCTTGCCTAACAAAGATATAGATGGGAGTGGGAACTCCTTCAGCAGTAAATGATAAGTTTGCAGTGAAGTGTACCGCAACATCAATGCAAATTGAAGAACATTTGAAGAATAAATTTGTTTTTTTTTTATTTGGTGACTTTTGAGTTCTTCAAGAATAGAAGACAACTTTTCTTTTTCTGTACTAAAATGTGAAGTTATATCTGGACCAAGAAAATCACCTTTTAGCTGGTGATTTTCTTGGTCCAGATATAACTGGAAGAGAAGCAGTTGCTATGCTAGCAGGGTACATTGTAGGAACAGGCTTTAGGTTATACAGCAAACGAAATCGTTTTTCTGATGTTCCTTTATGTACTAATTTTTTCTCAAAGTGTTTTAAACAGATCACAGATGATTTTGTGACAGTCCAGAAATTTCCATTTACAAATCTAATCCATAACTTTCTTAAGTCATCATCTTTTGGAAAACTGAAAACTGGAACTACTTCACCACCTAGATAATTGGAGGTACAGCCAACAACACAGCATTTATTGGCGCTACTCGACTTTCTCCCCCCCCCCCCCCTAATTTTATGATTGATTCTGATAGAGAATTTTATGCTGATTAAGAATCGTATAAAAACATGGGTCTCAAAATCAATGGAAAGTGCTCTAATTCGAAGTCAAAGTTGTAAAAAATCCCACTAAAAACCCTAATATTCGCCATTTTGAAAATATTAAGTTAATGATCTTTTAGCTGACAAAAGCAAATTATTAATAGCATGGTTTTTACGTTAAAAAATTCGTTAAAGTATGTTTATCTTGCACAATTTTTTGTGGCAAAGAAAATAACCGTTTTTTGATTTATTAGAGAATAAACTATATTGCAAGTAATGTACTTTTGTAATAAAATTTAAAAAAGAATTTAACAGTTTTGTTTCCTAAAAGAAGAACTTTTGAAACTCAGTTCATTGTTGTTCTATCACATGTAAAATTTAGAAAACGTAACCTTCAAACCGTTTTTTTTAATAAAAAAAACCAGCGTACGATACAATAATAATTATTCATCAATTTTTCTACATTATCACATTCTACGTTCAACCTTTATTTGAAATCTTCAAATAATTTCATTTCGTTATAACACTTTCGTTACAATACTTTAAAAAAAATAATTATAAGGCTTATGGAAACCAGGTCTGTTTATTGCGCAATAAAACGGTAATTAATTTTCGTTAAAAATGAAAGCGTTTTGAAAAAAAATGGCGAATATTAGGGTTTTTAGTGGGAATTTTTACAACTTTGACTTCGAATTAGAGCACTTTCCATTAATTTTGAGACCCATGTTTTTATACGATTCTTAATCAGCATAAAATTCTCTATCAGAATCAATCATAAAATTAGGGGGGGGGGGGGGAGAAAGTCGAGTAGCGCCGCATTTATTAACCATAATTACTATCTATTTATAAAAAGAAGCTACAATCAAGTATATGAGGTTTAGTTGATGTGAAGATTTAGAAAACGCTGAAGTTTTTATCCTATGCCGGATATATTTATTTAAAAATTATAGCGCAATAATTAAAATATGTTAAGAAAGTTTGTCCATCCTACAGAATATACGTTTTTTAAACTAGCCTTCTATTTTTTTCCGATTTAAGCAAGAAAGAAGGCCGTGTATTTAAGTAGGCCATGTAGCAACTCTCTATGTTGAGCTCTAGCTCTTATATATCTATTTCTTGCATCTGGTCCAACTACTGACATGGATGCTACTGTCACTTGTTTTACAGCACGCTCGGTACTTTGAGTATGAATTTTATTAGGAGTTACTAGAGGTGTCAATCTTAGCAATACCAACTTATCTTTAGAGAATGAATAAGTAAAAACAGGTTCTTGTACTTCACCATTTTCCCATTTGACTAGCTCTTGAAGAGTAGTTGCTGCAAAGTTCAGCTTAGGTGTTTTTCTTGGTCTGATTCACATGTCTCCAAGGATATTATTACCCCTTTGTTCCAAAATTCGGTCAACTGCAAAGTTGAAGTCTTCTGCATTATTACTAGATAATAAAGAGATTAATAAACTTTCATGGTTTGCATACCAAGCGCCTAACTGGATGTAGGGAGTCACAATTTCTCTTACTATAACAGGTTGATTTCTAAGAATTCTCAATTGAGACAGAATGTGATTGGAAGCATCTTCAAGTCTGTCTTTAACTTTAATGTCAAAAAAAAAGTTTAAAGTAAAATTGTAAACAAAATAAGACAAGTAACTCAAGATTTTTCAAGTTCTGATCAGTTAAGTCATGTTTCCTTGTCTACATAAAGACTATTCTCATGCCAGTAGTGAGCCATCTGGCATGACTTAAGGGGCCACATTGAATTTCTCTAAGATTAGGTGGCAATACACCGATCTTAACTGCTTTAGATAACTTGTAGGTTTGTTTTTGATCTGTTGACATATTTTTTAGTATTGTTTCTGGAATGTCAACAAAGCTCTCTCCCTCTGGAAGAGCTTTAAGTTGAGGATTGTACTCCATTTTATTAACATCAGCAAGACATTTTCCCACAGGACCTACAAAGCCAGTACTACATGATGTTAGTCCATCAATTCCTTCTATTAGGTGACGCAAAAATAACTCATTTGAATGAAGCATGCATATGGCCCAGTGGCATTTGTGACCTAACAGCTTTTCAAGATGTGTAATAGCACCACCTTTCCAGCCGGTGTTAATTGAAGTACTACCAGCTCCAAGTACTAAACATGATTCAGTAAGATTATATTGTTGCAGCAAATTATAAACACCTTCAGAAATCTTTTTAGCTGGCTTATCTGAATGAGTATGAGCATTTGGAGTAAAATGACCAAGATATCGACCACCAGGTTTTATAGTTACAGTAATGTGTTGCTCTTTGATAATAATAGGATGTAGCTGTCCATTTGAATCACTTATCATCGCTCTTGTTGAATCTTTTCATCCATCAAAGTAAATGCCAATATTATCTGCTTTTGGAAGATTGAAATTGTCATTATTCTTTGCTACTACCATGATTTTTTTTCTTGCTCTTGTCAACTTAGAAGGATCACAAGCAAGGTAAGAGTATTCAGGGGTGAGAAATCCTGCTTCAATTAAATCTTGCAGATAACTTGTAGCAATTGCTGCAGTTGCAGCAGGTGAAATCCCAAACCTATAAAATAAAACTAGTTTATATCTATATTTATTAATTCTTGCTGCTCAACAAAATAATAATCTATATGATTACCTTATACCAGCCATTGCTGTGTTTTTTACTGACATAGTGTTTTTTCTTGACTTCTTTTCTAAAAATCGTGTTACAAGGAAAGCATAGACACCTAATTTATCCTTTAGAAGCCTTTTAACCAACAACTTAATTTCATTGTCTTGTTTTAAAGTAAAGTCTACATTAACTGGATTATAGTTGTCATTGAGAGAAATATCAGGAGAAATATTTTTTTGATATTCTTCATATAATTCTATATCTTGTTTTTCTGTGACCTAAAACCAAACTTTTACAAATATCATTTTGTTTTATATGTATGTGTGTGTGTGTGTGTGTGTGTGTGTGTGTGTGTGTGTGTGTGTGTGTGTGTCTATATATATATATATATATATATATATATATATATATATATATATATATATATATATATATATATATATATATATATATATATATATATATATATATATATATATATATATATATATATTGCTATATAAACAAAGAAAATATTTATTATTATGAAATTATATTTACCTCAAAGGATGCTTGATCAGCTTGTAGTTTTTTCATTCTTTTCTCATAAGCTTTTTTGTCACTGATTTTTCTCTTATATCTTTTTCTAAGTTTCGTTGTCTCAATCTTATCAGCATGTCCCATTTGCATGTCAGACTTTTCACCTGTCTTATTTCTTTGACTGTATAACCACCTGCGCTCCATAGCTGGAATTTTTTTAGAAAAAATACAGGTGCAATGTATATGTGCTTTACTTTTACAATTTTGGGGGGAAGAACATCCAGACAGATCATGTTCACACAGAAGTATCTTATGAGGACATGTTATGAGGTCCATTAGCTTATCTAACTTCAATATGAGTTCTCCTTTTACTTTTGTCTTAGTTCTTCCCTATGCAACGTTTTCTACTTTCTCCCAAAGGGTTTTAATTCTATAATAAAGTGATTTCTCACCAATAATAACTGGGCGCTACTGCTATTTCCTCCTCCCCCCCCCCCCTTCCTTTTTTTTTTTTTTTTTTGATTGATTATGATAAAGAATTTTATGCTGATTCAGAAAAATATAAAAACATGGACCTGAAAATTAACGGAAAGTGCTCAAATTCGAAGTCAAAGTTGTAAAAAATCCTACTAAAAACCCTTATGTTCGCCATTTTGAGAGTATTAGGTTAATGCAATGATATATATTAACTAGATGTCTAACTTCCGAAAAAAAGTGAAGCAAATTTTTTTTGCCACCAGCATATGATTGGATAATAACTCGTTTTGCCACCAGCATCAGATTGGTTAACAGATTTTTTACGGAAAAACGAATAGCAAAAATAAAACAAAACAAAAAAATATTTGTGTCAGTTAAATTAGAAAATGTTTAAAAAGTTAGTCAAATTGGAATGATTTTGTGAAATGCTTTAGTATTGGATAATTTTATAAATGTAGGTTAAAAGTAACGTCAGTTACTTTTAATTTTCTATTATAAAAAACAACTGCTAAGCTGGTAATTTTAGGTTAAAGGAAAAAGATTTTGAACCTTCGGAAAATATCAGAAGTATATTTATTTTAAATATTTATATATGAATGCCGAGACATAAAATTTATTTAGAGTTGTTCCAGATTATATCATATATAATATAATGTGAATATATATATATATGCATACATACATATATATATACGTATATATATATATATATATATATATATATATATATATATATATATATATATATATATATATATATATGTATATATATATATATATATATATATTTATATATCCAAATGATATTTTTTATGATAAAGTTTGGGATAATGTGTGTGCGTGTGTGTATGAATTTATAAAACAAGAAAGATATATTTTTAAAAATAATACTCTTTTTTTATTTAGAATAATAAATATGGTTAATAATTGCTCAGTCTACAACTGTAAAAGCAGATTTGATAAAAGTAGTTTAATTTCTTTTCACAGATTCCCTTTAAATGATGAAATTCTTTGTAAAAAATGGGCAACGGCAGCTAAATGTTTACAAATTACACCTAGTAAATATAGTAGAATCTGCAGTAAACATTTTAGGTTAGAAGATTTTGAGTGCCAAGAGAATGGGAAACGTGTTCTGAAAAAAAATATTGTGCCTTCAGTATTTGACTTCCATTTATTATTGAACAAAAATAACAAGCGAAATCAGCTATATAATGATGATACATCACACATTAAAAAAACATATTGTTCTATCTCGAATAAAGAGGTAACAGAGCCTGACCCTAACCCTGACCCTAACCCTGAAATTACAAATACTATTAAAAAAAAAAATACTTGAACAAAATTCTCCAAAAAAACTATTACTTAAAAAAAAGATTAAAATATTAAAACAAAAGCTTAAACGAAAAGATAACAAAATTGCTTCACTTAGCAAAGTTATTCAAAAATTAGAGAAGAAAAAAATTATTTCCATTGATGTTGCAGAATTACTTGAGAACAACTTCTCTGGGTTGACTAGAGAACTTTTGAAATCTGAATTAAAAAATAGAGGCAAAAAAAAAAGGGGTATAGATACTCTGAAGAAGTTGAAAAATTTGCCTTAACATTGCACTTTTATTCCCCAAGAGCATATGAATTTGTTAAATCTACATTCTCATTACCTGCCGTAAGCTCACTTTCAAACTGGACATCTTCTGTAGATTGTTCGCCTGGGTTTTTTGGAGATGTTTTCAAATTTTTACAAAATAAGACCTTTGAGGACTCATCATACAAAGAATGCGCATTAATATTTGATTCTATGCATATCAGGACTGCTCTGCGGTATGATAATGTTACTGGATCATATGAAGGTTTTGCTAGTTTTGGAAAAAATATTCTAGCATATGACCAAGATAAATTAGCAACAGAAGCACTTGTTTTTATGGTTGTCGGATTGAAAGGCCATTGGAAATGTCCTATAGGCTACATATTGTGTGATAAAATTTCCTCAACAGATTTAAGTTGCTTAATTAAAAATGCTTTAGATTTATGCGCTACTCATAACCTGAATGTTTGGAGTATAACATGTGATGGACTTATTTCCAACTTTAATGCTATGAAGAATCTTGGGTGTTCATTTGGAAGTAAAATTATAGAGATACATAGTAGTTTTCCCCATCCTGAATATGATCATCCTATATATTATATCCCTGATCCTTGTCATATGCTTAAATTAGCTCGAAACGCTCGGTATCATTGTTGATGAACAAAATCGATATATTAAGTGGGATCATATTAAAGCATTGCATAAACTGCAAGAAGAAGAAGGATTTAAGTTTGCAAATAAACTTGGCAATTACCACATTGACTTTCACAGACATAAAATGAATGTTAAAATTGCAGCTCAAACGCTAAGTGGTTCAGTTGCTGATGCTATAGAGTTTTTGATGGTTTCAGGTCATCCATCTTTTATTGATGCCCAAGGCACAATTAATTTTATTAGAACTTTAGACAAATTATTTGACTTGTTAAACTCTAAAAACCTTTTTGAAAAAGGATCGAAGAAACCTTTGTTTTTGAATGAAGCTCCAAAATGGGTTGAAACCATAGAAAAATCTGTAAATTACCTAGTTAACTTATCAGACCTATCTAAAATTCCTTTAATTAAACACAGAAGAAAGACATTTGTACTTGGTTTCATTGTAGCAGCCACAAGTGTTAGAGATTTATCCCTTAACCTTTTATCTAGACATGAGAATCCTTTTAAATTTATTTTAACATATAAAATGTCACAAGATCATGTTGAATTATTATTTGCTTGTATTCGCGGCAAAAATGGTTTCAATAACAATCCAGATGCACGCCAGTTAAAATCTGCTTTGAAAAGAATTTTATTAAGAAACTCTATCATAGGATCAAAATTTAGCAACTGCCTTACTTTTGACCAAAGATCTTCTGGCTCAATCTTTTTATTAAAGTGGAGTAAAAGGAGATCTCCTCTTGTTGAATATAATACAATATCTAGTGAGGATTCTAACTATTTTAAAGACCTTGCTGGTTGTCTTTCATCAGTCTCTACTTCAATTTATAAAGAAGCTATACTTGGATATATTGCAGGGTTTATTGTTAGAAAACTTTATAGTAAAATTACATGTCTGACTTGTGCCAATAGTTTAATTTCTCAGAAGACTTTGTCCACTGATCACGATTATTCTTTATTTTGCAGTTCATCATGGAAAAGCTTTATAACTTTTAAAAATCGAGGTGGTTTAATCTTTCCATCCTGTAGTGTTTTAAAGATTGTCGAAAAATGTGAGCATGTTTTTAAAGTTTTGGTGTGTGGGACAGACCCTCATAATTTGAAAATATCTTCTAGAAAAAATCTTAAAACCATTCTAGTTCACTTCATAAATCAAAAACTTGCAAATGACTCACTGTTTACTGAACTAAATATGCATGATTTAGAACATGAGATTTTGACTGAAGACATGCATTCTTCACAGCTTTTAAAAAAAATTATAGAGAAATATTTAACATTGCATCTTTACTCATATGGTCAGTTATACACTAGGAATGAATTGCATAAAGGAAAGATTGGATTACGTCAACAGTCCAATAAGCTTGTTTTGTTCAAAGGTTTATGAAAAATAACAATAGTAATATTTAATATTATTTGTATGCTATTTATGCCAAAAAAGAAAATTACTTCTTTAAAAAAATATATGATTACTGAAAATTCCTTAATTGTAACTGTAAACTGTAAGTTACAGTTTTTTTAACTAGTTAAAATTTTTTTATTGAAAACCTACATTAAAAATATATACCTATTTATATCAGCAACACTTTTGATTTCTTTCATAATGGAATATGTGTACTTTTATAACAATAACTCAAAGATTTTCAACAGGGTACTTTTAAGTTACAGTTGTAAAAGTCAAAAACATATTTTTTGCCAACATATATCTGTATTTGCGAAGTAAAAATGTAATATCTTTGTATTATATAATAACTTTTAACTTTCTTTATCTACTAACGCTTTTAAGTAGCTGTGTTTAAATAACAGTTTGTAAATATGTTAAATATTAATATGTCCAATGTTTAAAGTTAATCAACATCGCCAGAAATTTTTCTTCTTTGCTGCGGCTACCGGCTTAACAACCGTCAAAAACTTGCTTCACATTTTCTAACGGAATTTTTATGAAGTTAGATATCTAGTTTATATATATCATTGGGTTAATGATTTTTTAGCTGACAAAAGCAATAAATTTATAGCATGGTTTAAATTTATAACATCGTTAAAGTATGTTTAACTTGCGCGATTTTTTGTGGCAATTAAAATAGCCGTTTTTTGATTTATTAGGGAATAAACTATATTGCAAGTAATGTACTTTTGTAATGAATTTTAAAAAAGAATTCAACAGTTTTGTTTCCTAAAAGAAGAACTTTTGAAACTTAGTTCATAGTTGTTTTATCACATGTAAAATTTAGAAAATGTCACCTTTAAACCTTTTTTTTAATAAAAAAAACCAGCGTACAATACAATAATAATTATTCATCAATTTGCCTATATTTCTACATTCTACGTTCAACTTTTATTTAAAATCTTCCATTAATTTCATTTCGTTTATTACACTTTCGTTATAGCACTTTAAAATAATAATACTAAGGCTGATGAAAACCAGGTCTTTTTATGCGCAATGTAACGGTAATTAATTTTCGTTAAAAATGAAAGCGTTTTGAAAAAAAATGGCGAATATTAGGGTTTTTAGTGGGATTTTTTTCAACTTTGACTTCGAAATAGAGCATTTTCCATTCATTTTCTGGTCCATATTTTTGTACTTTTCTGAATCAGCATAAAATTCTTTATCATAATCAAAAATAAAAACAAAAAAAAAAAAGGGGGGGGGGGGGGAAACTACAGTAGCGCCTAATAACTGGCTGTTGAAACTTATCATTTGCTTTTCTCCATTGAGCAAGAACAAATGGAATCAGATCGCTAGCAAGATCTTTGTTAGAATATTTATTATGGTGTAGATTGCATGATTTATTATGGTGTAGATTGCTTTTTTGTTCTTTTAGTAATATCCCTTTTTGAATAAATGCTCTGTTTGTAGGTAGCTCACAAGGAATAAAATCTTTTCCAAGTCCAATAAAATCTGAATTTACAGTGGTGGATGATCTAGTCTTGACTTTCGACATTTATAAATATCTCGATTAAATAACTAATAACGAATAAAATAGTAACAGACTTCAATCTTGTATAAAGCTTTTATACAGCGGAGAGCCAAGTGAAAATATCTTTTAAAATTAATTCGGCGCTGCGCTTATTAGGAGAGTTTATTATATAAAAACGGATTTTGTTTATTCTATAATAATTTAAGTTTTTTTTATTTTAATAATGTGTAAATATGAAAATTTGGGTATCAAGACGTTTTCTGATCAAAAAGTGGTCCATAACAAACCTACCTTGAAATTTAATTTTACATAGTAATACACATTTTCTTAAGCTTGAATTTTATTTTTTTCAAAAACATATAAATCTCGCTGTACCCTATTGGGCATCCGCTGCCAATATCGTAGCAGTTGCTACGATATTGGCAGCGGATGCCCAATTGTTGAAAAAATATTGCCAGCGGATGCCCCTTGTTGAAAAAACTGATGATGTTTCTCTACAATCTTCTACTCCTAAGAAAACAAGAAGTGTTACCTCAAAAGACGGACCCTTGGCAACAACTCCAAGATCACAATCCAAAGTCGCCCAAACAAAAGGAAGGTATGGTTCAGCCGAATATTGGAAATCAATGTATGAAATGTCACAATCATTCATTGAGGAATTATATGAGGAATACCTCAGTTTAGCAGAAGTGCCTGGTTTACTTTCAGTAAACCGGGTTAAACCCAAGGAGGTTAATCAAACAAAAACAACAATGGTCACTAATGTGCGTAGATCTATGGAGGCTCAAAATGTGCTTTCAAAAGTGGTTTCTCTCGAAGGAGAAAACCAGAAAAAAATAGTGATTCAGAGGAGAAAAAGAAACACAAGCTCCAAGAAAAAGAACTGTTTTATCATTGCAAACTGCAATGCTCTTGTGTAGAAGAATGTCTTGCAAAATTTTTAAAAGAGTGTTCGCAACGTCATTCTATTCTTAAATCTGTATGTACTAAATGGCTTGTCACATTGATAACAAAAGCCAACAATGATTCTTCCTGCATCAGCAGCATCATCTTCTGATTCTTTAAAAAAAACACTCTATTTTGGTTCTGATTCAAATATTTTAAATCTTAATGACTCAGAGATAATTTTTTAGATGAAATGTTTGTTTATTGCATGTCTCTTTTTCAGATTATTTTATGGTATTCATATTTTTTTTGTCATTTTATGTTATTCAAAAAATATTTATTGCTGTTATTAAAGCTGTAATTAAATCTATACTTTTTTTTTATAAACCTTTATTAATTCTATACTTTTCTTACGATTTTTCATATTTCCTATTATTCAAAATTTACATTGTTGTTGTATTAAAAGCTTGATTTCCTATTTTAAATCAAGTGACCCCTTAAAAAAAACATCCATAGTACTGCGAAAAAAATACAAAAAAAACATTTTTAAGAGTTTGTAAATTAGTAAATATTACATAGGTGGATTAGAACAAATCTAACATTATCTATCTAATATGATAATTCCAAACTTAAAATTAAATTATTAAATAGTAGGAGGTCATAATCCATAAATTGAACCGTTTTTAACTTTGTAAAAGGATTTTAAAATTGTAAAAGAGGTAAACTTTTAATTAACTTGTCATCTAGGATGTTTAGAGATACTGATTCAATCATTGTTTAATAATCTCATTGACATTAGTGGAACCCAGAGCTGGAAGTTTGTATGTGTAGTGTTTAAGAGGGTATGTGTTTTTAAGGTAATTCTACCTTTATGTATTTGAAAAATTTCATTTCAGTCATACTTAAAAGATGTCAACTAGTTTTGCATGCAAAGATACAATTTTATCATTTGAAGATTTAAAATCAGTTATTAAGAAATATGAAGATTCTCATTTTGTGCAGTTGTGGGTTCGTGACGCCAAAACAATTGAAGCTGCTTGAAAAACTATTCCAAGAAAAGCTGCTATAATAGCTCCACAGATAAATTATTACTATAAAAAGTATTTTTGTATACATGGTGGAAGGAAATTTACAAATAAAGGCAATTGAAATAGTCAAACTTTGTTAGTACTTTTTTTATTTTATAACTTTGTTATTATTAATAAAGAACTTATTATAAATAAAGGCTTGAAAAAATAAATTGATAACTTATTTATGCATAGCAATTAAACAATGTTTTAATATAAATGTCTTATTTGATCAAAGGATAGCATATTTATTTCATAAAAAAATAACCGATTTATATGTTTATTATAGAACTTATAAGAAAGAGTGTCCATTCTTCTTAAGTTTTAAAGCATCAGAAGATGGTGGATGAATATATATCTGTGGAGCTATTACAGCAGCTTTTCTTGGAATGGTTTATCTAGCAGCTTCAATTGTTTTGGCGTCACGAACCCACAACTGCACAAAATGAGAATCTTCCTATTTCTTAATAACTGATTTTAAATCTTCAAATGATAAATATTTATCTTTGCATACAAAACTAGTTGACATCTTTTAAGTATGAATGAAATGAAATTTTTCAAATATATAGTTCAAATATTTTCCCAATGATTGGAATTTAAAATATATGAGATCGAAATTTGTTTTGGCACGTGACTTTTTCAATTAATAAACGGGCTTCCGGCACTAAAAGAAAATTTCGTTCGAGTGCCGACTTTCGGCACTCTTTCCACGGCCTATTAAAAATGTCCGTTCGAGCTGGTCGTTAATTAATTTTGGTTTTTTTGGGGGTTTCTTATCGTTTTAAGTTATTTTCCAATTTTTTACATTTTTCTGAGTATTTTAAAACTTAATTAACCTAATTATTAATAATTAACTTTTATTAAGTTAAATAAGTCTTAAATAAGTTTAATGTTTATTTTAATAATGATCTATTTAGATAATAAAAATTTATATAAGAAATGTCTAACGCAAACTATTTAAGACTCTGGCGAAGAAACCATGAAACCCAGTTGGAATTTTCTTACAAGAACTTTCACAAGTCGTGACAATAATTATAATTAGTGTCACGACTATTGTGAAGAGACCATTTTATTGGATTCACCATCCAATAAAGAAGAAGTTGAATTAGTTGAAATAGTTAAAGAAGAAATTAAAATAGTTAAAGGAAGACTGGATTTAAATGGCGAGGTTTCAGCCTCATCATTCATTTTTAGAGATGTAAATATCATTCCTGTTTTATCTAATATTTATTTTTTAATTACAACAATAAAATAATTGACAAGTAGTTAAAATTTATCTATCTGATTTTTTACTGGTATAAAAATGCATTTTTAAATAATCTTTTCACTCAGTTTTGAAGATATTGGTTAAC
This sequence comes from Hydra viridissima, assembly GCF_058129835.1. NCBI lineage: Eukaryota > Metazoa > Cnidaria > Hydrozoa > Anthoathecata > Hydridae > Hydra > Hydra viridissima. The sequence goes on from NW_028324305.1 coordinate 629,852, forward strand.
CTAGGAAAATTAAGTTTCATTTTAATTTATTAATAAGTTTAAAAAGTCATTTATCTTTTCAATTTAATCAATTCTAATTCTTAATATTATTTATATAAATAAATTATTGCTTTTTGAGTTACTTTATTTTTATTTAATAATTTATCATAATGAAAGATGATTGTCTTTATATTTTAGATTTCGAATCAAAATTTCTCATTCTTTGGCTTCTCTTGTGGAGAAAAACAAAAAATGCTGTTGTACCTAGTCATTGGATAAAAGATGACAGAGTAATTTGGCCTGAAGGTGCGTTTGTAGAACGAAGTGCTACTAACTTGGATAAGTTAAATGAAACCTGGCCTTCATATAAGTTAGTCAAAATTAAATTCACTGCAGGTAAGATAGTTTACTTGTAAATAAGACTTCCTAACTATTTTGTATAATTAAAGCCATTACTTTGTAGGTATTTCACTGTTTAACATAAATGCAGCAAATTTCAAAAACAGTAAATCATTAGATTACTATGAATGGTGCAAAGATGTAGAAATGTCTACTACTGAACCTGACAGTGATGCTGAGCCTGTAATAAACCAATTAACAGGTAACATAAAGCTTAAAACAGTTTAAAGCTCATGTAACAGTTTTCATTTAACAGCGAAACTATTTTTTGTATATTTATTATTAAAATAAAAGATATGTATTCTTTATCCTATTTTTCACTGTATTTGTTTTATTTTATTTAGCAAATAAAATAAAACAAAAAATTGACCTCCCTAGACCTTTTAAAAAGACAATGGAAAACAAAACAAAGTCAAAAACTAAAAAAAGCAAATCTGGTGAGAATTATTCATTTGAGATTTATTAAAGTACAAAAGGATTCTTAAAAATATTGTTGCACTGAAGTGCAAGAATATTTTCATGAATTCTTTTGTACTTTTTAATTAATTAAAGTGCAACAATATATATATATATATATATATATATATATATATATATATATATATATATATATATATATATATATATATATATATATATATATATATATATATATATATGTATATATATAGTGATAAACTTAATATTTTAGAAAAAACAATTGTTTGCTTGAATATAGTTATTTACTTGTTAATGTTATAGTCTTAGTTTTTTATTATAAATTGACTTAAATTGTTTATCATATTATTATCTTTATTTGTTTTAGTTAAAACAGTTATCAGTTATTATTAATAAAAATATTTTTCTGGCGTAAATTACCAGCATTAGTTTTTTTTTATGCTAGTTCTAATACATATTTTTCAGAAGATTGATCATTGTTTTCATTTGTTTTTATATATAAAAAAAAAATTTATTTAAGAAATATTAAAAATAGGATAAATATTTATCCTTTTTTGAATTTTTCTAATAAATATCTAAGATATAAAATTTCTAAGCACTGCTATTAAAATATATTTTTGCATATTTAGACTGACAACAGACAATGTTTTGTCAGAATACAGCATAAATGGTTTAAAGAAAAAGAAAATATTTAAAGAGCTTGTAAATCTATGTAATGCAATCACCGGTATCGACCTTACCTTATTATTGTATTTAATTAACTTATGTTTAAAAATTTTTTTTTTTTTTTTGATGCACTGATTTTGTTGATGAATTTTTTCTTTATCTATTTAATAGATGCTGTTTTAAAGTCTTATAAAAACGTGACAAAAGCAGAAGCAATGCAACTTATTGGGACAATAACCAAACATTCTTCCAAACGATTGAAGAGAAAATCCTCTAATATTAATTGACAATAATTAAATTTTAATATAGTTAAATGTTGTATTTTTGAAATTTATAATCCTTTTTAAATTTGTAATTCTTTATGTCTCTCTGTCTCTCTATGACTAGATAGAATCATATCGAATTCGATTGCTATATGCAATTTGTTAAATAAAGGGCTTGAAAAAATATCAAAAACTTTGTAAAGACTTTCTCTTGAGAAAATTTTTTTCGTCTCTACATATTTACATAGATTCTTAGAATCTATGTAAAGATGATAAGTAACCTTAGAGTCTGTACATCTATTAATAGATGTACAGACTCTAAGTTTATTTAATTAGTAGAGTCTGTACATCTATTAATAGATGTGCAGACTCTACTAATAGATGTACAGACGTAAAAAGACGTCTAAAGGACGTCTTTTTCAGACGTCTGAAAAAGACGTCCCCAAGACTTTCACCTGAGACCGACTAAGGTCTCTGACCGACTGGACGTCCTATAGACGTCCTTAGGACGTCATTGTGCTCGCTTGGTACAGTCTTTTAAAAGACGTCTTCAAGACGTCTTACAAATACGGTACAGTCTTTTAAGACGTCTTCAAGACGTTTTACGAAGACGCGCAATTTTTCTCGATGATACAGTCTTTTAAAAGAAGTCTTCAAGATGTCTTGAAGACGTCATTCGAAGAAAAGACCATTTAAAGACATGAATAAGACGTCTTATGTTTGCTGGGGTGAGTTAGTTTGTCTGAATGTAATCTTTCTTAAAGTGAATTTCCCTGTCATTCCAACATTTGGTAAATTGAATTCTGGGACTTTTTTTTTTTAAGTTTTTAAAGTTAGAAAAATTAAGGGTGTTCAAATTACTTATGAAAATTCAGTAAGGAATATAGATTTAGAAATGTTTTTTTAAACCTTCGGAAGTAATTTTCTTATTATATCATGTGAACATATAGATAAAGATATTTGTGTATTAAGATATTTGTGTATAAAGATATTGTGTATAAAGATATTTGTGATTTATACTACAGTCACTCAAGCATGAATTGTGACCACTATGTTTGTATCTGGATTGAAATTTCTGGATGTCATCTGAATCAACTAAAGCTAAATATAAATTAAGAAACCATGTTTAAAAACACTTTATGTAAAAGTTTACCTTCCTGAAAACTTCCTAGCATGCACACAACGTTGAAATAACGTTGATCGACGTTGATCAACGTTATTTCAACGTTGTTTCAACGTTGTGTGTTTGCTGGGTTAAATGTTAATGTTAATATTTTACTTTGCTTTTCAACTTTTATTTATGAGTTTTTTTGATTCTTTTGTCTCCAACATGTATTTCCCAGAATTTTCAATTAAAATTATTTTAATCTTATTAAATTGCCATGGAAACTTATCTTTACTTATCGTCACGGCAAAACAATACTATCTGAAGTCCTTTTCTGCTGCTCTGAAAAAACGGGATTTAAAGAAATAAACGAGTTTTGATCTGTTGGATTTAAATAAATTCTTTTAAATCTATTTATAGCAAATGCTGTTATTTTTCAATATTAAAAAAAAATTCAAGCAGATGCGAATTAACAACAGAAATGTATCTCAAATACGGAAAAATTTACAGATTAAATATCTTAAGTCCATATACATGTCATGCAACTATTTTGTTATTACTTTATTGTTTTATTAAGTTAGTTAAATAACGAAACTTATGCATAAAAACTGGTTATGAATAAAGGTTATAAAATGCAAACTAAACCATGAAACTTTTAGTTTTCGACATTTTTGGTTCAGGAGAAGAAAAATACCATTAGCTTGTTTATTTTAATTAGTAGGATAGAACTGGTTGAACTGGTTGTGAGGACTGGTTGAACTGGTTGTAAGACCTGAGTAAAAATACATTAAACAACTAGATCTGTGAATTTCAGTCTTTCAGCTACATGATGCGGTCTTCATAATAAAGTTTAAAAATTTTTATAAATTTTTTAGAATCATTAAAAGTAGTTATTGATTTATAAAGTCACTAACACGTAACGAACTTGACGTTATTACTTACAAACACTTTGCTGATAAGTAAAAAAAAAAAGATTCAAGGAACAAAGGGTTCATTTTAAAAACATTTGCTCTTAATTCACTTTCTGAATTGCGGGAAACTGACTCTGCATGGTTCTCATTAATTATTTCTCGAACTGCTTCTTCATGATATTTGGGTTGTTGTGATGGAACTGCTGTCAGTATTTTAGGTTTAGTTATAACTGAGAATGTTGTTTGGAAGATAACCTTTGTTGCATAGGAAAAGGCGATGCTTTTTTTTTCAGTGCACTGATACCTCTTGGAGTAACATGGTAAATTAGAAAACAAAAAGCCTCATTGAAAATAACTTTAACTGTAAAAAGAAAGTCGGCCTTTGCTAATTTTACGGAAATCGAGCTATCGCGGCCTGTTTAAGCATTGGATTTGGCATTGGATTTGGCGCACTAATGTTATGCAGAGGGAGATTCCACGTCTGAATATTGTAAATGCAACGTTTGTGAAGTGAAAAGGGAATTTTTGAAATGATAAAGCATAATTTTATTAGTGAAGGATCCATGCCATCTGCTATCATGCGTATGTTTTGGGCTAAATTCCCCTTTTGGTTGTTTTTGATTTATCGATGGATATTTTTTTCTCTGTGGTTTTGTAAAGTATTGTGTTTTTTAATAAAAAAAAAAAAAAAAGAAAAATCTGAATAAATTTATGGAATGTAGGAAACTTATTAATCATAAAGATGATTTCAAAAAAAAGAAATTTTGTTTAAAATCATCTTAACTTTTTCAACACTTTTATATATTTTCTAATAGAACGGAATTCGGTTTCTTCTGAATTGCTGTTTATGCGTATTATCAAATATTTAAAACCTGCGAACCATTGTTCTGCGTTTTTACAGTTTGAGAAAAATTTAAGTTAAAACTGATCTTTACCGGAAATAGATGTTTTGTTTATTAAAACGCAATCGTAGTCATCATCAAAAATTCAAATGGATTTTAAAAGTAATTATCTTTCAATTTCATTAGATAGTGCATGATTTTATCTTCTTGTGAATATTTCCTTTTGTTCAACACCTTTTTTATAACTTTTATATATATTCTCATTAAGAAACAGCTATATTTATACTAAATCTGACAAAGGCTGGCAATTATCCGTAACTAAAAATACGATAATAATTACTAACTTGATACCATATATTAATTGCTGCAATGAAAATAGACGTATCGCGTGGTTAAATAAATGTTTATGACAATCTATAGACATGTTTAACAACCGTCATGTTTAGCGATATTACAGTATATAGGGTAAAACACCCACCCAACAACAAGTCGTCTTAAAGACGAATTGAAAACGTCTTGAAATTGGTCTTAAAGATGTCTTAAACTGGTCTCAAATGAAACACAGTAAGTCATCTTATTTAAAACGTCCTGAAGTTGCTTCATTTAAGACGTCTTAAAGTCGTCTTAAACTGGTCTAAAATGAAACACTGTAAGTCGTCTAAAGGTTGGTTTCTATATAGTCGCACGACAGTCGAGCGACAACATCTGCAATATTTGTCGCGCGACCAGCTGTTTCCATTAATTTTAGAAGCGTTTTCAAAAGAAATGTTTTGTTTTTTTTATCACTTCCGTGAAGCCAAGAAAATAATGTTCCCAAATATACATTAATATATGACGTTTTAAAAACATATGAAGAGTACTCAGATAAAGTATGCACAGGTTGTAATGATAACAAAAAGCTTTAACCTTAACTGGGAATATAACAAAGATAAAAAAAAAAAAAAAAGAGAAAACAAGCAAACGCTCAAGAATCAAGTTTAAAAAAAAGTTAAATAATTTTAGAGAAGAACTTACAAAAATTTATTTCAAAACAACACATTAAAAGTATCTACGTAAAACTTTAGTTCAACTTTTGACAAGGAATTGTTATCCAGATTCCCAACAACACTTATTTCCAGCCGAAAAAATTATAGAATTTGATCATCAGCTTTAGTACTATTGGAAAATTTTTCTCTAAGTTATTCCTAATGATAGTTTTTCTTATAATTAAGATAATTAATTCTAGTAATAAATTTAAAAATATTTTTTTAAAAATTAATTAATTATATGAACCAATTGATTTTTAGAACAATGGCAAATAATAAAAAATATTATCTCTTGAAGTGCCAGCTTGCACTTTGCAATACATTACTAGCTCTCAGAACATTGCAGAGTAAAAAAAAAAAAGAAGGCACAAATTTTGGATTCGCTCATTGTTTAAAAACCGTTGTGAAAAAGGAGCATTTAACACACTTATTCCTGAGCTACAACTTCATGACAGAGAATTTTTTTATCGTTTTTACAGAATGTCGCCAGAAAGGTATGAACACTTGTTATCAATGATTGCACCTAGCAATCGATACACAACAGATGCTAACAGATGTAAGATTAACACTAACAGAGTATTTTAATCATTTAAGTGGATCCTTGTCATGGCAACATAACTATGTAACTAGCAGTGGGCACAATCTAGCAGGAAAAAGAGTTTTTTTGGAACAATGAAAAAAAACAGACAATCTTTTGTTTGTATTATTAATATTTTGAAATAATGGTTTAAATATGTATAACAAAATGTTAAACAACTGTTAACAAAAATAAACAAATTGTATATCAGTTGACAATACCTGGAAATTTCAGAGCAGCTAAATATTGCTGTATGTTTATTTTAGCAACTGCTTGGGTATTAGGAGGTAGCCTTGTGATTGTAGCACAAATAGATTTACAAAAATGTGTAATATCATCGCTTTCTTCATGTGCACTAACTCCTAATGTTGTATTAATATTGTTCATAGTACTGAGTATTGCATCTTGTATTTTTGTATTTTCATCAGATAGAGAACTTTTTAATTGTTTTTTTCTTATATTTATAGGAGATTTTATTTCATTTAACGATTTTTGTTGATTACTGAATGTATTTGATTTGTGTGTATTAGAAGAATGTGTGAATTATTTTCTACTTCTGCCTGATTACTAACTTCTTCTTCATAGTTTATAGTTTCATAACTTATACAAGACATAGGTGATTCTGTTGTTGTTACTTTAAGTAATTATGTAAACAATTTGCAGCTTTTATAATGTTTTCAATATTTTCTGGGGTTGCTTTTATTGGACAACTAAATACTCTCCATTTAGCTACCATAATTCCAAATGTGTTTTCAATTGTTCGTCTAGTCCTAGATAATCGATAGTTAAAAATACGTTCTTTGATAGTCAAATTTTTACCAGAAAAAGGCTTCATTAACCATGATTTCAAAGCAAAAATATCATCACCAACTAGTACTGGTGGTACTTGTGTGCCATTTGGTAGCTGTCTGTTTTTAGGAAGTTTGAATAAGTTGTTCTTGAAAGCTTTACCCATTTTACTTTCATTGAATATATAAGCATCGTTATCTCTGGCATAGCTACCTATATCTACCAACATAAAGCAATATTTTGCATCACATATGGCTACCAAAACCATACTGTGATAGTTTTTGTAGTTGTAATATGCTGATCCATTCAAACTAGGAGCTTCTATACATACATGTTTACCATCTCTGGCCCCTATACAATTAGGAAAGTTCCATTCATTTTCAAATTCGTTTGCCAATTTTTCCCACTCTTGATGTACTTGCCTTTAGATAACATGGTTGTAATCATACATTGGAGCGCAAAACAAATTGCTTTTTGCGTTTGCGTTCCAAAATAAAAACTCACACGCAAACTCAAACGCATTTGACGCAATTTATCGCGTTTACTTACGTAAACGTAAACGCAATTTACGCAAATAACTGCGTTTACGCGCGCATTTAATACGCAACTTACGCATATAAAATGCGTTTATAAACGTAACTCAAACGCAACTTACGAGTATAAATGCGTTAACAAACGTAACTGAAACGGAATATACGCATATTATATGTGTGTGTGTGTGTGTGTGTGTGTGTGTGTGTGTGTGTGTGTGTGTGTGTGTGTGTGTGTGTGTGTGTGTGTGTGTGTGTGTGTGTGTGTGTGTATTTATACAAAAAAGTTTTTAAGCTTGAATTAACAAGAAGGAATAGTAGTGTTAAATAAACCAAACCCCAAATTTAAATGTTTAGTTTCTTTTTAAAACAGTTTTTTCTCATTCCTGTAAAATTTAAGAATCGTGACTTATGTAGTTTCTGTAATCACCGATTCATATATATATTCCATTTCCTTTGCCGTATCATAAAATTTAAATAAGAAAGATCGTGTATATATAGCATATATGTTGTATATATATATATCGTGTATATATATAGCATATTTAGTTACTTACTTTGACTCAGTCTTCTCCCCCTTCGTTCGTTGCACCTTACAGTTTAATCTTTTCATTTCATTTTTTTTTTAACAATTGTTTTTATTCTCTTCTTTTACTTTCTTATTTTTTCAAGTTTAGGATAGGGTGGGGCAAGATGTCCATTAAGTCAAGTCCCCTGTGCATTTGATTAATATTGTTTAATTCCTTTTGTATGTTATTGTTTTAGATATTTAAATATTCATACAAACAATTGGTTTTAATCAATATATAACTTTTTAAAGGATTTTGTTAGTAAATTACTAGAAAGTTTATAATTTTTTATATGTAAAAATTTAAAACAATAGTATATAAGAAATTAAACAATATTAATTTACCTAGTTCTTACAAATGTACAAGGGACTTGACTTTAGGAACATCTTGCTCCAATAAAAGTTAAAAAATATTAGTATTACTTGTGTGATTATAAGGAAAAAATGTTTGTTTTGTGGGTAATTTATTCCATAATATTCCAAGTATAAAAATTTTAAAACTCAATCAATAAAACTGGTTTATTTGCAATTAGCTAGTTTTGGGTGAAGAAAAATGCCCTTTTATGTGGGGGGCGAAACGTCCTGTGATTATTTATTGTAAAAAAACTTTTAGGTAAGTTTATTTCTTTTAAAACAAAACATAAATATTAAAACTAAATAAATACAGAGCGTTTTACCTGACACATAAAAACCCAATATCCTCTTTTTACTAAATACTATGTTATTCTATTCGTAAAATTTTTTTTGAGATTATAAATTTTTTATTTTTATAGATCCTTTCCCAGCCATGGGCTAGGGTTAGGGTTAGGGTTAGGGGTTAGGGTTAGGGTTAGGGTTTGTGCCGTCAATAATCCTTGTTTCCAAAATTAGTTGTGGTATATCTTTGATCAATGTAAGTATTTAACCATCGCAAAAAATTGTACGCTTTACTGATAAAAATTCGCCCTGAGCCAGAAGGTGTACTTTTTTTTTTCCTTAAAAAGCGTTCATAAGCCGATCTTACATTTTTGTACTTTGATTCACGTTTTTGGTCAGTTAAACCAAATAAAACACCAATGGCTGTCCATGCATTTTTTTTAATAATGTTGTTCTTAAAATCAGTATCAAATTTGTCGTATAGCACAGGATACTTCTGCACTTCCTGCATAAAACTTTCTTTGCTGAATTCTTTGATAAACCTTTCTTGTTCAAGTTCCATTTTTTGTTGATATGTGAAAATTTATTTTTTTTAATATTCCGTTTTCGAAATAATCAACCAATCATATTTTATGGTCGCGCAATAATTGTCGTAGAGATAGAATTTTTTCTATCTCAGCGACACCAATGGCACGACCATAAAACAGTCTTGCAAGACAAAACATGTCGCACCACCTATGTTTCCATAAGGTCGCGCGACTGTTTTGCAACAGTCGCACGACATTTTTAAATATATGGAAACCAACCTTTAACTAAAACGTCTTAAAGTTGTCTTATTAAACACGTGTTAAAGACGGCTTAAAAAGACGTGTGTGTGTGTGTATATTAGGGTGATGACTTTTTGATTTTTTTTCTCAAACATTATTTCCTATAGCACGAATGAATGAACTTTTACCTATTAACGACTAAAATGAAGTTTATTCCATTAAAATATTGAAAAAGGTCACGCACAAATCACTTTGAAATGTTATTTATGAAGGCATTTTAGCATTTTATGTAATTGTATTAACAATATATATATATATATATATATATATATATATATATATATATATATATATATATACACTAGGGTGATGACACAAATATATATCTATATTGTATTGTAAGAAGACTGGAAGGTGGTGACAGAATATAGAAGGGTACGAAAACATGAACTATCCAAATGCCAGAATTTAAAAAAAGAAGCATGATTTACTATAGAAATATATTTCACAGCATCCACAAAATAGAGTACATGATTACATTTTTTTTATATGATTTTCGTGATGCTAGTGTGTTTTTTAACATGAATAAAATTATGGACTGTCTTCTCCGATTCCTTTAACTTTTTTTAAATGATTTAATCCTCTTACATCTAGCGTGGAGGCCTCAAATGTTTCAGTAAGCAGCTAATCTGAAGCTTGGCTCATGGCTTGGCTCCCAGGTCATGTTTGAACACCCTTTTGATGGTTTTTAAAAAGCCTTTTGAATCTTACCCATATCTTATTCACAAGACTTTGTTATAACGCATTTGATGAAGCAAAAACTTTTTAAAAAGTTATTTCAAGTTTATAATCATCTTGAAAAATGCGGTCAGATATTTCATGTTTTCGTTTTTCATATTTCATATATTATTTCATTTATCATAAAAAGCACATAACCCATTAGTTTTTGTCAAATAAAATTTAGTTTATATATAGCTGGTAAATCATGTTATGTTAATATTAAATACTTAGTTATTTTTGCGGTTTTCCATATGTTGGCTTTGCTAAACTCTTTAAAACTGTGACAAATTATCTTTTCGTTATTGTATTTATTCATTTTATGCGTAAGTTATTTATCCTTGACTGTATATATTTCTGTGGTTAAACAGAATCTTTTATAATCTGAAATAAAAATAGGGGGGTGGGGGGTCCGATGTGAAAGTAAAATGGCGCCATATATATATATTTATATATATATATATATATATATATATATATATATATATATAAATATATATATATGGCGCCATTTTACATCAAATAATACGAATTCTCTAAATACAAATATTAATTTATTATGAAAATTTCGCTGGGTTATGGTTACCGGCATTATCAGCTCGTAAAATTATTTTAAGTTACAAAAAACGGTTAAAATTAACTGAAGTCAGCAGTTGAATGGCTTCTTTCTTTATCATTCTTACGTAAAAACGTAAAATATGGTGTCCAAAATTTAGTTTTTACAAATTGCCCATTATCAAGATTAATCCCGCCATTTAGAAGGGAACATTGGTGCCTCTGTATTTCAAGTGCCTCACGGACCTTCCTATCAAATGTTTTTGTCTCTACTTTAAGAGTTTTAGTTCTCTCCCAATTAATTTCTTCGTGACATGATTCACTATGTTTGGCTATTGCAGATTGATGATGCTTGCCCTCGTTTAAGCTTTTTTGATGTTGTTGGGTTCGAGTTCTAACTTGTAATTTCGTTTCGCCAACGTATTTCTTTAAACAGTTACATTCAATTAAGTAAGTTCCAGGTTGGCTATTGCGTGGTAATTTAGATTTGTTTTTACACGTTAGCAGTGATCTTAAATTGGGATTCGATTTAAAAACTGCTCTATATCCAACTTTTCTAAATATTTTTCTTAATTTTGGGGACAGTGATGGTATCCACGGTAATGAAACTGTATGAAGGGTGTCACACTCGGATTGATATTTGTTTTTATTTATAGATCGATTTTTTCTAATTTGGTTCGCAATACTCACCAGTTGACTTTTGCCGTAACCATTTTCGTTGAACATTTGAATTAGAAAATTTATCTCGTTTTGTAAATGTAAATCACTGCATATGGAGTAAGCTCTGTGAACGTAACCTTTAAATATTGCGCCTAAAATTTTGGGGTCGTGATTTCAGCGAAAATAAAACTTTAAACTTCCTCGATGTAACGGTAATAAATAATACTAATGGTAATTACGAGTTTAAAGTTTACAGAAAAGAAGCCATTACAAATATTCAAATTAAACCTCACTCAAATCACGACCCCAAAATTTTAGAGGTGGCTATTATGGCAATGGCCACATAGTTTAAATTTAATGGCAGCTACGTTAGTTATGGGTTTTTTCGCTTAAGGAATGTCGCTAAAAATTTTAATTTGTCTGCCGTAATTTACGGATTTTGGCTACAGAAATTTCTGCCATGGCCACAACGGTTCTTATTATACGTAACCGACGTCTTATTCAATCAACAAACGGTGTGAAAAAATATTAAAGTATCGATCTTTTATTGAAGTTTCAACCGTGAAAATAAAATTTGGCCACACAGTTACAAATTCCTGGATCCGCGCCTGATATATATATATATATATATATATATATACAACAATATTAGAATCCATTGGACTTAAAGTAAGGCTGATAGTGTCTGATGGAGCAAGCCCAAATAGAAAATTTTATAATATTCATAAACGGGAAGACTGCAGCAATATAGCAGATGGAGTAGTTCACTGAACTTTGAACCATTGTGCTCCAGGTTGCTGCATAACTAGTTTATACTTTTTATTATTTTTTATATCTCAAGTTATACTTGTACTAAAGCAAGTAAATGATCTCAATTTCTATATTATCATCCGCGTTATTTCTTAGAATATTAAGAATGTCTAGCTATATAAAATTAAGGTTAAAACTTGGTTCTCTAGCTGTTATCTTTAATAGGATAAGAGCAAAAAATTACTTTCTATATATCACTCAAAAATTGAGTGATATATAGATAGCTACAGTGGTCGGCCATCTCATTAGGACCAGCTGTAATTTTTTTTAAATATCGTGTAAAAATAAATTTTTTGGCAAAAAGAAAAATAATGGTGTAATTTAAAGCTTGTTCCTTTATTTATAAAGTTATACTTGATGAAAAATAAACAAATAAAATTAAACATTTTGAATATTTATTGGTTATTACAATAAATTATATAAAATATATATGAAGTATTAATAATTTGTAAAACCGCCTTTATTTGCAATAACTGCTTTGATTCGTCGTGGCATGCTTGCAATTGAACTTTTTATAGTTTCTGTCAACTCTGGGTTATTGTGCCAGATCCTGATAATATATTCCATAAGATCTTGCTTGTTAGTAAGAATTTTTTTTCCAACATCTCGCTTTACTATTTCCCAAATGTTTTCTATGGGGTTAAGATCAGGTGAGTTGCCTGGTCATGGCAATACATCTACTTTTTTCTGTTTTAAAAAAGCCATAACACTTTTTGCTGTGTGGCAAAAAGTGTTATGGCTTTTTTAAAACAGAAAAGCGGATCGTATTATCCGGAATATATGTCTGTTTTCCAGGCATATATTCCGGATAATACGATCCGCTCTTGGTGTTGTTTTTCGTTTAGAAGGTGGTCTCCTTGGGCCAAACTCTTCCCCTGTATCAACTTTTTTTCTCACTCGCATTACGGTTTGGTGAGAAACCTTTACAATTTGTGCAACTTTTCGCTGAGAATATTTTGTATTCTGTAAAAGACATCTAATTTGACTAACTTTTGTTGGTGTCATATCACATTTTTTACCCATAGCTGAAAATTTAAATCAATAACTTTAAAAAAGACTACTATTTGGTGTCTTTCCATAAACAGGAAAAAAAACATAAAATCCTTTATTTAAAATTAATGACTTACTGATTATTATTAAGTTCAAAAAAAATAATTAATTAAATAAATCACAGATGCTTGAAATTAAAATAAATCATATTTAAACTTCAATCAAACTAACAACTAAAAATAACCTTAAATTGTCCAATATGCACCAATTTGATTATGACAGGTGATTGCTGACAGCCAGAGTTGCCAATAAATATTACTAAGAATAGAAATAACTTGACATGTAACAAAAAAAAATATCATATTTATTTTCTCATATGCGGGTTTAAGCAACATATTTGAAATAAATTGTAAAAAAAACGTGTGGTCCTAATGTGATGGCCGACCACAGTATGTATCAAAATTAACGCAGTGTCGAACTTTTGCTAACATGCCGTTGGAACGGTTTAATTTGATAGTAAGGTTATTTATGTGTGTTTTAAATGAAAGTTTCTCATCTATCACAACACCAAGATAAGTTATGTTACCAGACAAAGGCAGCTTTTGGCCACTTATCCTAAAGTTCAAGTATCATGGAAGATTCTTGTTAGTTTTTTTAGAAAAGTTAGTATATTGCGTCTTAAATATTATTATTTATGTTTTTTTACTATTCAATGAGATTTTTTTTGCTCGGAGCCATTGAACAAGACTGGCCATATCCTCATTAATATTATATTTATTTAGTTTTTTGAGGGAGTTTGTCATTAATTGAAGATTTTTACAAACTGAGCAAGATGATCAGATATTGAAGCGGTAAGATTGCCTGAGATTATATCAGAAGAATAAAAAATTTTTAAAAATGTTATTAATTACCGTTTTAGAATGAGTGGTTATGCGTGTAGGATGTATAATAAAAGGAAAAAAAGAATTTGAAACCATAGATTCTAAAATATGTGAAACTTCATTGGATGCATTGTATTTGAGCAAATCAAAGTTAAAATATCCCTTCACATAAACTTTTTTTTTGTCTAAGCTAGTTTTCTCAAGAAGAGAATTTAGGTAATGATCAACAAATTCAGATAGAAATTGTTGGATGACGATATAAACAACCAACTATTAAGTTGCTTTTTTTTAGCATTTATTACTTCAATAAATATAGATTCGAGTTGTTTACTTTTAACCAGGATTAAGTCAGTTCTAATTTTAAAGTTTAAACTAGACTTAATATACATCAAAGCAACACCCTTTTTAGCTTTACCTAGTGGGCATTTGACGTCCTAGGACGTCCAAAGACGAACAAATTTATTCCGGGCTTCCGCGAGCTAATTAGACGTCCATGGAGGTCCAAGTAAGTCGAATTTCGTCTTGATTTCTAATTCGGTCGTCTGTTGACGTCAAAATAAAATTTTTGGATATTTTCTAAAACGAATGCTTGAACTATTTTATTGAACGACATTTTTTTTTTGTTACTGAGTTTAACAGCGTGCGAGCCAATGATATATATTTACTAGATATCTAACAAAAAAATTTTCTAATTAACTAATTAACTAGATATATTTTAATCTACCAGATTGAAATATACAACATATTTTAACCTTGTAGATTAAAATGTCTGTAGATTAACAATATGTTAAAAAGAGAGCTTCTATGTTTTTTTCCTCTTTTGAAAAAAAATTTTTTTTTTTAAGTTTTAGAAAAACTAATGTAGTTTTAGAAAAACTAATGTAGTTTCAGAAAAACTAATGTAAAATCTATATGCTTTTGATTTGTTAATCAGTTCCATTAAGTCCTTTTTCTATTTTCAGGTTATTTAGTACTGTCATTATAACTGAAAAAGATCAGATTACACAGATTAGACTGATTTACAGAACCACTTGACATGTTAGATAGGTTTGACGATGAAGAAAATTGATTAAATTCCAATAAAGCAGCGAAGGTTTCAGAAGGTAGTTTTGTCAGTGTTATTTTTTTTTTAAATGTAGAAAATTTATTTGAAAAGTAACTTTAATCAATAAAATTTAAAATGTTACCACTATAAAGACAGCTTAAAACTAAAAACAAATTTTAGTTTATTTTGATTTAAAAGCATCTCTACACTGATGTAGGCTATTATTGTCTTTCCTCAACTATAGATTTATTTACATCGGACTTTTTTTTAACTAAATTTTTTATTTTCTCTAGATTACACAGATTAAAGGTGTTGGTGGTTCAACGCCACGTAGAACAGTTAAAAATGTGTTTGACAGCATAATGACACATCCTTTGCAAAGTTGTTTTATTAAAAATGGGATAAAAGAAAAACGGAAATTTGTAGCGACAACATTATACAAATGTTTAAAAAGTTAGTTTACATATAAAGTTGTTGTTGTAAGGTTTTAACTGAGTGTTTCTATGAAGAATAAAAAAGTTATAATAAAATTTAAGTATGTATTTAATTAAATATAATTAATTAGATAAAAAATATTTCTATATTTTGCTTGTTTTAGAAGCGCTTATTTCAGAAAAAATTTGTTTTGACGTAGGCAATATTGAGCCACTCGTTGGCCAAAATTGCAAAAAGAAGAAATTAAATAATATAAAAGTTCTTTTTTTTTTGTTATCACATTTGTATTATCTAATCTGTATATAAACATTTAAATATATTTGTATAAACAACTTCAAAAAAGTAGTTATTCCTAGATTTTAGTGTCGTTAATACCCAAATACACTTGGTGTACTAATTTAAAACTCTTTCCAATGATGTATAATAATCAAATATATAAATAGTTAAAAATTTTCAAGCACAAACTTTTGCGCTATTCAAATCATTCTAGACATTTTGATTGGTTAGTATTGTATAAACAATTATTTCCCTTGCGAATATGCATAAATGTGTTGTTATGACAGTTTCGCTCTCTTGTAGTCAACTCTCAAACAACAACAACACATACCTACTACATACTATTTATACTACATATATGCATACTATTTGCCATAACGGAGGATTGCCAAGAAGTCAACTCGTAAACTTCACATTAAAATGTTTTTGTAAATGAAGTTGGTTACTAAATTGTTGATTAAAGTCACTATTTGCTTTTTTCCGTTAATAACAAATAGTAACGAATTTTAATTCGTTATTATTTGTATTTCTGTCGCATCGATCACAGGAAACCTGAAAAAACACCCAAAACACGGTCTTATGGTCCACTAAAATACATAATAAATTAGGAATGGTAGAAAAGAAAAAGAATACGTAGAAAGAAAACGTTTAATAAAAAGAATTTAAAGTTATACTTTTCAACGAATTCAAAAGCTTTACCAAAAAAAGCTCTGAAAAACACTTTTTCGCATTTTTCAATGACGTCATAACATTTAAGGAGTTTAAAAAAATGGTGGCGTGGAAAATAAAACATGGCGGCGTGATAACAGATCAAGTCTAAGTGATGGTGGTGAATAAAAAAATTGATATTAGGTACAGCTTGTGATAAACACGGAAAATAAAAAATACGTATATTTTTGAATTATGGTGACTAAATTAAAAACGAAAAAAAAGAGTGTTAAAAGAAGATCTAATGGAGCATTTTCTAAAATACACGTGACATCCCTTCCCATAGTGTTTTTTCTACAGATGTAGTTTTGATGTATTTTTGACGGCCGGCTGCTCATCGGCAGGACGTAAAAATAACATTGGCAATTTACCTCATTAGGATGAATAAGCTGATGAATAGTCGATCAGGAGCTGCCCGGAAAAATACATTTAAGTTATAAATGACATGTATAAAATATATTCTATAGTAGGGTAAACAAATAAAGGTATATTTGATATAGACTCAATCAAAAAATAAAACTATTGCAATATTATTAACTAATACAATAAATAACTATAACCATATTATTATAATAAATAATTATAACTGCATAATACATTTAACATAGGTTGTTTGTTGTATAAAGTATTGTATGTTTATAGGATTATTATTTACTTACATTTTTGTCATTTATATATTACTTTTTAAAACTGTTGACATGACAAAAAAAGTTTATATTATAAACTTTAAGCAAAAATAAATAAACTTTAAATAAAAAAGCTATATTATATTATTTAAGCTATTACTAACTTTAAAAAGAATTCTTTTATATTAATTTCTTTGTTAAAAGAATTATACAAAAATATTGTAAAAGCACACGCACTTATATAAAAATAATTGGATAATTCAAAAGTTAGTACAAATACATTCAAACAAAATACCTAAAAATAGCACAATTCGATATATATGTGTGTGTGTGTGTGTGTGTGTGTGTGTGTGTGTGTGTGTGTGTGTGTGTGTGTGTGCGTGTGTGTGCGTGTGTGTGTGTAATGAAATACACGTTTTGTAAATTTCTAGTAATGGTTTTATTTCATTTTTGGTATTAAAATTCTACAAAATAGTCTACAAAATAAATTTAATAGTTAAAATATACTTAACTTTCAATTTATTATAAAGATAAACTTTGATAGAGAACTCAACTCTCAAATACTGAGTTTACTAAAGTCTAAAATTTACTTCAGCTGAAAATTTCAAAATATTGGTAATGAAAACTTTAAGATAATTGTCGCAAATTGACACATTACTTAGGTAATGCGTCAAATTGCGCACTCTAAGTATCATTACGCATACGTATTGTAAACATTCACAGAACAAGTCATTTTACAGTGTGTTCGCAGACATCAAGCCGATTATGTTTTCCGACACGACTTAAGTTCATTTATTTTATTTGTAGGACCGATGAAGTAAAACGATGCCGATCTGATGCTGATATAAAACATGTCGGCAAGAAATCGGGCCGACGTCCATGTGTTATCTGGGTAAGAGCTCTTAGCATAGAATAATCCTGAGACTATGATAATTGCTCTTGTTTCTTCTTGAGCTCTGAACTGATTCGATTGCTTTTGTAGCAACCTCGTAGTTTGCAAATTCTACTTTAAAAAGGTTTTAAAAGTTTTTAAAAGGATTTAAAAAGGTAAGAAGGTTTTCATAATTTCAGAATTTTTACAATTTTTAGTTTTCTTAATGAAGAAATACGAAGAAAAAAAGCTGAAGACAAAACGTGAGGTTAGAATTATTTTGTATCTCCTATTTTAAAAGTTGGGAGAAAATGAGTTATTAATTCTAGTAAGTAATGATTGCTTTTAAAATACGCTCTATTTTACAATTTTTTTTTCTAAATATTTTGTTTAAACAAAAATTATTTAAACCATAAGTTATTATTTTTTAAAAAACTAAAGCTAAAATTTTATATATTTTTAACTTTAAGAACAAAATCAAACTTTCTCCCAACGTTTAAACTTGGAGATAGAACAAAATAATTCTAACCTCGCGAAAATTTGCGAAAGAAATTTAAACAAGAAATTGAAAAAACAGATATTTGAGAACTAGAACCATCAGTTTTCTATTATTTTTTCCTTAGAGAAAAGATGTGCTGAATGGATATATCAGCAACACTTTTCTCTAAGAAAATGTGATGTTGATGTGCGTCAAGGATTTTGATAAATCTCTTCAATCCTTAGACAGAAAGAATACCATTTCAGCAGAAATACTCTGCTAAATTAAAGCTGCATTTTGACTGTGGCATATAAAATGTGATTTCCTTTTGAAGCACACGAGTAGTAGCAACAAAAAGCAGTTGAGTAACAATAGTACTCCCATTTCCTTTGGAAAGGCTATAGTGCTGGTCCTGTTTTATTTGTAATTGAACTTGCGTCAGTACGCATAGCCGTATTCCTTTTTTTTTTTTAAAAAAAAAAAGGTGGAGAGACTTTCTTGAAATGCAAATTTTTTTTTTCGTTACCGAAGTTCCGTTGTTGCGTTAAAAAAGTCGTTAAAAAAGTTTACAAATAGTTCTGCGCATGCGTTACGCGTGCGCAGTATGGTTAAAAAGCGTTCGTTAGGGAATGAAATTTGGCGTTAAAAAAGTTGCATCGTTTCGTTAGGGTATGTAAAAAATTAAAAATTGGTTTATACTATATATTAAAAATGGCAGTCCACGTATACTCAGTTGATGATGTTAAGCAGTATCTTTCTGATGGCATAATGAAATTTTTTAAATCAGAACGTATCGCTTTCTTGAAGTATGCTAAAAAATTTGAACTTTGTGGTAAGTGTTCATTTATAATGGAAAAAAATAACATGGAAATAAAACTAATAATATGTATATTAACGTGCGTGTAACTGATTCGTAGAATAATGTTAACATGCAAATATGTTTAGAATAAATCATGTCTAAATATAGAAACTGTGTTATATGATATACAGGTGACTCATGCTTGTAATTGTCGTTTTTCTGTTTTAGTATCATTTGGGTACATTGTTTTATAACACAGTTTTGATATGGCATCTCGTGAAATTGCAAACAATATCTTGAAAAGTACTGAACACTTGAGTAAGAAAGATCGTTTACAGGCTTTTCAAAATGCAGGTTATAGCAAATCTGGTGCATACAAGGTTCTCGGACAAGCAAAGAAGGTGGTGGGTGTTACTGATGATCGTAGAAACAATGGAGCTGCTAGAAAGATCACTGGTGCTGCACTTGGAGGTCTTATACGTGAATTTAACAACACAACAAACAAAAGTTTATGAAGAGCTTCCCCCAAATACAATGTTTGACACAAAACTGTCTTAAATACTTTGAACAGACATGGTGTTTATTGTCACAAGCAAAAACCAGCATCATTTTACCATCCAGCTAAAAAAGGTGAAATAAGAAAAGCCCTTGAACAACTTTATCGACAGCTTTTAATGTACAAATTTGAATGCCTTCAACGAAGACTAATCCCCTACATTGAGAAGCACTGTCCTGATAAAGCTTGCATCTTTTGGCCAGACAAAGCTTCATCACATTAATCTTCAAAAGCTGTTAAGTATTTAAATGACAAACAAATTCCATTTGTTTTGAAACAAAATAACCCCACCAATGTTCCTCAATGTCGGCTCCTTCATGCTGAAATAAAAAGACAAGTGTTTGCTGATTCTTTTCAACCAGAGAATGTTGATCAATTAAAATCAAGAGTATGTCAAATCATCGAACTCGAATCGAATGTGTTTAGTTAATCGAATAAAATTCGAACATCGAACCTAAAGTTCGATATTTAAAAAGCTACTGCAAAATAGTATTAAAACGCTTCAAAAAGTCGCTGTGATATGATAACAAAACGCTTCAAAATGGAAGACAAGAGAGTAAGGAGCATTATTTGGAATTGAGAAGTCAATTGAATATTGGTTGCTACCAAGAGCAGTACCAATATACGTTCTTCGAGACAATGGTAGTAATATGAGAGCAGGCATGAACATGTGCCAAAAATTTATGGGCTTACCTTGCTTTGCTCATACGCTTCAATTATCAGTTAATAATGCAGCTTCTTACCTACTAATAGCTCTTCAGGCCCAGGACTCCAGCATATTGCTCTGCCATTTTTAAATATTCGAATAATTCTCATAAGTTCTGAGTATCTACGCAAAATAAAGTATAACTGCATAATGTGTGCATCAAATGTAATAATATCCGATAAAAAAAGTTATTCCCTAATTATTTAAGGCATTATATATGAAAGCTAGCTATTACTATTTGTTTAATTAATCAAAAGGACAAATATTTTTTATGGGAAAGTTATGAAATGTAATAACACAATGAACATCACTTGCACACATTTCTATAACGGATTTTTTTTCTTTTATTTTTTTACGTTGAACAATAGACTTTCCAACTAAAACCTTCAACTTTCCAACCAAGACTTTCACTAGTTTGTTTAATAATCTCGAACTCGAACTCAATCGAATTTTTTGTTATCTCGATCGAACTCGATTGAAGATAAAAAACCTAATCTCGCACAGCTCTACTATAGAGTAATTTACATTTTTTGTTAAATTTCTAGGTATGGTTAATGATATTGCCAAATGGATTAAGGAATGTGACAAATGCCAACGAATGGAAAAAATAAAAACGGTTGCTCCTGAATTAAAACCTATTAAGGTAAATGGGCTATGGGAGTTTTTGGGTATTGATTTAATTGGCCCACTTCCTGTTACAGCACAAGGCCAAAAATATATTTTAACAGTAACGGACCTTTGGAGTAAATATGTTGAAGCTTTCCCTATTCCTGAAAAGTCTGCGTTCTATGTTTCCAAGTGCCTTACCACTCTATTTTATCGGTTTGGTCCCCCAAAAAAAATTCTTTCGGATCAAGGCAGGGAGTTTGTAAACTGTGTAAATGAGCTTTTGTTTTCTTCATTTAATGTCAAACACATAATAACCTCTGCTTACCACCCACAAACCAATGGGCAAGATGAAAGAACTAATCAAACTGTTAAGAGAGCCCTTTCAAAATTATGTAATGAAGCCCAGGATAACTGGGATGAGTTGTTAGAACCAGTATTATTTGGTCTTCGCACATGTGTGCAAAAATCAACTAAGTTCACACCATTTTTCCTAATGTTTGGCAGAGAAGCACAATTATTTTCAGTTTTATCAATGAATCCACCTGATTCAAACATTATTGATGATAATATTGTAGTTAATGCAACTGAAGATCAAATTCAAAAAAGAATTGATTCATGCAATAAAGTAAACACTGTGGTAAATACTAATATTTCAACAGCTCAAACAAAAATGTAAAAATATTATGCCTCTAAACAGCTAAAAGGGTTTAAGTCATTTTCATTTAAGATAGGTGACAAAGTTTTATTAAAAAATTGCCGAAAAATTGGTCGTAAAGGGAGCCAAATGGAGCATGATTGGCTTGGACCTGCTACAATCACAGGTTTTAAACAAAATGGTGCTATTGTAACTCGTAATGGCAAAGTTTGGAGGAAAGCTGTTGCTTTATGCAACATGAAGCCTTATTTAGAAAAAAAGCAAATTTTATCATTAGCAATAACATTAAAAGAACACGATTATTGTTTTCCAATTAATATTAAAATGGCTATAAATGAAAAGAACATAAGAAAATCAAGAAAATCAAACAACAGACATGTACTAGACTCAAAATGTTATGTTAAAGATAAAAAAATTAAATTGACTAAAGTGGAAAACTCTTTATCGAATCATGTATATCCTGCAATATCTGTTGACAATAATTTTT
The DNA here is from genome assembly GCF_058129835.1 of Hydra viridissima. Lineage (NCBI taxonomy): Eukaryota > Metazoa > Cnidaria > Hydrozoa > Anthoathecata > Hydridae > Hydra > Hydra viridissima. The sequence continues at coordinate 652,271 of NW_028324305.1, forward strand.
TTTTTAACTTATCAACGCAGTCTGTTAAATTAAGCCTCAATATTTTAAAAAATCCATGTGACTGGTTAAATGATACTTTGATAGATATAGCCCAAAGCTTCCTTTCATTACAGTTTCCTCATATTTCCGGATTTCAAAGTTCATGTATTTTTAGTAAAAATAATTCAGGTGGTTACATTCTAGGAAAATTTATTCAAATACTCAATGTCAGAAATTCACAAATTGGATACTTATAAGTAATGTATCATCTGATACAGGTTTAAACTCAGTTCAATATTACGATTCTCTCTTTACCAGTTTAAATGAAGATGTTCCATTACTTGTGCATCGTGTTGCTCAATCGTTATTGATTTATGAGAATGCACAATCAATAACATTTGAAGTTATGAATTGCCAGACACAAGATAATGGAAATGACTGTGGTCTTTATTCTATTGCAAATGCTACAGCTCTATGTTATGGAATTGATCCAAATGTAATTCTCTGGGAAAAAAACAGTATGAGGCAACATTTTCTAACATGTATTGAGAGAGGTAGACTCGAGATGTTTCTTTATACAACAATACTAAATGAGGTTAAAATACGTTCTTCCTTTCTTTGTGATGATACCTGTCACTGTGCTATGGGATAAATATAAGGTAATTTATATTATGTTTTTTTCAATGTAATACGTAATGTTAATTTAATAATGAGTCAGTTCAGGTCATTCTGCTACTGCCATAATTCCATTTAACTTAGAAAATGCATTATGGAAACTCGTCTAAACCACACAAGTGTGGAAACATGGGGATTACACTTGAAAAAAATATATTTTTTTTATACGCAAGGTAGTTTGAAATTACTGAAATGGAATAATATATAAATAATTTGAATTATAGACACATTTATGATGGAATGGAGACTCATATACTCAATAAAGTCAAAGGTCATGAAGAAAGCTATAGAACTACGATTTTTGTTACATATATTATTTTAGTAAAACTTTTAGTTTTAAAGTTTATGAGAGATTATATTTTTAATATTAACTTTAACAAATGAAGTTTTCATTGTAACTTTCTGTATTTACATTTTGTCTTGCATTCTTTTTTGTTATTGTTATATATATATATATATATATATATATATATATATATATATATATATATATATATATATATATATTACTTTGTTATGCTTTGAGCTGATATTTAAACTGTTGTTGTGCTGATATTATTGTGACATTGTATTTTTAACAAAGTGCCTTGGAAATAAAACACTCTAATGTAATAAGGTTGTTAAAATAAAAGTATTATAATTGTTTATTTAGTACGTAATGAGTTCCTTTATGTTTTTCCATTATCTTGAAAATCACAAAACTGTGTAAATTATGTTATCTATTTAAACATTTGCTATATAAATTAATATAAATGCCAGCTAGTGTTAGCTAGGTTCAGCCTACTACCAAGTAGTAGTAAGTTGTTCAGCGTCGTAGAGTGGCTAGAAGCTTTGGCGAAGTGGCTAGAGCGCTTAACTATAATAATTACAAACAGTAAAACAAATAAAAAGTAAACATGTATAAAAGTAAACATGCATTTTTATTATAAAATGATAAAAATATCTAACATCCAATCATAAAAATTTGTTTCACTCAATTTATTTAGCGCCTTATCGCAAAAATATTCTGCACATTTGTTATGTTTGACAAAGAGGTTTGCGCAAATAAGTGCACCATTTTGAATACTTTTTTAACAGGCAAACTTTTTAAACGCCTTACGGCGTTAAAAAAGTTATCATTATTTTGCGCACGCGCAGATTTCACAGTTTGTAAACTTTTTTAACGACTAACTTTTTTAACGCAACACCGTATTCAATTTCACTACGCATTTTAGTCCATTGCTTAATTTTATTGGTTCCAGTATAATTCGAACATTTTGTAGTGTTATAAACTTTACCGAGAATTTATTAGTTAAAAAAATCTTTTTACTTGTTGAAAGGTAATCTTAACGTCGTCATGAAAGTTCTAACAGCACGTCGTTTTTTTTCTCTAAATTATACTTAACCCTTTTTCTCTCCTGGGAAATTTCCCGCTATATTTCCAGAGTCAAAATTCCTGATTCTGACTCAAATACTTTGAGACCTTGTAGTGACTAAAATAATAAACCAATCTCTCTGAAACTTGGCCTCTTTTTTACTAATACATTGATCGAACAAAATAACTAAAAAAAAATTATTTATCACAATTGTTATGACCCGCTGCGCGGGTTACAGGGAGTGAAAGGGTTAAGTGACAATCCTCCTAATCTTCATAGAGCATTTCCTTTTTTTTCTTCCATGCATTGGCCTCCAGAAAAATATATGCTTGAAAGAAATACTTAACCAGTCTTCACAGTAATAAATTCCCTTTAACTTCTTGAGAAAAAGTTGAATAAAAAATAGCGAAAATTGTTAAATTCGTTAAGTTATCATACGTATAACTTATTTACTTTTTGTTAAAACTAAACACAATTCCTTTTTTTTAAATTAAATACAATCCAAATATTTTTCATTTGGCGGCACTATAAAATTAGGGCAACTAATTTATTTATTGTCAAAATCAATCTACAAACCAAAAAGTATCAAAAAAGACATCATGAGGGAGAAGAGTCCCATTGCTTCAGACAGCGCAAAACCAAGGATGGCATAGGAAAAAAGTTGTGGCTTTAACGATGGATTTCTAGCATAACCAATAATCAAGCTACCAAAAACTGTACCAATGCCAGCTCCAGAGCCTAAAAACAGTAGAAGTGGAACGACCTTTCTTCTTAATCCACAATCATTAGCTGCAATATTATATTAACTCACCTGCACATCCCACTGTAGCAGCACCAGCACCAATGAACTTAGCAGCTTGCTCAATATCTCGAGATACAGGCGAAGTGTGAATACTTTGAGATAAAGGAACTAAAGCCTAAAAGTTAAGTATAAGTCTGTAAATATGTCTAACTATAATTCTATAATTAAGCCTATATTCTAACTATAATTCTATAATTAAGCCTATATATTCATTATAAATATAAAGCTATAAATAAATCTATAAATATCAGATGATTAACATTTTATTATTTCACATATTTTATTTTGTATAAAATTATTATTTTTTCAAAATTTACTTTTTTAAAAGAAAAACAAACCTGTGATGATTGTGGTAACCAACCTAAAAAAATCCAAAAAATTTTAATTTCTCCAAAACTTTCGCTATTCTTCACTTATTGGGACTTAGAAATAACTGATTAAAATTTTATCTTGAACAAGAACTAAAAAGTTTTGGAAACTATCCAAAAAAAAAAAAAAAAAGTATGAAATGGAAGGGCACATTTTTAAAAAATAAGAACAAGCACACAAAATGTATTTATTTAAACTCTCCATTAAAACTAACTTCCTTACCTAATGGTTTTGTCACAGCACTTCTTGTCTAAAAAGCAAAAGAAATAAAACATGTTCTACACTGCACAAGAAGGACAATAATTTGCAATATGCAGCATTTTGGTCAATTTATTGCAACATTTTGCAATATTTTATCAATAATTTTTTAGAATAACTAACAAGGATGTACAGACCACAATGATCCAAGTATCATATTAAAAAAGAAAAAAAATTTTGTACACATGCTATCAAATGTGTTAAATTCATACTTAGTTAGGTTGTTCTATTTTTGTTGTGTTAGTTGGGTTGTTTCTATTTTTGTTCTGTTTTGCATTTTGAACCTGAGAACATCTTAGTATTGAATCCACCAGCTTAAAAATGTTGCTGACGGGAATCTTAATTTTGAACATAATTATTTGTTAATTAATCCAAAATGGCATTTCATACTTAGCATGTGGAAGCATTTACTTTTTCAATGATGCCATCGTGCATAACGATAATTAGAACAATACTTTTTCAACTAAAGAGACTCAACTAATATACCTTCTTGACTGTGTTTAAATGTTAGATGATACTTGGAAAAAATCTTTGACTAACAGGTCGTTGAAGGTACTTTATTCTATCAGGTTCAGACAGTGTAACCTTTGACCTTTGAAAGAAAACTGACCCAATCTTTTGATGTCTAGCAGAGGTGGCATTTCGCAAATTGATTCAGGGAAAAATCAGGGAACTGATTTTTATCTCATGGCCTGTTTAGTTGCCACACTGTGAGTGTATGTATGCTTGATTTATACACTCACGATGTGGCCAGAAGTATATACATATGTGTAATATGTATATACATGTGTAAGTATGTACATTCAACCACAAAAGTTAGTATAAAGATTTGATGCTCACTTTACACATTCATCTACTCATACTTTTTGTAGTTACTTTAAATGTCATGCTTAATTTGTTCTTGGTGGTCAGTTGATTATTAATAAAAAAACCAAGCATATAATAAAATGACAGCTTTTTTATGGAAAATGTACTTAAATATACATCACAAGAGTGTATGACTTCTTATAGGGTCATTCCTTAAATGAATTAGCAAAAACTTGATCTAAAAATATCCAAAGGTTTTTGAGATATTGCTACTAGAAGTTTTGCTGATTCAGAACTTTTTTTCAACCTGGAAATGATTCATGCAATCATCTTAAAAGTTCTGCTTTTTAGTTCTTAAACTTGACTGGAACAATATAACATGGTGGTTAGGAAATGTTGTGGGGATGTATGGCAGTTTTGTAAACATTATAGTTATTGATAGTATTATAGACCAAATAAAATATTTGTTATTTCGAGCGTCGATTTGAAGTTGAGTACAAGCATGACCCAAACATGCAGTCAAAACAGTCAAAAACCTCTGATCTACATTACACTTCTCCTTTTCCCTTCCCCCCTCACACACACAACCACCAGATATGAAACCTAGAAAAAATTTTGGGGATTATCAAGATTGTTTAGTAAAGAAATGAGCAAAAAATGAAACACCATTATAGATTCTGTAAACAGTACTTCATACTTAATGCATTTTTATTTTTGTAATGCATTTTTATGATTAATTTTAAATGATTGAAAACATAATCACTAGTTAGTGACTTAATATTAAGCTGACCAAATTTTTTACAATAAAAAGGAAAAATAAATTGAAAAAATATATATCATAAATGATAAAAGCATTTTTTTCATTGCAGCAATAACACACTATTATATAATATATGCATAATAAAAACATTTGTAATATTTTACATTGTAGGGAGGCCAGAACTTTTAAAAGGACTATTCTCCCTAAAGGAGGGTAATGGGTTTCCTTATCAACATACATTATAATTAAAAAAGATCAATAAATTTAAAGATTAAATATTATCTGTTCATTTTAAGTTGCCCTTTTCACTAATGTTAAAATTAAACTCCTAATAAAATACAGTGTATACTAACTTTTGCAACTGGCTATACACAGGAATATGTGTACATATATCTTGCTTTCTTATATATATATATATATATATATATATATATATATATATATATATATATATATATATATATATATATATATATATATATATATATATATATATATATATATATATATATATATATATATATATATATATAATTTAATTAAGAACGAAAACCAAAGATATGCTTGATGCTGATCCTTTTTAAGTATATCTTTAGTTCTTCACCTAACCGCATGATGGTATTATGTTAGCTATTTGAAAAACATGGATGTTAGTTTTTGAAAATAAAAACACTAAAGAGTAATTAGAGCATGAACAAAATTGCATAAATTGAGGTAAAAGTTCTTACACCAATTTTGATCAGAGGTAATGCAAGTCTAAACATTATTTAAAAATGGCTTAGCTTTTAGTCAGAAGTGCGCAGCAAGTTGCTAAATGATGGTTATATAAGCAATGCGATTGCAACCGTGAAATGTGAGTTGACGTTCAATACGCATGCTTATGCAGTTTTTTAACCTGAATGGGAAACTTCGCAAATTGATCAATCTTGGATATTTGGAGGGACAAAATTCTTAGCTAGTTGGCAATGAATACTTCTGTCTTATAGGTTAATGGCCTAATACTTGATATTACAGCTTTTGAAATTCTTGAATAGAACTCGACGCCAATGGTTCCAGTGATAATTTTTTGATCAAGTTGCTAAATAAATAATCATTCTTTATATAAATAGCAGCATAATTATAGATAAGGTAAGTAGCCTCCCTGTTTTTTGTTAAAAGATTTAGGGTAAGGTTGCCAATATTGTACCCCCTAAGACCAAATTTAAAAATGTAGGCAATCTACTGAGTGGAAACATGGATTTTCAATTGTATTTCATAATTTAGGGATTGTTTGTTGTAAAGATGTTAAAAAAACTCAAAATTTAAAAAGCGTTATGTCTCGAAGAATCAAATTAAAAAAATAGCGCTAAGAGTACAATTTAGGAAACTAGATCCTTAATTGTACCGTTGGAATCCGATATTGTACCACTTTCTTGATTTCAAATACTTTACACCTTCGCAAATATTTTATGATTTTAGATTTAAGGGATTAAAAAAAATGATTAAAAGGAATGGTTTTTATAAAATCAGCAATTGGAAAATATTCTGATATAACATCACATAACACCTAATTGCACATAATATAATGAAATGAAGTTTTTTATCTAATAAACTCTATGCAACTTGAATTTTTTTTTCTTCTGGAAAATGTCGAAAACAGGTATCACCACACATGGTACAATTTTTATTTAAATTGTATGTTTACCAATGGGTTAGCTAAGATTAGAATAGAGGAGGAAGATAGGTATTAAAGATAGTTATACTAAATAATGTAAAACAATATATACTATATCTGTGTTAAAAACAACCATACTAATATTAGGCACTTCAGTCACGTGACAAATTCCGTAGACAAAATTTGCGAAGTTTTTTATATATAAAGAAGACTTTTTCAGATTAAATTTAGACCGATTTTTTTAATCTATTATGCCATAGTAAAACGTTTTACGAAAAGTAAAATGATTAATCTTTCATAAAATATCTGCTAGAATTTTCAATATCAGTTTATCTGGCTGTAGGAGCGGTTTCAATTAATTATTTGTAATTATTTTAGCTTAAAGTTATTTTATTTGCGTTCTAGCATCCTTTAAAATAATATATAACTATTTTTCTTTGTTTTTTTTTTTGTTTTTTTTTGGTTTTGTGATGAATAAGTTGGTCTAAAATAACTTTAAAAAAACTAAGTTTTTGCTAATATTCGAGTATTCAGCTTAATTTTTAAGTCTAAGTTAAAACCTGCTAAATCCCGTCCTCTTCTTCCTTTCAGTCCGTCTTAATATTGTTTCAAAAATTATTACGGTAACTAATTTGCAAAAACAATATAACAATTTAATTTAAGCCTTATCATAATGAATAATAAAGAATTATATGATTGGTATCTATGCTTGAGTGATAAATCTTTGAAAATGGTTTGCTCGAATTTCAGAAGCCGATTCTCCAATTTGTTTTCAGTAACCGAAAATAATTTGAGCTTGTACAACAAAATTAAAATTGTTGTAGATAAATTTAAATCGTTAAAAAAAAACAATAAAAGAAGAGATATATATAAGCTGATGCTCTTTAAACCGCCTATTTCGGAAACTAGTTGTGAATTATGCATATCAAGTGAAAAAAATAAAACGAAGGGTAAAAAAAGAAAGTTGAACCAACAAACCTCGAAAAACTGTTTTAAAAAATTGAAACTTGCTTCATCTGGTTGTATAAATAAGTTCAAATCTGCTAATGTTCGTATTAGTAATATGAAAAAAAAATTTACATCTAACGACCCTAGAAGGACATATAAACTATTACATGCAAGTAATAAAGCAAAGATTCATCAATTAAAAAAGAAACAAAATAAGGAAATAAAAGAATTAAAAGATTTTTATAATAAAGTCATTAAAAATCTTAATAAAAGAGTTAAATTTTTGTTAGTTAAGCTTGAAAAAAGTGACAATAAAGTTGCACTCCTTCATGAGAAAAAAAGAATTACATGCAAAAAATTGTATTATGTAAACAAGAAGTTTAGCATGGAAGTAAATAAACATGAAAATTTGTCTTCTAACAGTTTAAATAATCCTGAAAAGGATACAGACTCTCCTGACACTAGAGTATTAAGCAAAGAAAATAAAGATTTTAATTTAAGTTCTCTTCTCCATGATCGCAGAATAATAACATTTCAAAACGGAAGGTATTCTAATGATATAAGAGAAGTTATTATGGAGTTAGTTTCTTTGAATGTCAGCATGAACAAAGTTAATGAAGTCATCACAATTGTTTTAAAAAAACTAGCAAAGATAGATATAGAGAAGCTTCCCTCAATTGGTACAAAATCTCGATTTATGACTGAGGCTTTAGCACTTGCTCAACTTCAAGTTGCAGAAGAAATGATAAACACTGTAGAAATTAATTCGGGCAATTGTCTTCACAGTGACGGTACCACTAAACATCATAGACATTTTCAAAATTTCCAAGTTACTACCACAAATGGAAGTACTTTATCTTTTGGATTATGTGAAATGGCTGGCAGTGATGCAGATTGTACTATTAATGCGTTAACCAAAACATTAGATGATATATGTGACATTTTAGAAAGTAGCAGTAAGGAAAACGATTTTTTAACCTTGTATGTTCTTTTAAAACTACCATGTCTGATCTTGGGCCAGTTAATCCACTGTTTAATTTAAAGCTTAAAGATATGAGGAAAAAGTTACTGCCTAAAGTTATAAAGAACTGGGAAGGTTTAAAAAAAGGCGAGCAAGCAGATTTCATTGAAATGTATAATTTTTTTTGTAAATTGCATTTATTATCTAACTTTGCAACAGAAACTGATAAAACAATTAACTTATTCGAAAAGTTAGTTTTAAGTACTAGTTATGAAAATATTTTTGCATTCAATACTGCTGAATCAGGTGCCACTAGATTAATAAGAACTGCATGTAAAGCTTTTCATGTAAGGGGAAGTGATGAAGCTGGAGTTGCTGGGTATTTTGATGCATTTCTTGCTGGTAAAGGACAAAGTAAGTGTATGCTTGCACCCTTTGTTGGTAACAGATTTAATATATTATATTATAATGCTGCAGCTTTGTATTTTCATTCAAAAGATATTTTAGAGTTTCTTCAAAATTGGCCAAATCAAAATAATCTTTTACTTGCAGTTAAAGAAGATATTAGCAACAAATTATATTTAGCAGAAGTGCGGGCTCTTGGAATAATTGATAAAATAATTACAGGTCCACTTTGGCGGATAATTGAATCACAAAAGAGTATTCTTGATATGAATCCATTTTTGTTAACCCTAAAAATGAAACTTTCAGATTTGTGTAAAAATGCATCATCGATTATGATCTCGAAAACACCTATATTCAGTCCAAGTGATGTTAATATTCATAAAGATATTTTGTATGATAAATTATTTGAAGAGACTAATGACACTGATTTAAATATTTTAACACAGCAGACATTAGAAGTAATTTGTCATTCTTTGTTAGTTGTTCTGGAAAGACAATCTGCTGATCAACTTCCTGGAGGTAAATATTGGCATCCTTCTGATAATATAAGTAAGGCTGCAGAGAATGTTCCAACAACAAACAAAGCATCAGAAAGTGACTTTGCGGTATTGGATCTTTTAATTCGTACAAAGCCAAATGCCAAAATACAAACTATACAAGCTTATACTATGTGGTATAAAAACAAAACACTAGACTGGTTGGATAAAAAGACTTTAGATGAGCGTGACTCATTGCTAAAAAAAGCTTCAACAAACTTTAATAAAATGAAAGATAAATACAAACAACGTCATTTAGAATTAAAGTTTGAAATGAGTGAAAGGTTGTCTGAAAAGCATAAAGCTAAAAAAACAGCTGAAGACAAAGCCTTCTTAAAAAAAGCTAAATCGGTTAATGAGTTGTTAAAACTGAAGACGAAGGTGTGGTTGACCTCAAAAGAAGCAGATGATGAATATGTTTTGTTAGTTGACACATTTAAAAGCAAAAAAATATTGAGAGCACAGTTGGATTTTTATAGGTATGTTATGGAAGTTAAATGTGAACCTAAATATTTTTATAAAACTAAAATGCATGGTAGTAAGCGAAAAGACTTAACAAACTATGAGTTGTTCAGTAATTTACAATCAGTTATTAGAACAAGGACTTTTCCAGAGCCCATTGAGAGAAGAGTTATTCTTATTGAAAGAAAAGAACGAGATATTTTGATTGCAAAAGAGAAAGAAGAGTTAAGTGAAAAATTAAAGAATGCAAGACTGTCTCAATTAGCAAATCAACAAAAAACAAACATCTTGGCTGTCATTCTAAATGATGTTAATTATCTTGTTGGGAAATTTATTCAACATAAAATAATGAAAATCGATGCTAAAAAATACTTTTGGTGTACAGGTGAAGTTCTTTGAGTAAACAAATCAACTCCTAACTTAAAAAAAAACTTTGTTTGATGTGGTCTATGAGACTGAGGAAAATCAAGTATGGGCTTTTCCATTGCTTGTTGACCTTGAAAAAGGAAAGGTTATACTTTTGTAAAAAGCCTATTTTATAATTTATTTGAAATAATTACTAGTTATATATATTATTAGTAATATTTTATTAGAAATGTGTAATGTGTCTATGACTATATTAATGTATATATATTTTTCTGCTATATATATTTTTTCTGTATATATATTTTTTCTAAAGATTAGTTGTGAACTGAAAGTTGTTCTATTTGTATATTGTTTAATGATAACAGATAGATTATTGCCTAAAGTCGTTGCGTAAAATTTTTACGCTAAAAAAAAATGTTAAAAAAAACTAAAATAAAAAAACGCGTTTTTTTGTCTAAAAAAATGTCAAATTAGGTAGTATAAAAATGCAAATTTCTTAACAACCAGAAGTGCTACAAAGTTGGTTAAACCCATTTTAAAACAAGATTAACATTTTGAATGCAATAAAATTAAAATTAACATTTTAGCTTAATTGTATTACGAGATCATAAAATGGACTGAAGTGCCTACTAATATTGTAAAATAAAATACATAAAAACATTATTTTTGGCGAAAGTTTCAGATATATTGCGTCTGTTTTTGATTAACACCTGCACAGTCAACATGACACCAGCCTTGACATATTGTTAAAACTGAACTAGAGAGTGCATCTTTTTAAGGACTGCTTGTCAATACAAGAGTAATACTGAAATTTTTCTTTTTTTGTTTAAGTGGTGAAGTTCGTATTGCAAGTATGGATATTTCTCTAATTGGAATCTCAAGAGAAATTTGTTAAACTTTACACGCGTTTTTTAGCGGTCAGAATGGTTGCGTCGGAACAATTTCGGATATGCTTTGAGGTACAATTTACGCAACTAATCTGACATTAAGTTAATTTAAAAATTTGACAACTAAAAATAATATATTTTAAATTCTAGGTATTTAGTTTGAATTTAGATAAATTAGGCTTTAACATAAATACACTGAACAAATCATATCTTCTGCTTTTTTTAGTGAAATATGCTTAGCCGTAAAAACTTAAAATAAGAAATCTCCAATAACAAACCAACAAGAGCTTACTCTGGCCATATGGCAGTTGGATGACAAAAAAAAAACAGTTGACTACTTAATTTCATTCAGCAAAGATAAAAAATAAATTAAAAAATTTCTTGTGGGTTGTAAAAATAACGAGTTATGTTAAAAGTACAATATAGGCATCGGTACAATATTAGCAACCTTACCCTATGGGTTTTTTTTTTCAAATCATTGTTAAGTGAGCATTTTCTTTTACACCTTCATTGAAGATAAAATAAATTATATTTAAATTAAAAACAAACGAACTATGACTTATTAAAAAGTTTCATTATAATTTTTCTTTTAAGCTTTAAAGAAACCCAGAAGAAATTATAGACTCAAATTTTCAAAGTACTAAGAAATTCTATGATTGCACCACTTGCGATTGAAGCTTCACTTATTACATTATCCAACCATCTCTGCAGCAAGCAAGATATTTGGATTCCACTTGTGCTTATTATGCCAGGAACTTGTTGGCCTAGTCCTATTTGATGCTAGGGCAACATCTGGATACACGAAATTAATGGTTGATGCAATGGAAGAAGCTCCTGCCGAACATTTCTCATAAAGATTAAGCATTCAGTCTGATGCATTTCGATGCAACCTGGGCCAATCCTAAAAACTGAAAATGCGTTATTTACGCAAAAAAACAGATTAGAGTTGACAGAAATTTAATTTGCGTAAGAAAAATCCTTTTTTGCGTAAATTACGCATTTTTCAGCTTTATAGGATTGGCCCCTAGAGCAGTCTTGCATTTACAAATTTAAGAAACTGTTAGAATTGCTACAACTTTCAGAAAGTCTTCTTATTGCTGATTGCTAAATTGGGAAGAAAATAAAGGTCACGCTCGGTAAGTTTTGAGGGCCTGACGAGAAGTCACTCTTCTTAAAGATTTCAAAAAGAAGTTGTTCAAAGATGAAAAGCAAATTCTTTTCTTATTAAAAATTGTCAGTGACCATTGCAAGCAATTATCTTACTATGCAAAAAGCAAACTTGCAGCTAGCATAAGTATTAGCCATTATTAACTATTGTGCGATAATTTTTAACTTTTATAATATAATTTTCTTACAGTTTCTAAAATAATTAGTTTATTGAACTGCAGAAGAATGCTTACTTAAGCGAACTGATTAGGATTCGCTCGTTTAAATTAAAACGTGTTCATGTAACGCATGCAAAAAAAATAGATAAGAGGAGATTCTGTCGTTTAACCCTTTAGCGCCCGTGTAGCAGATCTGCTACATAACTTCAGAAACCTTTTATGGCCATCCTGTCAACACAGTGATCTCAAAAACACCTTTTGTAGCATATTTACAACATATTTTTGTTGATCTGATTTAGCTAGGTTAATATAATTAGATAATCAAGACTTAAAAACACATCAAAATTGTCTTTTTAAAAATCGGATGATTGTTGTCAGACAAGGTATTTTCAAAGAGAGTTTTTTCCTGTTTTTTTACGAATATTAAAGCTTATTTGTTTATTTTATTTTAAATTAATAACACATGTAAGTTTTAGAAGTATTTAAGAGAGTTTCCTCTTTTTGAAACTATCACAAAATGCTATCTGAATTTATATGTATCACATATGCTACAATGACAAAATTGGGTTTGCTAGTGAAATTTTAAAATTTTATTTTTTAATTCATAATCTAGGCCCTAAAACAATTGCTTTTTGAAGTTTTTGGAGTTTTTTGAAAATTTTAAGCCCTGGTGGGCGCTAAAGGGTTAATGTTCAACGATATTTTCTTCTCTACACGAATCATTCGTGCACAGTTTATATCAAAACTTACGCGCACAAGAACCCAGGAAAATATAACTGAAATAATTAAAAAATAAAAAATATTCAAAACTCAATTTCACATGAAAAATAAAAAAATTATCTGAATAAAACTAATTCCGTTAATGACTTTGATGCTGGATTTTCGTAACGAGATTTCTCGTGCCAAGAAATTTATAGTAAAAAGAATATCGGCTCACACCATATCTCGTGCATTTAAAATTTGTATTTAACGGAAGTACCATCGGTGTGAAAAACCGTTAGTCGTAGAAATAATTCTAATTAAAAGAAATTCTGTTTGACAACGAAAACCTTGCCAACAAAAAGTTGCCTAACTATAATATCGAGATAGGTCAAAACTTCGGAAAGCATTTGGCTGGTAAATCAGTAATAAAAAGAAATCCCTTTATTAGTTCTCTCATCGATCGCAAATTTTTTTATGATTACTTGTTGATTTTTAATATTAGTTTTTTCGTATTCGATCACACAAAAAACATTCCAAGTTTTTTGAATTAAAATTCTTTGGTTTGAATATCTTTTTAAGCTTTTAACTAGTAAAAATAACTTACACTTTAAAATTTGAGGGAGTTGTGCGACTGCGTTTCCGCAGTCTCACAAAATTGTCGGGCGAAGCTATTCGCTTTTTCAAAATCCTTAATTCCTGCTTTTCGTTATTTGACGGCAAAAAAAATTTTGCATCTTCTGAAACTTCTTGAAAATCCCGTACAAAAATTACTTTGGCAAAAGATTTGGAAGCTTTAAAATGTTTTTTCGGATGATCATCTTCATCGTGTCGAAACGACTGCTCATATGTTCCTAAACAAACCTCCGGTGGTTTTAAAAGTGCAGCAGCAGCAGTATCCAATCTCGAAGAGAGCGTGACGTGTTTTTCTGTCAAGACTTCGCAATCACTACTTCTAACTGAAGTCTTAGTTAAAGCTGCCGTATTCTCAGAGAGTTCGTCAGAAATACTTAAGAATGTCTCAGGATAGAGTGCTTTTGTATCATTTAGTTTATCGGTGTTTCTTGAAAAAGGTTGCAAATTATCGACTGGTGAAACGAAGGCAGAACATCGTTTAGACGCTTGATTTTGATATAAAACATTTCTATCTAATTCTGTCGATAGGTCTATCGAATAGTTAAAGGAGTCAGTGTAAACGTTTAATAAACGCTTAGAATTGTTTCTATTGTTGTTAGAACGCGGCGACACTAAGCAATCGCTCGGTGGTGTGGACTTTACGGAACTGTCTTTATTTACTAGACTAAACTTGCTTTCCAGCCGGTTAGAGTTGCTGTAAAAATTTCTTTGTATTAAACCGCCGTTGCAATGACTGAAATTTTCTGACAACTCGTCGTTTAATATTTCTAAGAACTCGCTTTCGTCATCAGACTGGTTTTGTGATATGTAAGATGACTGTGTTCGAAAACTTTTTCCTAAACGCCTTCTTAATCTTCTAAAAATTTTAGATTGGTTTATTTCTTCATCAAACTGATAACTTTTCTCTAACGCAGCAGATTTTCCGCAAGGTTCGTTGTTACAAATTTGCAAAACTTTTACATGCGAAGGGTTTTGTAAAATAGTTTTTTTCACGGTTGTTGGAGGGATAGACTGATGAGGGGTCATTAGCAAATCTCCAATGTCGCTTTGATGGACTTCGCTTCCACTGTAAGAACCATTAAAATTTTCTTTTTCATAAATTTCTGATAGTTCTTCTTTTAGCCTAATTGATTTACCTTCTTTTAAACATTCTCCAACATTCAACAGAGAAATATCCGGATCATGAATGCATCTAGAAGTTGTCTCCTCGCATTCTTTTGATTTCGTTTGTAAATTATTAGATTCCCCAATAAGATTGTCAACGAAAGTGCAGATTGTAGAATCACTGTTTAGAGCACGGCACAAGGAGCATTTCTGAACATGGCTCTCTATTTTTTCTCTAATCGGCGACGCGTTCGACTGAAATGTATTTTCGAGAGAAATAGAATGTTCAACGTTAAGGTTGGCTGCAATTTTTTCAAAAACAAGACGTTTTTTCGGATGAGAATTTTCATAAATGTTGTTTATAGTTGACGACGTTTTGTGGAAATTGAAATCAACTTCTTGAACTGAATTTATTTTATCTTTTAGAACCGTTCTACAGAAGAAGAAGAGAAAAACAAACAAACGTTTTGTATTATTTTACTTTAAATGACGGAAAAGAACATTGCTGCTTATTAGATTAACCTGATGATGCTAAAACGCCGCTGGGAATTCGGAGGCGAGTAAACTTTTCTTTTAAACTTTGGCAATAAAACATCTTAAAGAAGAAGAGAGCATTTAAATTTTTTTTTTTAAAATGCTCTCTTCCTTTTTAAGATGTTTTATAATTTTTGTAATTTCTTCTTATATATATTATATATATAAGATATATATATTCTTATATATATATTCTATAATTTTTGTAATTTCTTCTAAGAGCAAATAAAATAACTTATCAATAGTTTATACTTGCCTTGTTTTCCTTTTAGTGAGTGCTAGAAAATCTTTAAACGACGTGCCCCCAGCAATGAGTTTATCGAGAGAACCAAAGTTCATGTTGTTATCCACAAACTTCCTATGAGTCTGGCCTTGTAAATGCTTAAAGATAAAGAAGATACTTTTGTAATTTTTATTTTGCATATTCTTCATTGATATTCTTCCAAAAATCAATTTAAAGAGGTTATTTATAAAACACAAAATTTTTTGGAGCACTACCAGTCGCACTACAGACACACAGATAAAGTTAAGAACAATTTTTTAAAATTTTAGAGATTATGATTGGCTCGAGAAAATAAAGCAAACTGTATTTTGGAACAAAGTACCTTCAGCAAATCAGTGTAACGCAGATTGCAGCAGTCACAATAACCGCACTTTTTCGATCGATACTTCTCAACTTCTTTAGTATTACTATGTTCCTCTCTTCCAACTTTCATATCACTTTTATCAACAACAATAAAATTTCATATTTATTAAATTAAAAAAAAAGATCATTACAAATACAAAAGCTTTCAAAACAAACTTAACAAAGGTGAAAGTTGAAAAGTTGTCAACCAAAATAAAAAAAATTAACTTTTCATGTTTTGATTAAATAAATGTTGTTCGATTACATTTAATAATTTTTAGATAATATCATGCGTTTTGAAAGATATTTTTGCAGAAATTTTGTTTATTAAAAAAAAATTTGTTGTATTAAAAAAAACTCTTTGATAAGTACCTTTCAAGTTCCTCTGTTAATGTTTCTTTTTCTAGCTTCTCCAACACATCCAGTTTGTTTGGTTTAGGTAATTCAAATGGACATTGAAAAAGACAAGTGTTGTAGTATATTTTTGGCCATTGCTTCATTTGATAAATGAGAGGTCGAAAACATCTGTGAGAGGTAAGACACATTTTACACAAATTAAATTTGTTACCAAAAACAACAACCTAAAATTCAGATAACATTTGGTGATTGTAAATAGAAGTATTGTAAAAGAGAGAAAAAAATTACCTTGATTTATCCTCAAACTTAAAAAAAACTTCCTTTAATCTAATCACTAAAGAAATTTTAAAATTTTTAGAAAATATTGAAACATGTTTACAAAAGGAACAACAAAAAAGTAAAAGACTAAAAGTAGGTAAAGCACAGATAATAAAATAACATTCTTGTAAAATGAGGATTTAAAAAAATCAAAGATTAAAAATTAATTAATTATAAACAAAAACCTTGCGTGTCTGTTGTTCCTTTTTTTAATCGGCTTGAACAGAGCTATAAAAAAACAAATTCATAACAGGTAAAAAAAAAAAATAAAGTTAAAGATCATTCACTCTTTAAAAGCCATCCTCATAAGGAATCTTAAAGGATTAAAACTTTTATGTATGTATTATAATTCTTCTAAATTTAATTTTATAATTCCCTATAGATTTCAGTGGAGTACACAACTCTAAAACTCCATAACTTTTAACAATAAGGATCTTTAAAGTTTCTCATTCATCTTTAAAAAGTTAAAAACATTCATCTAAAAATATCTTTAACAAGTTAAAAATATGTATTTTCTAAGATAAGGATTTAGAATCCCAGAATTCTGCGGTTTTTTAAAATCCAAAATCCCTGGATTACACTTTTTAAGGTAACAAGTTTTTCAAGGTTTACAAGTAAAAATAGCTAACAGTTCCCTTGATTTCTCTCTTATAAACTTATTTGGTTGAACATTTTTAAACTTAAATTTCTTCAATTAAGGTTTGAGTATTCGGAATAAAAAGGGGCAATTATTACTCAAAATAATAATAATAATAATAATAATAATAATAATAATAATAATAATAACAATAACAATAATAATAACAACAACAATAATAATAATAGTAATAATAATAATAATAATAATAATAATAATAATAATAATAATAATAATAATAATAATAATAATAATAATAATAATAATAATAATAATAATAATAATAACAACAATAATAATAATAATAATAACAAAAATAATAATAATAATAATAATAATGATAATAATGATAATAATAATAATAATAATAATAATAATAATAATAATAATAATAATAATAATAATAATAATGATAATGATAATGATAATGATAATAATAATAATAATAATAATAATAATAATAATAATAATAATAATAATAATAATAATAATAATAATAACAACAATAATAATAATAATAATAATAATAATAATAATAATAATAATAATAATAATAATAATAATAATAATAATAATAATAATAATAAATAATAATAATAATAACAATAAGTAACAATAATAATAAATAACAATAATAATAAACATGAAAATAATAATAAACATTAAAATAATAATAAGCATTAAAATAATTAAAAAAATTAAAATAGTAATAAACATTAAAATAATAATAATAGAAATTAAAATAATGTAAAATAAATGAAGACCACACTGGAAAAACGATCAAGCTACATTTTTATTGTTTTGAGTAAATTTGATTTTTAAACTTCAAAACACCATCACACCATAGCTCACTTATTTGCTAAGCTAAATATCTGTGTAATTTGATCGGTTTTCTAGTTATATAGTCAATTATTATATAGTTAAACTGCAGCCGAATATAACAGGGGCAAAAACCCAAAAAAAGCAAAAATGTAGCTTGATCGTTTTTCCAGTGTGGTCTTCAAATATTAAATTATAACAAAAGACACCAAAAGTAATAAATTTTAAAATGATCGGAAAAATTTAAGCTGGAATTATAAGCAACTGCACATTATAATTTAACTAGTCATAAAATTTTTTCAACTTGAAAAATCTTGGAATTATTTTACTTAATAATAATAATAAACATTAAAATATTAATAAACATTAAAATAATAATAAACATTAAAGTAATAATAAACATTAAAATATTTTATGTAAACATGCTTAGTGTTTTAACAAATTTGGTGAGACACTTCTCAAAATTGTTTCTGATTTTCATGAGTCCACCTGAATCTATATTTTCTCCTCTTAAAGAACATCTAAGGCTATAAAAAAAGCAAACTTGAGGAGAATGTTAATTCCATGTAAAACACTGTTGGCAAAAATTCCAAAAGAAATGCAGTTGCTTGAAAATGGAAATATGAATTAGCTTTTTGTAAAGACTGTAAGATTTTTTAATGACTGTTAAACCTACCAGTGTAGAGTCTGAATGCACTTATTCTGCAACCAGACTTTTTGCAACTGAAACAAGAAGTCATTATGGAGATGAAACTTTGGATGCACTCAATTTCTTTAAAACTTATTTTAAAAAACAATAAACAATAATTAAGTTTTTATATTAATCTGTAAAAACAATCAAGTCTATAATATTTAACAAATAGTTTTGACTTTTTTCAACTAATTTGATTTTCTTGAAATTTTACTTAGTTAATTTGTTTATTTCTTTCAAGAGCTTGTAATTATAAATTCTGGGAACCTGGGTAAATGTAATGCCAAAATCCTGGTATTGATAATATAAAATGGGATGACAATCCCTAACTAAGGTGTATGCGAAAATATTTATCATACCAACATACATTCTTTATTAATATAATTAAATAAATCAAAATTGAATCTTATAAATAAGTCAATATTTGCTTTGTCAAACTTCACCTAACATTTTTTTAAAAAAAAGCTAAAAGATTGTTACCAGATGTTTTCATGATAACTCCTTTTTAATCAACATTTTTGTATACTCTTAAAAGATAAACAGTTTAATAGAAAGATTAAAATAAGATTAGAAATCAGTTCAAGTTACCATTTTGAGTGGTTTTTTACTCTCTTTTTCCTTATTTGATTTTCTCATGTAGTATCGTGTAAAGTCTAAAAATATAGAAAAACGACTTTAAAAAGTTAATGATAAGGTCAAGGTAAAACAAAAATTGTTGCAACTTCGATTAATATTGAAATATTAATATTTAAAAATATTGTAGAAATTACTTCAATAGAAATACCTTCAATAGAAATTACTTGTGCTCCAAGCTGAAGTGCTTTTCCAATGATATCATTTGTTCCACAACTGTGTTTCTACAATTAAAACAATCAGTGCACAGCTGTAAACTTATTCAAAATGATTTTATGAGCTTTTTTTCTGTGAATGATGATAATAAGTGCAGATACTAATTCTAAAATTATTACTTTCTATTATTTGATTAATTGGATATGTCACAAAGTACTCACTCTAAGCTAACTCATAATTAAGTTTAAGATACTACCAAATGAAAAAACTTACAAACATCATAAACAGTTTTTTAAATTGCAATGAGTTCTGACAAATGACCATAAACAACAAAAAAATTCAAAATATCTTACTGTTGGTAATACTTTGTTTAGGGCCATCTTGCCTCGTGTAATAGTAGTCTATGAAATAAATTATTATTAAATAATTTTGTTTTTCTAAACTAAAACTAATTCACTCTAAATAGTCAAAACGGATTATACAAACATAGCAGGTGTCTAAATAGAGAAAAAAGGAATGCAAAGAAATTCCGTATTCAAACTTTTTTTTTGCAATTTTTCTAAAAGATTTGATAGCAAAATAAATACTAGTTTATTTCACAATTATATAAACATTTTTATAAATAGTTTATATACACTTATTATATACACTTATTATATACACTTATTATATACACTTATTATATACACTTATTATAAACACTTATGATATACACTTATTATATACACTTATTAAGTATTTTTTCTATTAATATAAACAAATGTTTTTAAAATACAAAAGAACAATTATTATAAAAAAATCCTTTTTTTTTAAATTTTTTGCAATAAACTTTGTTTTATGTATAATTTTTTATAAATATGATTTTTATTTAAAAACTTCACTACGTTTTTCCTTCACTTTAAGATAAACCTGAGAGAGAACTGTCAGGAATTTATAATAACGAGCATTTCACTCTCCCACTGAACCACTTATGTAACAATATATCGATTGGGCTCAACACTTTTTAGTCGGATATAATTAGCAATAACTCGAGAATTACTTAACGAATTCCAATTTTTTTTTATAATGACGTTCTTTACACATATTTTTAATTGTATTGGTGTTTTACTACACATTTTTATACACATTTTTTTTATTCTAAAAATTTTGCAACTTTTGTACAACTTTTTTTTAAAAAAAAATTGGGTTTTTCATAAAATATCTGTATAAACTCCCAAGAAGACATAGTTTAGATCAAGTTTAACACATTCCATTTGATAGAAACTTTGTATAATGAATTGTGAAGAATGTGAGTTACCTAAAGGACTATCATGGAAGGAAATATATTAAATATATTAATTATGTCTGTATAAATTATGTCTATTATAAATTATTATAAATTATGTCTGTAAAAAAAAAATACTCTGCAACAAAAACCGAAAAAAAATAAATAAATAAAGATAAATATTTACTATGCTAATTATAGAAAAAAATTAAAAACTTACATTAGTATTCTTCATTTTCATGGCATCAATGCTAAAATATTTTTAAATAAAAAAAATTATAAAAATGATTTCAGTTTTAGTCAATATTTTATGATAATAACTGAAAAACTTGATTAACAATTAAAGCAACTTCAAACAGCTAAAAAAAGCAATAAATGGTAATAAACCTAAGTTGAGGAGAATGAGAACTAAATGGTGATGCTATTTGCAAGAATGCTCGTTTACTTGAAAAGCTAAAACAATAGATATAAGTTTAATAAAAATAGAAACAAGCAAGTTTACTTAAAAGAGAAAAAATAAATATTAATTTATTAACTATAACTATTAGTTTAGGACGTCAATAATTTACTTCCTAACAAACACATATATGCAAAAAACACATATATTAAAAATAATTTATATATATATGTTAGAAGTAATACATATATGCAAGAAATAACGCATATATCCATTAAATAAAAAACTTTGTCAAGTAACCTCTTTGAAAAAGTATTTTGATATTTTTTTCAAGAAACTTGCTATAAATAGCGCAAATAAAAATTCTAAAAATCAATGTAATATTTATAATGTAATATTTTTATTAAACTTCACTCACAATGAGAAGCAGAAACATTTTTTATATTGCAAGAAGATTAATAAAGTAATTTACTGATTTTTACTAATTTTTTATACTAGTTATAATAATTAATAGTAGTTACAATAAACATACTTTTCATTTGATTTTTGTTAGTTCATAAAATATTTCAAGCTAAAATGAAATAAGTATAAAACAGATGAACTTGTAAGATAAATAGCAGCCACCCATCTATTTTCAAAGGCAAGTTTAAAAGAACTATGTACCCAGGTTTGTGACCAATAATTGGAATACACAGCAATTTTATTACTTAAAGCACTGCAGCTCCTCTGTGACACAACTGGCTAAATCCCACAATTCACTTACACTTGTATTGGACTGGGCCCATTAGATATTGGACTGTTTCCTACTAACTTCTTGCTATCCACCTTATCTGTTATTTGATTGGTTATAACAACTTTTATATCTTTACTTAGAAACTCTTCAACTTCCTATAAAAAAAAGAAAAAGAATTTTTATGAAACATTTTATTAACTTTTTAACTTTTTTATTAATGCAAGCAACAACAATTTTTATAAAGCTACAATAATATTCATGTAAGCAAGAGCAAACTTTATATCATTACTAAGCATCTAAAAAAAAAAAGTAGTAATCTTTCATTAGAGTTAAACACAACAATTTAATGGTAAGCTCACTAATAAAAAAATTAACTTTATTAAATTTCATGTAGTGCTTAAGCTTCAATATCCATTGATTAAAAAAGAAATCATTTTTAATTTTATCAAACTCACTAAACATTTTATACAAAACAAAAACCCAAATATGTAATAAAATACTTACTCCACCGAGGCTTAAAATTTGATTTCGAATTTCTGTAGATTTTGATTCGGTATGAACATCCAAAAAAAACTTGTAGCCAGAAAACAGCTTCCTAACTTTTTCCTCCTTCACAGCATGTTGCGTATTTTCGTGATATTCTAATTAAATATATTTTAGCCAAGATATTAAAATTATCAACTGCTAAGAAAAAAACAAATATTAGTTTATCTTGCTGAAAAATATTTATGCCACCATCTGAAGTTAGTTTTAATGAGTGTCATCCTGGAATATGTTCTTAAACCATAAAAATATTAATAGGTAAAAAATAACTCGCGAGCCAAGAACCAAGAGGCTGTACATCCAGTTTTGACTTTTTTTTCTGTTTATTACTAAAAAATGTTCTATGATGAAATCTATGTTTTAAGTGATTCTAGTCACAAAAATCATAAAACTTAGGGTCATATTAAAAGAACCAGAAGGCCATATGTCCAAAAAAGAGATGACTGTTATTATCAACTAAGTGTATGTCCTTTGACCAATCAGATTAGCCAAGACTTTATTTACGCTGTTAAACAACCACTAAAACTCTATTTGTTATCAATAAAATGGTGTACTATGAAATTACTGATGAAGTCTCTCAAAGGTACGAATTTAAATATAAAGTTCTCTAAATTATAAAATCACCAATTGTTTAGACTAGTCAATGCTTACTATATAGATCTATAAATTTAATATATTATAACTGTTAATATTGGTATTATTATTGTATATATAATATTTATTAATTTAGAAACTTAAAGGAACAAGATTACATTCAATTACAACATAATCTTCAATTCAACAACTCTGAATCTATGATTGTTATTCAATCACAACATGTTGATAAAAATGATGATTTCCTTAATCAAACTGATTCGAACAGAGATGCCAGGGAAAGTAGCAGAAAACACAGGAGAACTAGAAAAAATCTTAGACGCAAACAAAAAAGAGACCCTATCTCCTGGAAAAAAGAAATAAGAAAAAAACTTAGACAAAGTGGTCAGCAATACATAGCCTCAAATGGCAAAATACAACGGGTGAAATTTATAAAAGACTGTAAGAGAGACCACACTCAATATTGTTTTAAATGTAAATTAAAAATAAGCATTGCTGATCAAGAAACTTTGCACAAACAACACTGGATTTTAAATGATCAAGAAAAACATCTTTTTTACTTTTTTACAAACTACAAATGTAAAGAACAAAAAAGGGGTCTCGTTTTGCTGAAAATTCAGAATTAAAAAAACATAGTTATTCATATTATTTTATTGTTTCTGATGAACTTATACATGTTTGCAAAGAATTTACTCTAGATATTGATGAAAAAAGAATTAGAAATTACCATTATCAAAAAACAAAACAACAGGAACACCTCAACAGTATAAAAGAGGTAAAGTACCTAGTCGAACTGTCCCAAATTACATTAAAGATTCTGTACGTAAACATATTCAAAGCATTCCCAGAATTGACAGTCACTTTAGTCGCAAAAGTACAAACAAAGAGTACATTCAAGAAAATCTGAATATGACCATCTTGTATGAGAAATATTGTGAAAAATGTGTTTCTGACAATGTTATTCCTGCAAAAAAAAAAGTATGTATAGATCAATATTTAACACAGAGTTTAACATTAAAGTTCATAGACTAAAAAAAGATAGATGTGACAAATGTGAAAGTATGAAAATAAATCCTTCACCAAACTCATATGAAAAAATAGATTATGAAATTCACATAAAAAACAAAGCTGAAACTAATGAAGAACGTAATCATGATAGGCTTGATAAAAGCAAGTGTATTATTTGCTTTGATATGGAAAATGTTTTCAGCCTACCAACAGCAAACATTTCCAACTTTTTTTACAAACGAAAGTTGACTGTTTTTCATTTGACTGCACAATGCTCAATATCAAAAAAAAATTATAGTGCAGTCTGGTCAGAACTTATAAGTGGTCGAACAGAAAATGATATATCTGGTGCTCTTCTTGTTATACTCGATCAAATAGTTGCAGATGAATCTCAGAATTCTATAATACATACCTCAAAAGAATCCAATCAAGTTGATTCAAATTAAAGAAGAGATGATGGACTTTCAAAGGGTTGCTAAGAGTTATTCATTGCGTAAAAATGTTCCATATGCTAAAGTAACGATACTTAAATACTCAGCTGATAAGCCATGGAGTGTTGAATACAAAACTGAGTTTAGTTCTGAATGGAAGTTGGAAAATATTTTCAACTATAACACTAGAAACCAAAATTCAAATAATAAAAAAGTGGCAAACCATATAAAGTTTATGCAACTAAAGGTGCTTAAAAAAAAAAAAGAAATCTCAATAGAAAAAGTAAAAGATCTAAAATCAATGTTAAAGTTCATGCCACTTCAAGAAAAGAATATATGTCATCGGTCTTACAAACATTCACCTAGTGTTTAATGTTAACTATTACCAATTTTTGTTTGCAGCAATTTTCAGCTCTATTGACACTCTAGTCCTGCATCAATTTTTTTTTTAACTCTTTTTATGAACTTTTGATCAAATAAAAAAAACTATTTTATAAATTTTAATTTGCAGACTGTTGTATTTCATTTTCAAGTAAAACAGAATGTTTGGATTTATATTTACTATTGCAACCAGCTTAAAAATTACAACCAACATAATTAAGTATATATGTTTTTTTAATTCTGAAACCCTGAAATTAGTTTTGTATTATTTATTATTTGTATTGTGTTTGCATCAACATAACTGACCCTCGCCTTTAAGCACCTCTTTGGTGCTTAAAACACTGGATGGGACGTTTGTTAGAGAAATATATATCAGTCCTGACAAGAATAAAAACTTTAAGTGTAACCTCCTTTATTAATCACTCAAGAGTAACCATATAAACCCCTTTCTGAAAAACGCTGTTTATTAAAGTTTAAAGAAATGCAAACCAGCAGGCTGCATGTCCACAACTAGGTTCAGTTTGCAGCGTTATTAGATTAAAACCACCCTTTCAAACAAATTTTTATTACTAAAAAAACAAATTTTTATTAATAAAAATAAGACTTAATTTACTATTAGATTTGAAAATATAAATACTTTACAAAATGATCAACTACCACTATTTGTGCCCTAAAATTTGAAAATCGAATTACTCTGAAAAAAACAAAAAGTGGAGAAACGGCCTCTTGGTTCTTGGCTGACGAACTGTTATTTAGGGGAGTGCTTCCAAAGTATTTTTGGGAAACACTGCCTTAAATAAGAATCATTTATTTTGCCTCATCTTTTTAAAGTTTTTATGCCCTCTATGTAGTATATGTAACTTTAAATGAGAAAACTTAAATAACAGCTTTTTTTTTTTTAACATTGAAAAAATTCAAACCAATTTATAAAATTAGACAAAAGCTGCCATAAGGTTTGAAGTAAGTGCTGCATTTGATGAACTGAAAGTTGTGGCGTGGATAGCAAAAAGAATAAGTGTAGGTTGGTAAAGTTATCCTTTTGAAGATTATGAAGTTATGGTGTAGATGACAAAAAGGTAGATTGGTAAAGTCTTTTGAAGATCCTGTCATTGTTGTTTCAATCAAAGAACAAGATCATCTTACTTAAGTTGGGAAAAAATCATAAAAAGAAGAATAAACTTTTTAGGCTATCAGCTGCATCAGGCTGAGCTATCACTGCAACATATCATATTATAAATAAATAGAAAAGCAAATGATTCTAAATATTACAAGGGTGCTATTGGAAAAACTAGAACTGAAAAAACTAGAACTTCCTGATGTGATTTGAACTCAAATTAAACTAAAACTGTAAAAGTATTGTTTTTAGACTAAAATGAACAAACTTGAAATAGATTTTCTAAAGCTTTAAAAATCCTTTTTAAGGTTGTGTCTTATTGCAAATTACTTTATCATACTTACCACATGCTTAGAATTTAACTCAAGATATAAATTAAAGAAGAAAAAAAAGATATATGGTGTTAAAGTTTAGATACAAGCTAGCCTTTTAAATGAATAATGGTAAAAAACAAATAAATAAAAAAAAGAGTATGTTTTTTAAAAAACATGAAAATTATTTTTTATAGAGGAGCATCATTATGTATTGTAATTTTGTTTTTACCATTGCTTTTAAGATTATCAGTTTTAGCTGGTTTCCTACAAATACTTTATAAATAAAAATTAATTTTAAAATAAAAAACTACTTTTTCTAGGACTTCTTCTCAACTTTTCACTTCTTCCAACTTTAAATCCAATAGAAGGAATCTCTAGTCTTTTTGAGATTAAATTGCGCATTTTTCTTTCAAAAAAGTTGCATTCAATATTAACTTTTTGGTATGTTCATTTTGACGTAAACTAAAGTGAATGTAAATAAATTTTTTGAACAATAATAATAGTTTCAATTATGCACAGTTTAAATATACACACTATTTATCATATCTATACTTATTATATTGCACCCATACTTCAACATATATAATTCTCTATGTATATATATATATATATATATATATATATATATATATATATATATATATATATATATATATATATATATATATATATATATATATATATATATATATATATGGATCCAATTCATGCAACATAAAAACAAGTATAGATATATATATAAATTTTATAATATATATATATATATATATATATATATATATATATATATATATATATATATATATATAATATATATATATATATATATATATATATATATATATATACTTGAAAAAAGGGAGGGGAGAAACTGCAGTAGCGCCTGATATATATATATATATATATATATATATATATATATATATATATATATATATATATATATATATATATATATATATATATATATATATATATATATATATCTATATTTATATATATATACACACATGTAATTTACATATATTAATGGCGTGTACACCTTTAAAAAAAATTTTTTTTTTTTTAAAAGATTAAGTTTACGAAAAAAAATTTCTTTTATTGAATAGGTAAGAATAATCCATTATACTGTGAGCTTTAAGATATTCTACAAGTAATAATCATAATTTCTTTGCATTATTGTATCCTCAAACTTGTCAGCGCCGAAATAAATACATTTTCAAAGCATTTTTTAATACCAGTCACGTGATTTTTATTGTTGGATCATCTTTTGTTAAACACCCGTAAGAAAAGACAAAAGATGCACTGATGAGAAAAAACAAAATTTAAGAAATAATTCTAAATTCTAAACCATTGGCCTAATTTGAAAAATCCTAAAACTCTTTGTGAGTTTTTCAACAAAGGAAAAAATAAAGAATAAGTAATAAAGAAAATTTTAATGTTCACCTTAACTCAGCATTTTGAGAAAATACAATATATATATAATACAGTTTTTTTGCGTGTCTCATAAATTTTATCAAACAAACCACAATAATGATTGGTTTCATTTTGAATAAATTTCATTCATTCCATCTTTTTCATCTGGAATTTCTGGAGCCTTGAGCAATACAATTTCTTTAGACAATCTTCCTT
Organism: Hydra viridissima; assembly: GCF_058129835.1. NCBI lineage: Eukaryota > Metazoa > Cnidaria > Hydrozoa > Anthoathecata > Hydridae > Hydra > Hydra viridissima. The sequence goes on from NW_028324305.1 coordinate 680,440, forward strand.
TGTGTGAAAGTCGTTTTTTTTCAACAGCTGAACTGTTTTGAATAAATGGATTACTGAAATCCAAGAGTCAACAAAAGCGATCATTCATTCCACCTCCCCATGAGGTTCATCTGTTGTGATGGAGTCTGAATTTTTTCAAATTTTTATTGTTACGTTCGGCAGGCTTATCATTAGTAAATCCTATAGGCACAATACAATATTCCAGGATGTCTTTTCTGAAATATTGTAATATGCCAATCAGGCTTGGACTGGGCCGCCGGGATACCGGGAGATTCCCGGTGGGCCGGTTGGCATAAAAAATTATATTATATTTTTAGTTAGGCTACATTTTATTTTCCAAATAAAATATAAATTAAAATTTAACTAAAAATATAATAACTTTTTTTCTGGCCTCTAATTACATCTAATTAAAGGCCATTTGCCGGCTAATTATATAAATTTTGGCGGCCATCTTGAGCTGATCGAAAGTAGTATTATATTAATAGTGAGTTTAGCATGCGCGCTTTATCTTTAGGCGGTGTTAGTACAAGCGTTAGCAAGTGTGCTTCCACTGCAAGTTTAAAAAAAGTTAGGCACGTAAAAACTTCAGCAAGTGCGTTTTAAGTCATTAATTATTCATAACTTATTTTTAAGTTAAAACCATTTCCAAAAAATATATGTGCTATAAACAATTAAAACAAACTAACAAGAAAATTTGCATAAAAAAAAATGAAAAAGAAAATAAGAAAGAAAAAGTAAAGTCATCTACAGCTTTAGTTTCTTTTGAATTTACGGTTTCAAACCAAATTTATTTGTCTAATAGTTATACAAATGGTTAGTATTCGAAATTCGAATACTAAACATTTGTATATATTCGTTTGTACATACTCTACCCCATAGAAAATGAATAAACGAAAAGGAGGTGCTGAGAAAGAAAGAATAAGAAAGAAAGCACGTTTAGAGAACGATGGCCAGAAATGTAAAAAGTTAACGAACATGTTTGCAACATCTTTTAGTACTAACTCAATAGTTAATATCAATATGGCTGATGTAGCAACAACAGAAATAATAACTGATCTCCATTCAATTTGCAATCCCGCTAATGCGGTATTATTATCACCTAATGAGGCAGATGCACATGGTTCTAAATTTCAAACGGCAGATAGTTTTGAAGACAATGCAACCTCTTATCCTAACTCTGACACTCAATATAAATTGAACAGTAATCAATGCGAGCCAAGTGAAGAAACTCAAAACAATTATTATTATTTTCCGAAACCACAAGCAGACATTTTGAAATCATTTTTTAAATTTCATCCGAAGCAAAACAATTTTGATCTAAACGGTAAAATTAATTACCAGAACGTTTATTTCAGAAAGAATAAACCTCGTCACTGGCTGACCTTTGAAGAAAACACACAAAAGTTATTTTGTTCTTTTTGTCTGGCATTTAGCAAACCTTCAGATCAATCAACGTTCATTAGTGGATATAACATTGCAAATTCCAAGCATATTTATCAAAGAATATCAGAACATGAAAGAAGTGCACTCCATGCAGCCTGCACAGAGTCGTATGTTTTAAAAATTAATGCCAAAAATATTATAAGTATTTATACGCGCCAAAATGGTGAAGAGGTTAAAAAGAATCGTTTAATTTTAGAAAGAATCATAGAAACTTTAAAAGTTATTGGTAAGCGTGGACTTAGCTACAGAGGTGCAGTAGAGTCTGGGTACACATTGCTTGAGTTAGCAACAGAACAGGTCGTGGCGACTTGGTCACTTTTCTGTCAAAAACGACTGTTAATAAAGTCATTGATGCAATAACAACATCTTTAACGAGCATGATTGTGGAAGAGATTAGAGAAGCCGGTATGTTTAGTGTTCAAATTGATACCACACAAGATATTAATGTACAGGATCAGTGTTCTATTGTGATCCGATATGTAACCGAATCTGTACATGAACGTGTAATATCGATAGTCAATTGCACATCAACAACTGGAAAAGGAATGTGTGATTTGGTTTGTGGCGTTTTTGAAAAGGTAGGCATTGATGTAAGTAAATGTATTGGCAATGCAACCGATGGAGCTTCTAATATGCAAGGTCAATACAATGGATTCAATACCTGGTTAAATACAGTTTCCCCATGTCAGATTCATGTTTGGTGTTATGCCCATGTTTTAAATTTGGTAATGGGTGATGTTACTAAAAAAGCTGTTGAAGTTGCTACCTTATTTGGTGTTTTGAACACATGTGCAGTATTTTTACGGGAATCATGTTTACGCTTCAATGTTTGGCGTGAATTTAGCAAATTGAAATATATATCTGTAATCGGTGAAACTCGTTGGTGGGGGAAAGACAGAGCTCTTACTAAGGTATTTGGAAATTTCTTCATCAAAACCTCCGATCAAGAAACACAAGTTATTGATTTTTTGTACATTGACATGTTACAAACATTTCATGATATTTCTACATCAATCAAATTCAATAATGACGTCCGTTGCAGAGCGAAAGCTCTTTTAGATTCATTGACAAGTTTTGAATTTATTTTGACGGCACAATTGTTTTTAAAAGTATTTGAGCACACAACGCCATTATCTGAATATTTGCAAACAACTGGAATGGATGTACTACGAGCCTATAATATGGTTCAAAACAGTATTAATGAGTTAAGAAAAGTAGATAGAAATTTTGATTCCATTTTTCAAGCAGCTACACATTTTTCAGAACTTGCGAACAGTGAACTGGGAAAAAGGAATCTCGACATTGAAGTTCAGACTGGTTTGAAAGAGAAAAGAATTAGAGCAAATCAACTACTTGAAAGTGCAAAAGATAAATTTCGTATCAATGTTCACAACATGGTAATGGATCAAGTAATCAGTAGTTTAAAACAGAGATTCTCAGAGCATGGTAGTCTATATGCTGATTTATTTTGTTTAGATCCAAGAAATTTTGCAGAAATTTTGAAAAAAATGCCTAGTGCTGCATTACAGCATCTGAGTGGGTTGCTCAGAAAGTTTGATGCTAGTGTAACAAAGGATCAGCTTCAAACGGAATTATCGGACTTTGCAAGGAAATGGGAAAGTTTCGAAATAACTCTTGAAGATGAATATAACTTGATATTTGACACAGAAGTATCTGACTCTGTCTTGGACAACATGCAACAATATAAATCCGAAGAATCTGAAACTGTCTTTACAATCCCAGAAGTGGAAAACAGTGACAGCCACAGAAATAAATGCAAATCTTGCAAAAAATGTATTGTTTGTTGTTACTTTGTCCTCCAGAAGTTTAACTTGCATAGTCTTGCGTATTCAAATTTGTTTCTGGCTTACAAATTTGTGCTGACATTATCCTCATCACAAGTTGCTTGTGAAAGGTCATTTTCGAAATTGAAGTATATTTTGAACAGATTAAGAACTTTGATGAGCCAGTCAAGTTTACAGTCATTCATGTTGATGTCTTGTGAAAAAGACCTTCTTCCGAGAATTAATAACGATGCAATAATTGATGTCTTGGCATCGACTAGTCAAACGATGAAAAAGTTGCTATACTAGTCAATATTGAATAGCGATTGTGTCTACTATTTCTAGACTACAACTTACAGCAGTGTTTTAGAAATATTTCTTTTTATCAATATTTAGGCTGGGAAGTTTAAATTTTTTTTTTATACTTTAAATAATAATAAACAATAATGCAACTAAAAATAAAAAGTCCTTTACAAATATAATATAGGTAAATTTAGAAAAATAAGGGCGTTAATCATAGTCGCAGTCATGGGCGGCGTGAAGGCTCTCGGCGCCCCTATATATATATGAAATATATGCAGCATACAATGAAGTGGGCCGCCGTGACCAAAATTTCCCTGGCCGTTTTTTCAAGCCAGTCCGACCCTGATGCCAATAGGAAGATATTTTTTCAGTTTCTTTACAACAAACGCTTCAATGTCAATCAGAAAAACACTATCATACTCATATATTGCTCATGCTCTTCACGTATACTAGTTGTGATGTTAGTATTTTCAAAAGCTGCCCGAGCATCATTTCTTGTTGTAGAGGCTTTTCAACACCCAGACCAAGCTGATCTTCGAACTGCTTTTGAACCAACTTTTCTCTTTCTTTCACATTTTGTTTTTCTACTTCACCTTTCTACTTTTATATGCACCCTTATATTTTTTTCCATCTTGTCGAATACGATTGTGCTAAATCAACTTGAATTCCTAAGTGAAAGATACTTATTCCATACTGAAAAGCATTTTCTACAGGAATATGTTTACCTTATTGTTTTAAAATTTGACTTGATACTGTTAAAAATTGGAAATGATGATGTAGCACGACACCTAGTTCTCTCAGAACTATACCATAAATAATGGTCATTAAAACTTTGTAATGAAAGTTGTGATCTTTAATTCTTTTAATACTCAAAACTTATGGAGCGAAGAAAATCATTCATTGTAATGCTTGACTCGATATCTTTACATTAAAATTCTAACAGCTGAAAATATCAGCAACTGTGTTGAAAATGATATCTTTAGTTTTATTGATTTACTAATGAAAATGTTACAACTCTCATCTCGATGAACTGCATCAAAGGCTCTTTTATTTATGAAATAATAAAAACGATTTGCGTTGAAAAACTTTCTCACGTTAAAAATAAAAGAAATGCAGAACAATTCAAGACTTTTGAAAGAACACCTTGGAAGTATTCAACTAGTGATGATCTGATAATGGTCAAGGACTTATTTGAGAGTATAGAGATTGTTAAATGAATTATGTAGGAGATTCAATTTCTCTGATTTTGTGCTTTCTTGCTTTAATGAACAAAAAACTTGTAAAGAGATAATGCAGCAGTATTTGTAAATAAGGATGTTCAAAAATCCTTGGTCACGTTATTTTCATAACTGGTATGGGGATGAAAAGGTGACTGCAAATGTTGTCTTAATTTCATTAAAAAGATTTTTTGGAAGTTGCTTACAATATTCATTCATCCGAAGTTTGAACTGAATGAAATCAATAATTTCATTCAGATCTTGCCATGATCTATTATACGTTCATTGAGAGATTTCTATTATACCCGCTTAAAATTTTTTTTATAAGTCAATTTCTTTTATGTGCAAATAAACAGACGAGTGATTTTATATAAACTATATATTTTCAACAAGAGATTACAACTTAAAATGCTTAAAACTTTTATTTTCGGCACCGGCTAATTTAAATTCCTTAAAAGAATTAGGTAATAGTCATAAAATACGCGCAATTATTATTCAAAAATCTAAGTTTGTTGATAAATTTGTCACGAAAGTTTAAACGATTATTTCTCGCAAGTGATATACTATCAACAAAATCTTCATTTTCCCATTTCTTTTTAATTAACGACTTCAAAGAGCCAATACCATTTTTCACTGCACACTTTTTTGAAGAATACTTTATCAAGCATAAATCTTTATAAACCAGTTTCACACACATAATTCCTGCATTGAGAGAAACGCGAGCATGATTTACGATCATTAATGAACTCGAAAATATTTTTTTACAAATTCAGTGTCAGTTTTAATTATTTGTTCTCAACCCAACCTCATGCTAACTAATGTCATGCTAACTAGTGTCCATAGTGATTAGTGTCTTCTCATTTACTGGAGGTTGCCAATTAGGAACGTGCTCTTCAATTTTTTGGATGATATGATTTACTTGAGAACAAAGCCCACGAATTTGCTCGTCAAAAGTAGCGAGTACTTCTTGAGCTAGGGGAAAAAAAAATTACCGCGAAAATTCAAAACTTTTGTCTTGTATTTAAAAAATTGAAAAAAAATAAAATAAAATAAAAAAAAACCCAAACAAACTCGAAGACCAACCTTCAAAGTGAATAAACCCGTCCACTTGATCAATATACCCATTCATCGTACCGTTAGAAATCATATGAGAAGCTATGCGTTCTGCCTATGATATGCATATGGTTTTACATACTTTTTTTTCTTTACCAGTAATAAAACGGATAAAAAAAAAAAAAAAAAAAATGCTTCCGAAAAGCATCCTAAGACATGCTTGAAACGAATTACTTGAATATATTAACACATTGTGACCGGGAGACGTGTAAACACATCCGCGTATTAGTTGATAGTGGAAGCCGGGAAACGACAATAGTCGTTTTGTACTGACTGGTGGTGGAGACCGAGAAACTTGTAAGCATGGGCTTTGGGTAAGAAAGTACCTGCGCCTTATCTATTGTATTACGGTGCGTAACAATGAAGCTACCTGCTATCGCTTGCTATATATATATATATATATATATATATATATATATATATACCTATTAGTTCGAAAGATATAGCTGTTTTACGCAACATCTAATTTGAGACGTAAATACCCGAAAATCGCCCGGTTCCTGGCGTAGGTTGGCTGGAAAATAGACCCGGTCAAGATGTGTTAAATAAGTTTGCCATACAATTAAACAATTTAACATATCACCAGCATCCTTGCATGTTTAAAACGTACAATCATTATCTTTTTTTCTTCTTTCTTTTTTTTTTTTTTAAAAAAAATAAAACATAATAACTGTAACTAAATACTAACTTTCGCTGGCTTTATATCAAGCAACTCTCCTAATTGTTCAATAGCTATGTTTTTATAAAGTTTGCTAACGGCAAGCAGATTGTGTTCAACTACAGCGCGATCCAAAATGGTGGAACCTAAATCAGAAAGCGATAGATAGAAATTAATGACTAGAAGAACATATATAAAAATTTGCAATTCGGTCAGTACTTACCATCAGTGGTCGTAGCTTTTTGATGCGGTGCTAACATGTCAGCAAACTCTTTTAACTGCGGTCCACGAATAATCCGATCTAAGTACCTTTAAAATTTCACAGTTTCAATAAAAAAATCATTAGAAAATATTTTATAAGAAACGATCATAAGATCATCCATTTTCAAACGTCTCCTACATTTTTTCTAATATTTCGCGTGCAGGTAGTTGTTGACAACGCTCGTCTTTAAATAAAGTTGCAAGCATCCTTGATCTTTGTTTCCCTGAAAATGTGAAAAACCATGCAAACATTTAAATATAAAATTGTGTAAATATACATTTACTTAAATCTAAAAATAAATTGCATATGTGAGAGCTAAACTTTTGTTAAGTAATAAAGATGGTAAGAATGCGCGGAATTTAATATCGTAGCGAATGTACCTGCTGAAGCTAGTATGGTGCATATCAAAGCGTGCTTTAAAGCTTCCATTCGTTCTGATTCATGAACTTGAGTATTATAAGACAATTCATTATAACGTTGGGCTGCGTCGATAAATTTTCGGCGATAGTCTAAAACTCGAGCATAACACACCTGAAAAAAACTATTTCTTTAACTTTGACTTTTACGTCATTGACCTATATAACCAATCGTTATTAACCTACGTAGCAAATCAAATTTTTTTAACCTACATAGCAAATCAAATTAATGAAAGCTAAAAAAGTGTTTCGATACGAGATTTAAACATTTTAGTATGAGAAGAGACATTCAATTGTTTTTTTTCAAGTTTCAAAAAATTCTCACACTAAGAATGCTTTCCAGAACCATGTATTAATTTTTAATAAACAGATGTAGCTAATGAAACCAGTATACTTCAAAAGCACATCTACGCTGCAACACTCTAAAAAAACCCGATCTGACTGCTCCACTGTAACTAAAGTAGCAAGACTATAAAGAGAAAGAACGCATGTGCATAACACTTGATTACCATTAGACTTTCTTTCCGCGTTTCTTGAAATTTTTTGTTTTCATTGTCGTTATTATCCTTATTTTAGTTCTAATCAAGTAAGTAAGCACAAATTTGTATTTTTTATTTTATCGAAATTCTAATAGAAACAATCAATAACAAAAATGAGCTAAAAAAGTTAAAGCAATAATTATCACCTTATATAAGATATCTAGCTTCCCGTTTTCATTGTTTGACTTTTGCAGCAATGATGCTCTGTTTATGTATATTTCGGCTTGGACAGGATCTTCACTTTCGAGATATAGTTGAGCAATCTTTAAATAGATCTCCAGCTTCATCTCGTCACTGTACTGTCTGTAAAAAATAACTGATAAGTTTTAACTGTTAAATATCTATTTGTATAAATCTTTTACAAACTCTAATAAGAGGGCGATACATTAATTTGAAGCGTATAATGAAAAGTTACTTTTGCCCTGTTCCCAGAGGAATACCAACTAAGGTTTCAGCAGCTTCTCTCCATAACTGTTCTCCTTCATAAATTGAAGCTAAATGCTGACGAATAGCAACAACCTGAGAGCAAACGAGTTTTTTTTCACAATAAAATACGTTTTCTTTCGTTGAATAACATTAAATAAAGAACATGTAGATCATGAAAACTCATTTTGCACTTAAAAAGAAACCTGGTCTCTGCAGGACTTAAAAAACCCAATTTTATTGAAAGTTAAAATAATAAAAAACCATGTTCAAATTAAATATTGAACTAAGTTCCAGATTTGACACCATGTCAGTGCAAAAGAGAATTCTCTAGTCTTATTTCTAAAAGCTTGCCTCTCAACAATATTTTTTCATTCAGGAGAACTTCCTTACTGATTGGGATCTACTTGACAGTAGAGAGCTCTTCGATGCAGCACTGAATAAAGCACCTTTAACTGTCCATGCATGGACATGTAAAATATTGAGTAGTTTCAGCAAGCATCCGCTGTGGTACATTATTTACCAATTGTTATAAATCAAGTAACAAGGTTTAAAAAGATGCAAATTTAGGAAGCCTGTTGATCACTTATTTTAGCTTCACTTGATAGCTGCAAGAAATAGTTTTTCAGAGTATAAATAAGATTTCTCATCCAACCTGTTTTGTGCATGGCTCCTGATCAACTCAATTTCAAATTAGTTTGGATCATAATATTTGACAGTGAATCTCAGAAACTCCTCACTTTGTTTGTAGCTTTGTGATTAGAATAACTCTCCTATTGGTGGAAACTTTGTGCTCAATTAGGAAATCTCTCAAAACTTTTTATTATCATTTCAACAATATAATTAACAAAATTCTTACAGATGCTGTGTTCTAAAATCATTATTTCCTATGACATGTAAAAATTCCAACTTACAACTGCTAGCACTTGACAGGTTGAAAAGTATTTGATGATCTAAAATTGTGGGTAATGTTTGGATGAAAATATTGAAACAATGTAAACAATAAATTACAGAGTTCTTGATTTTTAAGTTTTTCTTGGGTAGAATTACTAAAATTACAAAATATTTATTGCTATTTTACATGCAATCTTTTTTTGAAGTACATGAAGTTAGAGAAACAAATGTTTTGGAATGAAAAAATTAAACCCCTGAGCTCAGGTCAGTGCTTGCAGGGAATAAGTAAATAATTGATAATAAGAACAAGGAAATAATTTTGAAATGTCTAGACTTATCTTTTTAATAAAAAAAAATTGACTTGAATTATTAATTGTTAATCAAAATAAATTTCAATGCCAAATCAAGCCAAAAGTCATGGAAAAAGCAGGAAGACAATCTCTTATATTTGAAGAGATTGAGTAAGACTTGCCAAGCTGTTACTCATTAATGGAGTGACAGCTTTTTAATGCTCAGTGCTTTTGGACAAAACTGTTATCACAAGCAAATAAGCATTTCTGGGTGAACAACTCAATCAAATTTTTAAACTTTTCCTTCCGTCTTTTGCTTTTTGATGACTTGAAAATGTTAATGTCTTAATTAGAATCTCTTTTAATTGTTATTATTTGAAAAACTCTTATATTTATAAAAAAACTTATAAAAACTATATAACAGTATAATTGTCAAAAATGTTGTTCACAACAGAACACACAACGACAACAACAAAAAATTACAACAATTTGCATATTTTCTGTAAATTTACTCTAAATTTCAAACTGTGTTTCATTCTACAAAAATTACAATTGGATTTTGTATTATATTTTAATGACCAGTGCACACATGAATATAAATCTTATCAAAGATTCTTTTAGATTGCAACATCAAGGTTAAATTCTAATTTTTTACAAATGCGAATGTTAGATTTTTTCAAAAGACATTAGGCTATTTCAAAACATTCTTATAAATTATACTGGTTTACTTGCATGGATAACAGGTTTTGAAAAGCAGCTTAAATTGTAGCTTAAATTTATTATACAGGATTTCCTTGTATTGTAAAAATGTGCACTTGCTGTAACAATATACAAAAAGTTATAAAGATTTCAAATCATTTGTTTTAGTCTGTGTAAGCTCCACCAGTTGAAGCGCTTTAAAAAGGTTTCTGCGTTCTCCATTAATGGTTACTAGTATTTTACAAGATATCTAGTGAAACTATTGAGACAATCACAATGCTTTTAGACGTTTCAAGATGATTTACCTACATACCAGTATATGTGGGTAAATCATCTTGGAATGGGACTACAGACTTCATAAGCAAATATGTTTGAGTAATATTCCTGCTTCTCTGGAAGAGACTACACATCAATAGAAAATCACAACAAAAATAGTACAGCTTAGAAAAAAAAAACACTCTCAAACTTGAAATTTTTTATATATTGAATTTTTGAAATTTTGTGTTAGTTCTATATGGTAAAATTAGGCAAGGCTTAACAGTGTTGGAATGAACCACCTTCAACAATCAACTTCAGGATTTGATTAGTCAAAAGAACATCCAAAACAATCTCTATTCAGGAAGTGGTATTTTTTGAAGTTTCACTATTAATAAAGAAAATTTCTTCTAATAGAAACGCTTTTCTTCCCAACTAACTGGAAGTATTGATTCTCTGCATTTTACTATCATCTAATCTAAGAATGTTGACACTTAACCTATTTCCTATTTCTTTAAATTTTTTGCTAAGTTTTTGCTAAGTTTTTTTTTTTTAGAGCTTAAAAGTGTAAGTAAATTTAAATTGTAGAATGAAACAAAATTATCATAATTAAAATAAATTATCATAATTATTAAATGAGGAAAAAAACAAGGGGCATCTTTGGCAGGCTGATTATATAATTGTGTTTTTTTAAAGAGCTATTTATTTCTTTTCCGATCAGAGTTTACATCATTTCAATATAATCGTAGAAATAGTGGTACAACTTTTTTTTTTTTTAATTATAATTAACATTTTGACAAACCTGCTCTTCAAAAGAGATCGCTCTGGAATGCAAATTTTCAAGAGCAAAATGGGATATAACTTTGACTGTCTCATTGTCAAACTTTGGTAAGGCGGATGAGATATCAGCAATAACTTGTCTCGAGACTACAGCGCTCACATTTTCTTGAAGAACTGTGATAAATCAAAAGTTAATTAAAAAACCAACAAAGAAAAAATTAAAAAAATAATAATTTTTTACTTAAATTTAGAGTACCAGTTTTTTCAAGCTTCTTTTGAATTATAAACACTGAACAATGCAAATAACAATGCAAATGAACAAATAACAATGCAAATGAACAAATAACAACGCAAATGAACAAATAACAATGCAAATGAACAAATAATAATACAAATGAACAAATAACAAGTGATATGCTATTACCCTAAAGTTACTCCATATTGAGAATAATGAACTAAAATTGTAGTTAGTAAATTTGTCTGGCTCAAATTATATTGTTTAAAAGAATTCAAAGGAGATTGTCAGTAAGAAAATAAAGTAATTGTGGATATAGAGATGCTTGCTTGAACTGAAGCAATTAAAAGATTAAAAAAAGTATCGAAAAAGATAAAAAAAAAAGACAATTCTGTGATTATTTAAAAAGTAAAAAAAAGACAATGCTATAATTATTTAAAAATTAAGACAAAATTTATGTTACAAATTTTTTTTAAGCCAACAATTTTTAAGCCAAAGATTTGATGGTTTGGTAAAAAAGAATCTCACAATCTTCCCAAGAATGTATAAAAAATCTTCCCAAGATGATATTGTACAAAGAGTAAGAGAAGCAAAAGATGTGTTTTGAAAAGATTGCGCCTTAAGACACATTGACAACTTTGAAGTATTAGACACTGCTTAAGATGTCTTTTCATAGGGGATGAAGACTCAGTACCTTTGTAGTATACCTTTATAGTATAACTCAGTAAGTACCTGCATGTGAAATTACTTTTATGAAGTTGTTTATAAATGTTTCCATGGTCTCAGAAAAAATCAAAAGAAATAGATAACTTAAATTTATAATCTGTGTGTGAATGCGTGTGTGTCTGTGAGTGTGTATGAGCGCATGTGTGCGTGTGTGTGCGTGTATGTACGAGTGTGTGAGTGGGTGTTCCAAAGTAAGTTGAAAAGTAAGTTTCATTTCATTATTTTATAACTTATCAATATTATTTAATATTGATATTATATTTTAAATTTAACACATGTAAATCTTACCAATACTAAGTAATTTCTTGAGTAGGTGTGCCAAATCTGACCCTTGAAGTTTTATGATTTCTCCTAAATAGAACCTATACTTCTCCAGAGCATCTTTTTGTGGAATAACTTGGTTTGTGAGTTCATCTAGTGCATTCAATAGATAACTGCTCATATTTATTAGTATGATTTAGTTTAAATATATTCTACAAAAAATATTTTTAAAGTAGTTACAAGTCCTATATTTTACCAATTTTAATTTTATATCTACATTTTGTTAAACTATACTTTTTTAGTCATATAACTTAATTAGTAACAAAAAAAAAAATTATCATTTTGGTTTCTCTGATGATGGTCAGTCTTAGACCCACATCAATTAATTAGGTAGTGTACCAAGTTGCATTTTTTAAACTTACTTCATACCTTTGATATTCTAAATGACAACTCCAGTTTGACATAAAATATCAACTTTAAGATAAAAACCAGTAATTTACACTTCAAACCTGAGGATTTTTTACCTTTTTCAAAATTTTAAATTTCTTTAATACAACCATAATGACACTATACAACCAAAAACAATATTCATTTAAAAAACTTTTAAGAAAACAAAAGTTAAATTTCTTTAATGGCCTCTTGTTTCTAAAACTACATTGTCAATAACCCTTTGTATATTTTCATACATTCATTTCTCAATTCCATTAACATTTACAAATAGTAAAACCATGTATTCAATAAATGATATAAAGTAAACATATAAAGGTTAAAAATAATACTCAATAAAAATGAATGCAATATTTTTAAATTTAAAATTTTTCTATTTTGATGCTGATGCAACATAAAAATCAATATTAAAATTGATAACTTTTTTAAATAGAACTTTTTCAATTGAAAAAGTATACATGATTATGTAGACTTTAGTAAAAAACCTCATGTTAAGTTCCATTCTTAGCGGATTGCAAAAAAAAAAAAAAAAAAAAACTTCAGCTACTTAAACAAAATAAACTCAATACAAAGTGAAGTCACCTCGCACCAAAATCATGTCTACAGCAACAAGTACAGTGAAGCTATCTTCACAGCAAAGCCACTTTACAGTGAAACAAAAGAAGAACATAAAAAATGAAAAAAATTTTCATTTTATTTACATTTTTTCAGTTTTAATAAAACCACAGATACTTTATATCTTAACATAATGCACCACAACTGTTTCACAATTGACTTAATCTATAGACACACTTCCACCATCTTTGTGAAGTAAAACCTAAAAAATCTTTGATTGTGCTGATCTTTTACCAGGATGTATTGGAGACAATTTCATTGTTATTTAAGCTTTTGACTTAAAATTTTATTCTTGTCACTTGATCTACAAAAAAAAATAGAAGCTTTTAACTAAACAAACTAAATAATGAATACAAAATAAATGTTAATACCTACTAAGGGAGACATAAATTGACACTAACAGTGCACAAACCTTAATAAACACAACTTTAAGTTCAAATTCAAACAAATATTTTCTTTTTAACTTACTTTTAAGACATGTACCAGAAAAAATCTGTGCGGACATTATAAAGGATATTTATCTAACTATTGTATTTCGATATTGAATGTTATGTATATTTTGAAAGTACATATATTAATATTTTTAAATTTCACTTAAGAAAGTTTGTGAAATGTTGTACGTGAGAATGCACGCACTTTGCGTTTTACACTCGACATCAACTTTTGCACAGTCTTTGGCTGGACTTTCTTGGTAGCTCTCATCCATTTATTTTTGAAGTCTTTAATGTTTTTGGCTTCTTTTACATTGATCCTTAGTATTCTTTTGACAAGAGCCCATTATCTTTCGATAGGACGTAGTTTGGGACAATTTGGTGGATTGCAGTGTTTTTCAAGGAAATCTACTTAATGTTCTTTAAGCCAGTTTAAAGTTGTCCCAGAGTAGTGACATGATGCTAAATCGGGCCAAAATAACGGGTTACCCGTGTGTGTTCTTAAAAATGGCAAATTTGAATTTTTGAATTCCAATGCATTTATATTTGGAACTCAGTTTCTTGCGATTTATTGCTGAATAATATTGGTGTCCTGGAAGAGATCGGAAATATGCAGCACAATAAGTTTCATCGCCAATAATCAAACAAGATTTTTTAGCACATAATTTTTTATAGAGCAGCTTTGAACATCGAATTGCAACATTTTCTTGCTTTTCTTCACAACAAGGAACTTTTTTCTTTTTATAAGATTTATAACCACAATTTCTCTTTACTCTTTGTATAATGGAAGCACTTGTCTTAAATTTATTCGCTAATGTTCGAACAGAAATCTCTGGTTTTCTGTCTAAGGCATCTTTTACCTTTTTACCAAGATCTCGTCTAACAAAACATTTTTTTCTTCCACTTCCTGATTTTCTTATGATTGTACCAGTCTCCTTAAATCGTTTCACAATGCTCTGCACTGTTCTCAAAGCAATCTGCAGCTCTTTAGAAATTGTTTTGTTTTATACAACAGGATTTTCAACGAGAAAAATGCAAAATTTTTTCTCGCTTCTTATCTTGATTTGATGACATTTCAATTAAAGCAAATTGTTTTAATAACAGAGTTGTTTAAATTTTGAACAACATTAATACAATCACATTTTAAAACAATTAGCTATTTTAAATGATGTACGGCTTCTGTAAACACCACATCAGAACACGCGCAGAATTTTTCTGGTACATATCTTAAATAGAAAAGTTGACTTTTAAAAATATATCATGAAATGAAAAGAATTTTATAAATCTAATGCTTAAAACTGTATTTTAGAATCTAATTGGAAAAAGTATATTTATAATGGTCAATGTTGCTACAAACTATGATGCTTAATGATAAGTATTTGTTTTACAATAAGAAAGCTGTTCCTTTAATATATAAAATTGAAATTGTAAAAACATTGGTTTAAATACATTGGTACAAAGATTGATATTGAATTTATATAATTGGGTTTTTTTTGTAAATTGCTTGCATAAAATATTATCTTTAATTCATGCATATCTATTTGTATGTATGCATGTAAATAAAAAGCATGCAAATGTATGAAAGCATGCAAATTATAATGTATGCATGCAAATACATGTTGTTCTGCACTCTTACCTCTATTACAACACCAGCAGCTATAGTATCTCCAGAATACCTCAACATGAACCGACCAAGAACTTTGTTATCACAGTATTTTTCGATGCACACAGGACGCTGAAACTTTAACTCAATTACAGCATTCATATGTTTTGTTAAACATCTATAAAGTGTAAAAAGTTCAATCTTTAATCTAAGAAATTTTTTGTTTTAATTCATATTTCAACCTGATCTCTCTACAAGAAAAATATTGATTTTTATACTAAGAGCAAATTTATACCTTGGTCGTTTCTGGACTACCTCTCCACTACTTTTATTCAGGATGCTCACTAACTTGGTTATTGTTGCTGGATCACTAGCATTTTGAGAATGAAAAACAACCTATAAGAAAATATGTCATCAAATAAAAACCTTATAAATTTTTTAGTGACCATGTTTTGCAAAGACCTTTTAATAGATAAGTGAAAGCACTAAAAAAGTTTAAACAAATATTAGAATTTGTGGCACATAAACCCTTTTATATACAAAGAAACAATATACTTACAAAAGCTGTATGCGTGTCACACATAAATACACAGCATTATGCAACATTAATGTAACTTTGCATACATATTTACACTCTCTCAAAGTTATTTGATAGAGCATAAGTAAACTTTTGCCTTTAGTAAAATTAGAAGAGAGTAAATATATCAGATATGTGCACTGGGTAGAAAATTTGAGGCTTCTCCTAAAATACTTTTGCTCATCTGCCAATATTCACAGAGTTTTTATTGAAGTGACAATATAGAGCATTTATAAAGCATTTAAAAATATATAAAGCAACAATATATTGCATTTTTGTTAAATAAATCATAAATGTTTTTTTATAGAATTAAGTTAATACTGTGCAAAATGTGTTTGTGCATGCTATACATATACCAATCATATGCATTTATAAATGTTATACATATACCTATCATATGCATTTGTACATGCCATACATACACCTAATATAAAGTTTAAATCCCAAAGACTTTTTTTACTTTTTTTAACAAAAAGCAACTTTTTTCTAAATTTGTTTATTTGGGTGGATTAGTTACAATTGGTACAATGGTAATCACCAATAACTAAGTTAAGAAAAAAAATTGAATACAACTTACCATGAAACCTTTGTTCTAAACTTGTTTATTTGGATTGCAAAGAAAAAAAGTTTGAAAAAAAAACTCACCATGAAACCTTTGGTTATTGGTATTGAAATATTGAAGACAACAATACGTGCAACAACTCTTGCTGAGACTTTTATAGGGTTTTCAAAATCACAAATAACACTACCTACACTAGATAAGAGAAAGTTTAAATTATCCAATTTTCTTCTTTTTTTTTTTAAACTTCTGAATTGAACTTAAAGTTTTTTTTTTTCCTAAGAATGAAAGTAGTGATAATAAAATGTTAAAGAATGTGTAGTTTACTGAAATATTTATGGTATTGCTAAAAATGATGACACTAAATTTCTTGAAATGAAAGTAATGCTTATAATATCAAATACCACACTCTTATTGTAATAGTTATTGTCAAGCTTGAAAGAATAAAAAAATATCAAATTAAGAGCAAAAAATTATTGATGCACTTACTTGACATGAGTCATATCAACGCCATGTATGGATGCTGTTATATGATCACCGGCAGCAACAAAGTTTACTTGTTCATCACGTGTTGATAATCCTTAAAGGTTATAATTCTGATTTAAGCAAATTATACTTATATCAAAATAATCTAATAATTGTAATAATATGTGATAATAAATGTAGTAATATGCAAAATTGTAATCACATGTAATAAAAACTGTAATAATAAGAACTTCTAAAAATCTATCACCTTTAATCATTCCAGCCTCACCAACTGGCATTATCATCACTTTATCACCATTTTGCACAGATCCACTCTCAACTTTTCCAGCCACAATAAATGAACCCTGACCTACAAAATAAGAACTTTTATTACAAAATAAGAAAGATTATACAAGAACAATAAAAATGAAACTATTTTTAAAAAAACTTTTAAAACACAAAAATATTGAAATAAAAGAATCCATGTTTAAAAGTATTTACCTTTATAGACATCTGAAACACAAAGTCGAAAAGGCTTGTCAATGGCTCTTTTAGGGGCGTGGAAGAAATTATCTAAAAAAAAAAACATTCTTTAGCAAATACTGATATTTTCAAATTAAAGTAATTATTTAGGTAAAAATTACTTGGGTAAAAATTAGAGGCTAATAAATTTTTAAATGAAGATAATGGTAGAACTGATTTTAATTTGCTTTTGGATGCTGAACCCAAAAATGGTATATGTTTTTCTTGTTTAGCTCTTATTTTCCTCTTACAAAGTAAAAAAAAATATTTAGGGCAAATATCATGACTTCTGATAGCATGAGAATATCTATGAAAAAAGTATACATACAGAATAACCCATTTAATGCACGGGTAATTTTAACCTTTTACGACGGTTGGTACTTGTAGTTGTATTCTGAAATTCTTGAAACTATTACTCTTAATGAGGTATGAAACAGAATTATGTATGTATGAGGTATAAAGGTAATGAAACTTCAAGTTTTAAGAATTGTTTGCAATACTCAAAAAGATAGTAAAAATAAAAGATTAACAGGCAAAAGATGTAGAAACCAACGTAATTCCTTTTGTGAAAGCATAGGGCAATAATGACACTAGCTTCCAATATCTATACCAACTTTTCTTGGGCTAAATCAGAAAAAGTATCTTTGTTGGTTACAAAAAAAGGAAATGACAAAAATGAAATATTAGTAAAATTTCAATGATTTGGTATAAAAATGAGCAAACTCCATTTTCTTCAGAGTCATTAAAACAGATTTCCATGAACTTTGGGTTATTTTAATAATGGGTAGCATTTTCACCCAAGAAAAAGTAATACTTTTACCATGAAATTATGGCTTTCTTATATTTTAATTTCTGAATTCTACCAAAGTATGGATATTCTGAAACAGGAAAACTAGCGCTAGTGATGAAAACACCATCATTTTTTTTTGTTAGCCTGTGTTATAATTGTTTTCAAACAAATATTTAAAAAACTAATTTACAAAACCTATTAGATGCACTATACAGCCATCCTTGTACCAACTTATAAGGTCTTTTTCACTAGCATTATCTACGAGATTCTCTCCGGTCAGCCCACTACATGGAACATAACAAACATCTGATTCCTGCACAGTAAAAAACAAAGATATTAATTCTAAAAAATTTAAATGTCAGAGGGAAGCGAGGGAGGGGAAGGGAACAACATTCTTTTAATAAATACTGCAGATTTACATCACAATGTAAATGAATAAAATGTTACAGAAAGAACGGTAACAGAATAAATAAAAGATGTTACTGAGAGGATGTTAATGGAATAAAGCAACAAAACTAAAAGATATGCAAAAAAAAATGTTTTTAACAAAGCTTTTAATCTAATTTAATACTTTCCTGTAGGAAATTCTTACCCTATAACCAGCTTGCTTGAGAAGAAAAGTCTTGAGCTTCAAAACAATATTGTCATACCGTTCTTTTGACCAGCTGACCTAGAGCAATAAGAACACCTGTGTGGAAACCAAAATATATAAATCACAGAAGTTTGAATTTTTGATATTAAATGCTCCATAAGTATAACATAAAGAAGATAAACAAGCGTACAGCATCCATTTTGTTAACAGCAACAATAAGTTGACCAACACCAAGAGATCGAGCAAGAACAGCATGCTCTCTAGTCTGACCACCTGCATCAAATCCAGATTCAAACTCTCCAAGTCGTGCATCAACAACAAGAATACCTACATCTGCCTGTAAAAAAGTAGCAGTAAATGTCAATAGGTATGCATAATAAAATTAGGATTTATTTTTTAAAGACATGAATAAAATCTTTAAAAGTATCACTTGTGATGTTCCTTGTATCATATTTGGAATAAAATCTCTATGACCAGGTGCATCCATTAATGTAACAATTTTGGTCTTTGTTTCAAACACTGTCATTGCAACATCCATTGTAATTCCACTAAAAATAATAGGAATGTGCAATACTTTTTAAAATGAAAGTATGCTATTATGTGCAACATTTTAAACAACGTCAAATTTCAATCTCTGTATACATTAACAAGTTGTAAGAGATTAAACTCATGTTTAGTAATGCAATTTGAAAATTGCCAAATCTTAAAAATAAAATCTAACCGTGATCTTTCTTCCTCTGTTTCATCCAGAACCCATGCAAATGCAAAAGACCCTTTGCCTAATTTTTTTGACTCCATCTCATTTCTAAATAATAAATTTTCTAAAAGGGTTATAGCATTTTAAAACCTCTATTCCTGTATCATAATTCAATAAACTTTTGTTTAAAAACAAAGAAAATAATTGTTATTTCAATATATTTTTAGAAAAAGTTACCCAGTTACCTAAATTAAATTTTGCATATGTGATTATATATAATTATTATGCAATATGTCTGTATTGTAATAAAAACAAGAAAATATCTTGCAAGATGCAGTTAATATTTACTTCTGCAGTTAGCATACAATTTCTGCACTGATTACTTCTTAGGAAATTGAGTATGAACGGCTTCTGCTTCCAGTGGTTCTACAACGAACACATGCTTTTTGGTTTCAATAACAAGTCCTTGTGGTTTTTTTTAGTGAACCATACTCTGTACAGTCATGATACACATTTGCATACCTTCTTCAAAGTCTTCCTTGTTGAAGACATAAGATTGAATGCAAGGATAGCAAGAATGCTTCTTGAATTCCACCTCAAATTAATTGTTAGGAATTTTTTGAAAGTAAATCATAAAGATATACCCTTTTTTACTCAAAAAAACTGTAGTTGTGATCATCTTTATTGTATTTCATAAGTTGTATTCATCAAGAACTTTGACTATTCCTGCAGAAATAGTTTCAGAACTGCCATGTATATTAGTTACCAAAATCTTTCATACACAGTGCATCCAATTTTTTATTTTTAAGTACCACTATCTGATATTCATTTTCCTTAATGTACTAACCATCAAAATGCAGCAGCCATTGTTCTATATTTATCTTTTCAATCATTTTTTCCTTAAATTTATCAGGCCCTTTGAATGAAAACAAATAAATTGCTACTTAACTTTTGTTGGGATGTCAATGTGAAAATTGTTTGTATATTTTAGCAGCCTTATTTGTAGATACTCAGGTGGATGTTACTAAGTTGGTTGCAAATTTATTCTTGTTGTGTTTTCTGGTTTGAAGACAAATTCTCTTATTTTCATATTTTCTGATTTCAGATTTAGTACCAAACAATTTTAATCATTATTCTTAACTGATATACAACTATCAGGGTGATAAACTATCAGGGTGCAGCATTAATATTCATGGAATATTAATAAAAAGAAAGTTGAAGATAAATGCTTTTCCCACTTTAACATTCATATTAGGTTTCCTTTTTTTTTTTGATCACTGCCACAAGTCTGGAACAGAAGAACATGGGTATTAGATAACTTTAGTGACTTGACACTTGAGTGGACCTTTATGCAAGTTTTATTCTCAACTACGCTCTATACACTGTAGTTAAGGGGATTCAGGTCAGGACTGGATGGTGCCCAAAAGTGTTTGGGCCAGACCTTAGCCATATTTTCCTGAAGATATTGTTGGGTTTTTCTGGACCAATAACAGAGTGCATTGTCCTTTGAAATATGTAATTGTTTACTGGGACTGTCTTCTTCAGCCATGGCACCACATAACATTTTAGTAAGCTGATATACACATCAGAGGTAGGGGAGACCAGTAGTTTTAGTTTTTGAGCTTTGTGCATTTCTGGGTGAACTTTTTTGAAGATATCAAACTGCAGTTCAAAAGAATATGAATTTGGCAAGAATTTTCAAGTGTCAAATATTGTAAAAAAAATTGGTGGCCAAAAAAGGGCCTCCAATCTTTTTTTTATACCTTAACTTTTATTGCCCTTAAATCAACCGAATAGACTTGCTTTCTATAAAAATAGCATATACAGTATTTTTTGTAATATTTTTAGAATTTACAGGCCTGTCTACTTCTCTTTTATAATTTCTTATGTCTGTAGATCTGTAGTCTTATATAACTAGTGAATTTACAGCCAATACAAAAAGTTGTAAGTTGGCGCATGTTGCCAACTAGCCCCGTGATCATTGTGCCAACTTACCCCAAAAGCTTTTTACTCACAAAATGGCCTATAAATCCCCAAAAACTCAAAATATTGAGAAACACAAAATGTGACTGATTAGAGTGAACCATACAACATTTACATCTATTCAAGTTTACTTGTAGCTAATGCTATTGCTTTTTAAAATTGAAAAAATATTAGTTAACAAAACATAAAAATTAAGTAAAAAAAACAACACAAAAATCACTATAACTTCTATGTGCATGCACTTCTAGCCCTGATACTACACCGAATTAGTCAAGTAGGAAGGTTCCATATAAATTTTGGAAATTTCTGGTGGAAAATTCCAAAGTTAAAATGCAAAGTTAAACACACTGTGTTAACTTACTCCTGTAACCAACTAGTCCCGGTCTCTCTTAACTTTTTCTTTATCTTTGTTGTAGATTGGTGGGCATTTCTCTCGATTAGAAGCAATGATTTCTAGCATTATGACAGACTGTGGGTGCTTGGTGTGACATACAGGTGGTGCCCTGTCACACTTTTGCACTAGAAATCTGTCATTTCGCCAATTGATTACACAGCCAATACTAAAAAATTTTTCATCTGAGAAAGTTTTGACTGCAGACGAAGCATGGTTTTTCAGCTGATTCAGGAGCTTCTTCAACTACATTAATCTCAAAGTTTTTAGCCTTTTTGCCAAAAGTTGGCATGTAGGCTGGGCCACACTGACTTAAGTATTTTAGAGTTCTTCTGACTGTCCTCTCATCAACATTGAACAGTTTTGTTGTATTTCTGATGGATAAAGTAGGATTCTTTTCAAGATGCTTTTTAAGCTTTTCAGTGAATTTTTTATCAACTTTGTTCACTGGAGATGGCATTTGGGCTCTCTTAGCACTGTTAAATGTTTTCACTTTGTAAAATGTAGTTTTATAAACTCCAGAAATACAAACCACTTCACTTGTAGGCAAACATGTGTGAATCAAATTTAATACTTCAGTTCTTTTGGTTTCAATTGTAAAACTTTTAACTAAAACATTTTTTATTCAAATTTTTATTCAAATCTAAGACATTCGTTGAACATTAATTAACAAAAACAAATTTCTTTTATTTAAATCACAAAATCTAGCCAAAAATTAATTTGCAAATCACTGCTGCACCCTGTACCAGTTTGAATGGATCAAAATCATTCCTAAAGAATTCAAGAAGATAAATATACAGTGGTGGCCAAAAGTCTTGGAACAACATATTTTATGTTATGATAAACTTTTATACTAAAAATAATAAACGATAACAGTAAAATAAATAAAAAAACAAATAAGTTGTAAGTATTTTTTTAAACAACATTCTCTTTAAAAATATACCTCAAACCTTCAAAATTTATACTTTAGATCAAAAATAAATTTTTTTGGTCGTTAAATGTTTTGTTCCAAGACTTTTGGCCACCGCTGTATGTGGAAAAAACACTAGACATATCCATTAGTTATAAAAAATTAAACTTCTCTTAGAGCAAAACTTAAAATTTTTAATTAAAGTAATTTGTAATTAGAGATTTTTAATCTAATAAAATTTGTAATTAAATAGAGATTTCTGTGCTTGAAACAACTGGAACAACAGAGGTTACTATGCAGCTGGTGTTTTTAAAACAGTGAAAGGTTTTAACTTACTAATAAAAATGTCGCTCACAAGTTTTTCATTATTTTTTAATTTTATAGTTTTATACATGATGTAAGCAATAATTGAACACAATTACACCCCCACCCCCTACCCCAAAAAAAAAAAAAAAAATTCTTTTCACCAAATATATTGAAAAAAAACTTATCTTCACTTTCACATAGTTAAAAATTTTCTTCCATTTATAAGGTAAAAAAAAACTATGTATTTTAAAACCTATATGAAATCGCAAAATAAATTTAAAAACAGAAATGTGTCCAAATTGTAGCAATAACCAAGTGCAACTGATACTCAGTGGATGCACATGTTCTAATAAGTGCATAGACTTTTTTGCAAACAAGGTTACTAAGTTGACATATAGTTGCAAAGGGTTAAAATAATTCTGAAGATTCAAGAAGAATGATAGGAAAAAAAATCTTCATTCATTTGTCTCTTTACTTCACTATTAACATTTAAAAACTGTAAATTCTTGTAATTGTAAATAAATTTTGCAAGCTGTTTTATGAAAAAAGAAAAGACAATCCTATTCATACTTGTGCATATTTCTTTGTGAAACTTTTCCAAGTTTAAAAAGTAAATGCCCCATTAATGTTGATTTTCCTGCATCTACATGACCTGAAAATGGATAAGAGCTCACTCAATAAAAACATTTGGAAAACTTTAAAGAAATAAAATACAATTTTATTTTTAGGGCAGTTTACTGATATGTGAACAAAAATTTCAAAAAACACAAAATATTGTGGACACAAATTACTGTTAGATTTACATACTATTATGAAATTAGAAGACCTAAAAAAGGCTTGATTTGTGATGCTAATGAAAGTTGTAATAAACCACATTCACATGTAAAACTTACATCAAAGTTGTTGAAAGAAATTTCAATTATTCAACAGCTGTTCAGTAAAAACTTTTGTTTAGCTGCTACTGGCTTTTTAATTTTAGCATAACAATCAAAAACAATATTTTAGTAATCATAGTAAAACTTACCGATAACTACTAAGTTGATTAACTCTCTTCCATCTTGTCTTTTGTCCAACTCTGCACTCACATCAATAACCTTATTATATATAAAAAAGTTTTTCAATGAAAAGATAAATGGTAGAAAAACAAAGTTAAAGAGCATAAATTGTTTACATGAAAAATGTATTTATAATTTATGTAAAAGGCAAATGTTGTATATCCATCAAATGTATATATAATATATGCATTAAATATATTTATAATACGTGCATCGAATATATTTTAAAAACATTTAATCAAGTTAAATAAGCTCTCTTAATTTAAATTCAAACATTTGTTATCTTAAATTCAGATTGACTTTACTTCTCTTGATTTAAAATTCTTTGGTGTTTTTGTTACTGATGTTGTAGAATCATCCAACAAACTTTCACGACTCTGAGCAGAAGGTGTTCCTTTTACACGCCCTCTAAACAAATACCCTGTATTCATTTATTACCAAATTATCAATCTATGCCTTACCAATATCCTTAACATATATAATATTACAAATTTTTGTATTATATGTGTATGCGCATGAGTGTGTGAATGTATGTGTGTGTGAAATATTAAAAGTTGCAGAAGCAGTTAAAATTTGAACAACTCTAAGCTTAAGCAGAAATAATTAGTGTTGTGACCAAAACTAAAAATTGCAACTAACTTAGCTAAAAAAACCACAACTAAATTTAGTCAACTAACTTTTTAGTCCAACTAAATTTAGTTGACTAACATTTCAGTTAAACTAAATTTAGCCAACTAACTTTTTAGTCTAACTAAAATTAGTCAACTAAATTTTTAATTTGTAAATTTGTTACTATTACCCAAAATTGTGAATTTGTTACTGTTACCCAAAAAATACTTTTTTAAAATCTTGTTATGCATTAGTTGTGAAATGGCTTGAGTGCCATATTTTAATTACAAATTGCTGTAAGTTACAGTTTTTATCTGCAGGACATCTATTTCAAAGTTCAATTTTCAGAGTTTTTCAGGTTTTTGGAGAATGGTTTGCAACATATATACGTAATGGTAATAAAACTGTATCCAATTAGTCCCCCGTTATTATTAAGTATTTGTTTTAAATTTCAATGAAAAGTGCTTCAGATCTGGATTTTTTCAATTTCTCGTTAAAGTGAATTATAAATTATAAAACACATGTGAAATCAATTTATAAAAAAAAAAATGGTACCATGTTTTTGAAAGGTGTGTTATGTGTAGAAGGATTTTCGGATTTCCTTTATATAATACCAGAAATGATTTTTTGAGGTAATAATACCTAATTTATTTTGTTCTACACTCAGATATTTACAGTGACAACAATAAGATTGAAACAGTTAGGCAATTAATGTTTTTTATTATTTCTATATTGTATAATTGAATATATATCTTGTTCAACTCTCAATTTTGTTTTTCTTTTCAAAATTATTATTAAAATGCTAATATTAATTATGTTTTCAGTATAAAACATCAGCTGTTTTTGACAGAGTTGTTCTGCTAATAAACAAGTTTTTATTTAATTCAATAAAAGAAAAATCAGGGCAATACTAGCTACAAATAAAACATTTTTATTACCTAATTGTCACAAACTATATTACGTACTTTAAATTTCTTAAAAACAATAAACTTTAATGAATGTCTTTAAATTGATTTATTTGTCATAATTCATATTATCTTCATGTAACTTCATGGTATAGGTTGTTAAGTTTTTTTAGCACTAAATCTTTTTTTAGTCAACTAATTTTAGTTAGACTAAAAAGTTAGTCAACTAATCTTAGTTACACTAAAAAGTTAGTCGACTAATTTTAGTTAGACTAAAATGTTAGTTGACTAATTATAGTAAGACTAAAAAGTTAGTCAGCAAATTTTAGTTAGACTAAATCCTTAGTTGACTAACTTTAGTTAGACTAAAATGTTAGTCGACTAATTTTAGTTACACTAAAAAGTTAGTTGACTAATTTTAATTAGACTAAAACTAACCTTAACTCCTACCCCTAGAAATAATATGCAAGATTTAACTATTGAAAGAAGACTGAAAAAGTATATTATCAGAAAACCATGATTTTATTGAAAACGCTACTAATAGAATAGTAATAATAAAACAAAAATTAAGAATACAATAAGATAAAAAAAATTTTTAATTTCAATTTTTAACTTTATGAATTTAATTTAATAAACTAGTAGTAGAAATGTTTTAAATATTTTAAAAAATAATTTTGGTTTAACAATTTTATCAATTTGTTTGTATATTTTGTAAAACTCGAAAAAACATAATTAGCATTTTGTATTTTGTACAGGGTTCATCAAAAGTTTTGTTTCACCTTCTAGGAGAAAGTTTCATGTATCAAAGAGAAACAAATTATTATTCAGATATTTTATCTTTATGCAGGATGTAAATGTCAGTATGGAATATGTCACAAATCATCAGTGACTGGTATGACCAAGACTGGCAGCTAAGTCCACACTCTTGGGAATGGATTCTGCCAGACTTCTTAGGTAATCTTGAGTCATTTGTCCCCATGTTACCTGGACCCTGTCAATGAGCTATTCCTGTTTTTGGGTCTGGGTTCTATCATGAGACTTTCCTAATGTTTATTCCATATATGCTATACAGGATTTAGGCCTGGGCTAAAACCTAGCCTCAAATATTTGGGCAAAAAATCAGAAAAAGTCTACATGCAAAATGTTTCACACTTTTTTGAAGTGTGGGCTAGGGCTCTATCTCGTTAAAGCAAAACATGTAGAACATCTCAGCTTTATCAATCTTGGTACTACCATTATTTTGCCTTTGACAAGTTTCATTTTAGATTGGCAGAATTTCTTTAATATAAAAGTCTGCATGTAAGATAGTTTTCATAGGGAGTATGTAAAGTTTTGTTAACCTGTAAGCATTCATACATCCAGCTAACATTATTTTAAGATCATTTTTGATACTTCAGGTAGATGCAAACTGTTGATAAAAATCAACAGTCCTCATTTGATCATTTTGCCTCTTGGCACAGGGAACAGCTCAATGTGTAACTTATCAGTCCATAGAATACAGACCCTCTTAATTTACTGAAACCCAATCATACAAATAGCCATGTTCTTCTAACCAACCACATGTCCTCCCATGTACTTGTCAGTAAAGAGGTTTTACTGGTCTTTTAAGTCTCCCATGCTTGCAAGTAATACATTTTTGAACTTTCAAAATAGATCTTGTTTTGCCATGTTGCTGATAACTTTCAGATAAACTAAGCCTGCAAATATTCGATGCTGGTGATGTATCCCATTTATTATTAAAATTTGAACTGACGAACCTCTTCAAATTTAGTGACAGCACCCTCAACTACTTAGTCATACAAATAGATCATAGTTGAGCAATCTGCTTACTCAGTCTTGGTGCTAATTTACCATTTCCAATTACTTTTCCATTTAAAAAGAAAAAAAATTAACTTTAGTTAGATGAAATTATAGTTTTCTCAAATTTAAGCTTAAATAGGCAATATAAATTACTTTCCTACAAAACATCATTTAAAGATGCATTATTATTCAAAAAAATAATTAAAATGTTACATACCTCTATTTGATAAAAAATATAAAGGCATGTAACATTTTTGCTTTTTTTATAAAAAAAATTGAGTTTTTTAGGCTTCTGTATTTACAAGCTTAAAAAAGCTTAATTTTTTTGACAGCCAAAATACTCATAAAGTTTGCTCATCCACACTTTGTAAACAATAAACAAAAGAGCTGCAATAAGAAACACCTACTTCATGCCAGTTCTTTTTACTCCACCTTGATGGATATAAAAACTTTGAAGAATTCTGTACTATTGGTTGTAAAAATGGTTGTAAAAATGGTTGTAAAAATGGTTGTAAAAAATAGACATTATATAAGACATATTCTAAATGTTCTAAAGTCTTGACTTATACATTGAGAAATGGTATGCTTGGAGCCTCCAAATCCATCAGCTGTGTGGTGGAGGAGGAAGAGGTGGGTCAGAGAAAAAAATACTTTATTTAATGTTTTAAACTTATGTTCTTTACAAATTTATTAAATTTAAGAAATGTTTATACAGCAAGTATAGGAAATCTTTTTATTGTGGTTCTAGTAAGTAAACTAGTTAAATTTTGTGGAATTAACTTCATGTTTTAATAGTGCTCAGTAATTGTTAACAGTAATTATAAATTTTCATTGAACTTTTTAAAATCAAAACTAAAAGAGAATACAATAAAGTTAAATTACTTACATAGTTTAAGTACAATAAAATTGATTACAATAATAATTGAAGTAAAGGCCAGTATTTCTCAAAAGTATATTGAGCACTTTTAAAAATACTTGACTTATTTATTAACATTTACTTATAACTAGAACTTTGTTTCAATTTAGAAATTGACTTGTAAAATAAAAAAGTTTTCAAATATCTCTGAGCTAAACAAGCCATGTAAATGTGCCATGTAATAGTAGATAGATTAAAAAACTCTTCAGTTGCACAAAGAATGATGAAAACAAATGGGGTGGCTTAAAGTATTGAATTATAGCTCTTATGAACAAAGTATCTGGTGC
Organism: Hydra viridissima; assembly: GCF_058129835.1. NCBI lineage: Eukaryota > Metazoa > Cnidaria > Hydrozoa > Anthoathecata > Hydridae > Hydra > Hydra viridissima. The sequence goes on from NW_028324305.1 coordinate 709,198, forward strand.
TCATAAGTTTGAAAGATTGTAAACAAATCAAATATACTGCCATTTTTAAATATAAACCTATGTAAAATATAGACTTAAGTAAGTCATCTTCATTTGTTACATTTTATATGAGAAAAGTGAAATTTTTTACTGAGCAAAAAAGTAAAGCAAGAAAGATAAAAACTTTGAAAGCTGTTGAAAAAAAAAACAACAACCAAGACAAAAAAAATTGCTAATAAAAAAAAAAGTAACTGATAACTGTTATTTATGGTTAATATCTCAGGCCAATAAAGAATATAAAGTAATTGAAATGTAGCTAAAAATAATTAAAAGCTCTTCAACTTAGATATTCAATAGTGTACTTCTAGTTGATAAGTTTAAATGAAAAAATTAAATTCAAATTAGAAACTAACTTTTCATTTACTTTTCATTTACACGCATTTTATTTTTTAAAATTCAATGAAACAATTTACAATAACATTGTCTATAAGAAAATAAATAAAGACATATTAACCTTATTTCATCATTTATTTCTTGATTTTCCGCACTTTTTCCTTGTACTTTTGTTTTAGGGGTGGTAATAACATAGCTTGTTGTCCCAGTAAAATATTCTAAAACAAAGTTTTAAAACTGATTAACTAAGTAGAACTGACAAATATAAATATCACTGATGAAAATAAAAAAAGAACAGATAAACATAATCACAGTGAAAACTCAGAAGAAATAAGAAAAATTGCCATTAAAATCATAAAATGCATGAACAACTCCAGTACATTTAATATATATATATTAAATCAAGTGGTTTCAGTAATAATATACCAAGTGCCATATAAAAAAACCACTAAAAATATTATAAATTTCTTAAAACATCATAAGGTTCTAAAAATATATTATAAAGTTTTAGAATTAAATCATAAAAATAAAAGAAATGAAGCTTAAAAATATTTTTAAATCACAACTTTAAAAACATTATCTCTAAGAACTTTAAAAAGACGAAATTACTTAATAATTTCCTATTCAAAAAATCAAAAACCTAAACTAATTTATGTAAAGAAATTTTTAAAAGATTAAAAAGTTACAAGGACTCAAATTACTGTTAAGAAAATTTAAAGAAAAAAAAATATTTAATTTTAGTTTCATTTTCTTTTATAAAGCTTTCAAACAAGATGACGTTTAAAATAAATACTAAAAAAACATATAGTAAAAAAAGATATACCCCTAAAGTATAGAACAAAACATTTATTAACTATCAATTTTTGGAAACTCGCTCAAATGGTTTCCTTTGTAAGCTAGATACAATATCATCTGGAGAAGGAGAATTAAACAAGAACAACTGGTCCATATTTGAGCATGAAAAAGCATAAACTTCGACAGGTAAAAAATAAGGATGCAAATATCTCAGAAAGTTTTTTTTGTAGCACAATTTATCTTGCAACAAAACTTGAGCACCTAGTACTTTTGCAAACTGTGAGGGCTTTTTCTGCGAGGTACCTTTGGAGTATACCTTTTTAATATGAAAGAATGGCACACTTTTTTCAAAAGTAGATTGCATTGCTCCACTATGGTTAGAAAAGTCCTTTTCAGCCATTAAATTTTTCAAGTCAGTTGATAATTGTGTTAAATCCATCTGTGTAGATTTATTTGTTAATGAAAAAGGAATTGTATTATCATTTTTGTTAACAGCAGTTTGGTTGAGCAGATCTGTTAAAGATAACATGCTAGAATATAATGTTAGAGAAGTCGCTTGATTATGCTCATGCAAGAGAGATGGTTCTTGTTTATATTCATTGAAGAGAGAGAGACCTTTAAGTAAAGGCTGAACCTCTGACAGCTCATTGTCAAATTTCTTACTTGAAGATTTATAAGAAAGCTGCTCATGGCAATTCAATAAATCTGCTAATGGTGGTTGAGAACTTGATTGAACACTCATGAGATCTGATAAAGATGGTAGAGATTCTAAACTAGGCAATTTTGAAGTTAAAGACAAAAATGAGCTTGAAGCTCTTGATGCGTATTGATCTGGAACATAACTATCACTGTTTGATGAGCTCATTATTAAACTAGATAGACTGGGAATCTTCAGATATGAATCACCAGATTTATTTGATGATGCTATCAAATCTGCTAATGAAGGAAGATTCTTTGAGGATGTCATTTTAGTTGTATTCCTTTTTATTTTACTAAAGTTATTGAAACAAACTTTTTTAACTATGAAAAAATTCAAATACAAAAGCAATATATAAAAAGTTAAAATCAATCGAGATATCAAATATAATGACATAAAAACTGAAACTTTTAGCTAAATGACAAAAAAAGTCCGCAAAAAAAACAACAGAAATTTGAAATTTCAAAATATTACTTTAAGATCTCATTGAAACATAGTTAAAAATGTAAGGTAAAAATTTAAATTTTATGAAATTCTACAGTTAATGAACAAGTAAATTTTTTTTGAAACTGTATGCTTCAACAGAAATATTTTGTGAAATTATATACTTAATAAACAGAAATTTTCAAACTTAAAGTAAAAAAAAAAAAAGTTTATGGACGAGTAAAAAAAGGAAAATAAAGCAACAGGTGAGAAAACAAACCTGTTTTGCTTGGCGTCATTGTGTTTCTAACTGGTTTTACATCAGCATTGTCTAAAAAATAGTGCATATTTAGTAAAAGAAAAATTTAATAATGAATAAATTATAATAAATATCCAACTACTTCAAAATGTGAATTGTTCTACTAAAAATTATTCTCTTTGCATACATTTGTTAACTGCACCATTATAAATTAAATTTTTATTAATTGAAGAAATTGATTAAGTCCATTAATTTGTTATTAGTTGAAAAAACCCATCCCTTCCAGATCACAATATTCATAATGAATGCTAATTATTTTATTCATTTTTGCTTCATTTACTTATTTTTTGGCTTAGCTATTATGTTTAACAAAGATTTTTTTACTTTGAGTTCATTTAGTTACATAAAATATCAAAATACCATTGATGAAAAGAAACAGCTCTGTGAATGAATTGTAAAATTCAATAACAAAATGTTTTATAAACAAAAGTGTTCCCAAAATACAATTTACAGTATAGAAAATCTTCAAAAAATAAGGCCATAAATTTTGGATCAGGTAGAAATTTAAAAATTATGACTCCAACAAATAATGTAAAGAAGCTTTTTATCAATAATGTCAACAAGAGTAATCAAGACAAAGCAAGAAAATCTATTTGCACTTTACAATATATTTCTTGATTTTTAAAGAAGGCAAATACTATTGCTAGAAGGAAACAGAGATCACCAAAAAACAAGGAGGAGTCAATATGAAGCATTAATTCCTAACACTGCTGGACAACAATAGACTTTGTTTTATAACAATGTTGATTTGACCTGTGGAAGTGAAACTTAGGTGAAAGGAAAAACCTGCTATATCTTAGAAAAGGGTTTTTTAGGCTATGATTTATAACTTTTTTTATTTATAAACTTAAATAAAAAAAAATTATTTAGTTTTATCAGCAGTTTTTTAAAGTAAAAATTTCTAAACTTTAGAGAACAATTTGAATGCCATTTCAGCAACAACTTTCAAAATTTTTAGGAAATTAAATTTCACTGTATATCACCCTTCTTGCTATCATTAGTACTGCTTGCAAAAGGTATATTACAGACATTATTTAAAAGTACCTAAACAAATTTTCTTTTTTAACTAATGCCATTTAAAGTACAGAAAACTTTTTTTGATCACAAAATTAGATTTTAATATAAAAAGTAAGACAATCATTAGATATTTTCAAAATTCTTTAAATAGAATTCTTCAAATCACATGACAAAGAATCTGATTCATGATTTTAATTACGGTAAAAATTCTAATTGTCCAGCTTTTTTAACATCCCTTCTCAAAGTGCAACCCATGATAAAATTCAACAATCAAATTAAGTGCCTGTCTCATTTAGGCATGTGCCAAATTTTAGGGCCTCAAAAACAGGGTATGCTTATATAGCTTTATGTTTAGAAAAAAAAAAAAATTTGAGCTATAATTAGAGAAAAAAAAAAGTTTTTCATGATTGTCTGTGTAACTTTTTGTTCCTTTTTTATGTTTAATCTCTAAAATTCTTTTCTCTTATTGCTTGGCTAAAATCCTGACTAAATACTTTACTTAGCATATGATGTACTCTTTATTCAAACTGAATATTTCCCTGGAATTATAACACTAAAATCCTCCTTTTGGGCTCCAGTTATCCAGTTAACCTTTCTATTACATTGGTCTGCTTTCATAAAGTAAATTAAGAAACTTGATATTTTGATATTTTATTCTTTCACAAAGTACAGGTTTAGAAACCTGCATAAATAATCTAGGTATCGTTGTTTTGTGTCCTCAAGTAAGATTAATTTAATTAAGATATTTTTGAAAGATATATATAAGCAATATTACAGGAAGATTAATTTTTTCTAAAAAATTCTGAGATGCACTTAACAGATTCAGAGCCAAATTATCTACTAGTAACAAATACAAAGAGTATTAGTTTCTTTTAGATATTGTACCATAAAGGGGTACTCACTCAACTTGGCTTGTGAAGTGGTTTCTAGATGCATGCAATGAAATTTCAAAACTAGTTATGCACACATTTAAGGCTTTGATGTAATAACTGATGCAACAGAAGACGGAGGATATTAAGTACTTCAAAAATGTTAAAATGGACGGGTTAAAAGTTTAAGAGTAGCTACTTTTCTTTGATCTTCAACACAATGAAGATCATCTTGCATTAAGAGATTCAGACCTAGGAGAAGCTAACACTGTTGATAAACTAGTTTTTGTTTTTAAATATTAGCTGTAAATTCAATTAGCGTCTAGAGCACTTCATATCTTTACAATATAACAATATACTTTTTTTCAAAACATGATAACCATTCAAAATTAGCTAAAAACATTTTTATATATTCTTTGTTTTGATTTATTTGACAGTTCTTTACAAAAGACTTCATTTAAATAACTAATTACATTGTTCTTTTCATATCTTTTTGCTAACTTGTACAAATTATGAAGGAACAAAAAACATTTTAAACAAATAAACTACCTTTGTTAAGTAATTGACTCAGAGATTTTTCCTTGTCAAAATTTTGACTAATGACTACTTTAGCAATTGCATCTTCATCAATTACATCACCCAATATGTCCTGTAACTGCTCAATGCACAAATTCAGCTTTGCTAAAAATAAAGTAAAAACTGTTAGAAAAATATTGTTTTAAAAATTGCAACAGCATATTCAGCAAACCTTGATTTTTGTGTAAAAAGTATTACCACAACTAGTTTGACGATGAATATGAGTGTCCCAGAAAAATTGGCTTGAAAATTTTAAAAAAATTTTCTTTCTTTATTTATTTAGTCCACTGAGCCAGAAAATGTTTTGTTGCTACTTTTTTTTTGTCATTAAAGTGATCAATTAAAAAAATTTTTAAATTAGGTAGATAAGATATTTAGAAAATAATAAATTTTCCTTGCAGTTTGATTAATAATAATTAGATTGTTTAGTTTTTAAACACCACATAAAAGTCAAAAAAGCTTAATATGAGAACAAATTGGAGAAATCTCCAGATAAATCTTAACCAAGAAATTACTTTTTAATATAAATATATAAAGGTGTAAAAAAGATTGATTCATATCATATTTAAATTAATTCTTTAAAAATCATAAACTCCTAAGAGGTCAGAGGGTAATTAGATTTAAAAAGAGAACAGTCATTCCACCCCCCATCCATCCCCCACTTCCACCTTAGATTTCCTTCAAATTTTTACCAGCAGTATCTCTATCAACAAAACAGGAAAAAATCCCAAATTTGAGCTCCCAACTGCAATCGGTTCAAAAGTTATGTTATTTGGAAATTTAGCCTAAAATGCATGCTTTTTTGCCCACACCCACCAATATATAGTTTATAGCATCACCTTTTCCTGAATAAGTTCTAGTGGAAAAGTTCTTCTAGATAAGAACTGAAAATTGGTACTTGGCAATTATTGAGGGTGCTGAATTTAAAAATGTAGAGAAATTTCAATATATGCATCTTTTTTATACTTTAAGAGATCAAAAACATCTTTTACATTACGATAATCAAACATCTCTCCTTTCATCTGAAAAAATTTAGTACACATGAAAGTTGGGCAACTCCATGAATTAGTGAAAGCACAATCCATGGTAATGGAGCAGAAAATTTATCTTGGCCATTTTTAAATAAGAAAATAACTGTTAAAAAATTTCAATTGGGTTATTTTTACAACATTTTTTACTCATTAAAAAGAAACTAAAAGAGCTATGAAGCTTGTATAAATTGGTCAAAACCTGGCTTTGGAGGCTCTGAGTGACCTTCCTCTGTAGAACAAACTATGAAAAAGGCTCAGAAAGCCTCATTTCAAATTTTTCACCCAGCAACAAGCAGAACTTTACCTACTGATTTGTGTAACTTCATGAGCTTCACGAATAAGGAATGGAAATAGAAAATAAGTCAGATCACTCATAAATTTCAGCCATTAGTTTATCTGCATCTGATGCAGAAGAGGCTGCAGAGCCTGACCCAAACCATTCACCTTGTCCTAGGTCTTAAATTTCTTTGCAAGAATAGTTAATAAATAATATAAACATATAAAACAATTTCTATTTGTAGACCTTGATCCTGAATATCATCTGGTTATCAAAATTTGTTTTTTTTTTTATGTAGTAATTAAATATTTACTTAAAATTAATTTAAAAAACAAACAAACCAAATTTTTTTTTTTTGCACAAAAAAAACGTCAATAAAAAAATCTCTCTTTTATTTCATAAAATATTTTGAGTAACTAAAACTGCATGAATTGTGTTTTCTACCTAAGGAAGTGAGTTGCATAATGTTAAATTCTGTCATGAGAGAACTTGCCAAGAGACCAAGTTTATGACTAACTCACTTTACCTCCTAACTTTTCAAAGACAGAGAGAAGTGCAAATATTATGAGTAAAGAGGAAATGCAGTTAAGAGAAACTGGACTATAGCATTAAGATACAAAGTAACATTTTATCTTTTTGCTATGGTCCCTGGATCCTTATACCTCATTTGGGAACAAAGGCACCTGCCAACAATTTACCTTTAACCCATTTACGCCGGCCGTCCTCATTTGGGAACGCTTAAGAAAATAAACATGCAACGACGTGGGAAGAATTTTTTCATACCACACATCTGCCTAATGTCCTCATTTGAGGACGCATCATTATTTCAATACTTTGTTAAAAAAAAATTTTTTTTTTTAAATAAATGTAATAAATATAATCTAAACTTCATGTTTTTGTTTCATTTTACATTATATCCTTCCTAGTTTCTTTTCAGGCGTTAATGGGTTAATAAAGACTTCTGATCAAGGAGTAATATCCAAAGCTTGAGCATGCTCTTCTTACCAGTAGACACTATCTTGGTTGGTGTCTTACAGAATAACCTACACTGTTTTCTTTAAAAGATGATGCAGATTATGAAGAAAAAAAATTGTGACAAACCGCTTTAAAATCTTTACTATTAAGGAATCTGAACACTCTCTAATCTAGTTAGATAAAAGAATAATAGACGCTGATAAATGCGAAATGGAAAACTGGCTAAAAAACTTGATACTGGAAGAAATAAAACTAAACTAAGTTTTAGTTTTCAACAAAACTTTGTGTTCTATGAGTACTTCAAAAATATTTGATTAGTAGGAGTAATAACTTTTTTAAACCATAGAGTTCTGAAATTTTTTTTTTTTTCAATTTCTTTGAGTGTCTTCTGATAATGCAGGGCTAAAGCATTTAAAATGCAGATATCAATACATTCAATAAAACCTAATGTTTTCAGTTTTAATGCAGAAAGGCACTATTGTACATTTAGTATTGTACCAAACATTTGAGAAAATTTTAAACTTTTACATTTTTTGGTAATATTTAAGAATACAAACAAACCTTCATCTGAATGATCTAAATCAGGTCTCTTATAATCAGATTTGTTTTGAAAAGGAGCTTCCTCTTCTTCTTCTTCAATTTTTTCTTCATCATTTATAAATGAGGACAATGTATGGTGTTTGTCACGTCGAAACATAAACTCTGCTTCTGCATGAATAAAAAAATACTCTTATACATATATATATAAATAAAACAATATATAAATCCTCCTTATTAACAGTTGAAAAAATTAACAAAAACTAAGCATCATGAAAATTCACAAAATGTAAATAAAAAAGCTATATTTATAATCTTGATCACTAATTAAACAACCTGAAATCTTTAACAACATTTTTTTCTTAATACAAAATTGTTTAGTAGGTTATACAAATATCTTATGGACATAATCCCTAGTTTACAAGCAAAGCATTCAAGCAAACTATATACATGTATGTATGTATGTATGTATGTATGTATGTATGTATGTATGTATGTATGTATGTATGTATGTATGTATGTATGTATGTATGTATGTATGTATGTATGTATGTATGTATGTATGTATGTATGTATGTATGTATGTATAAATGCATGCTTGATGCATATTTTCTGCTAATTCATTTTGTCAAAGTGCAGTTGTGTTGATTCCTGAGCCTGCAAACATGATAGGATACTTCCATTAATAGCTTAATGGTTCAGTTTTACTCAGTGAGTAAAATTGTCTTTGAATTTCTTGAACTTAAAAATGTTGCATGGTAGGAGGTTCCGCAAAATCTGGAACGGTGAGGTTGATCAACTCATACCAGTAATTTGCATCAAAATCTATTTGAGGAATTTTCTTCAATTAATTTCACTATTTAAGTTATAAGCTCAATTAAATGGTTTCAGAAGATACCTTTGTGTAATAGTCAGTAATGATTAAAGGCAATGATTTTGGATCTTGTTGTCATAACAATTGCATAAAGAATGTTTTCAGGTTTTATGCAGAATAGATTGCTTTTAATGTTCTACTTTACAATACATAACACATCATTAAATGGAAGAATATTTAATCAAATGATAACCAAAAAAAAGAGGATAAGGAGAGTCATGCAGCTTAGATGATATCTTTATCTTAAATCATGCTGGACCTTAAACCTGAACAATAAAGTAGACAAGTTTTTTTGAAAACATATTTTTTTCATTGTCTCTTGTATACAACTAGAGAACATGAATAGAGTTAATGGGCTGCTTATAAAGTTAACCTACTAAACCATGCAAGGTGGTTAACTCTAGTTAACCACCTTGCAACAATACTCATTTAAAGGTCTCTGATCACTAACAAAGTCTTTTAGTACTTCCGAAATATACGCATTAAAAATTTGTGACAGGTTAAAACAAAATTTAATCTATTTCCTTAATATTTTCAGCACATCTTTTGATAATGACTCTGCTGAAACTTCCTGGTCCAATTTTCATACAATCTAGTTTTCTAAAAAGAGCTTTTAAAAAATGTTCATTTTGATATAGTGCACATCCAGTGAGGTGAAGTTTACTTTTTAACAACTCTCCAAGTTTTACCAACTAAAACACTTATTGGTCCAGTATTGGTAGCAGAATTATTATAAGGAACTTGTTGAATACTGTAAAACAGAACATTTCTATTGCAAGTACTAAACCAGTTGCACCAGCATTATGAATAGTTTTATGGGTCAAATAGGTTTCAGCAGATTTTCTAATTTCATAAATAAATAAGAGATCATTGTCATGCTTTTTTTCTTTTCTTTTTATTTACAATAGGTTTAAGTATAACTTTCAGCATTTTTTATATGATATTTATTATCATTATATATAAACAACTATTAATATAATTATATAACATTTATATTTCTTGTTGAAGTTTTTATATTTACTATTTTATTTTATAACTTTATTTTCAAACTTTTTATTAACAAAAATGAGAACTATTATATTTACAAAATACTTCATCAAAATTAATACATTAAGTAAAATAAATCCACTTAAACAATTATAAGTTAAAATTACTATTCAGTAGAATATTGAACATTTACTCATAATGACTCATTTTAAAAATTGAAATAAATCTGAAATACATGTATTTTAGTGATGAAAATAATGCATTTTAGTGATGGTTTCATATTTTATTTGCTCCTTTTGATAATCAACAAGGTACACTAAATTAGATTAGCAACAAACATTTTATTGGTTGCATTCAAAATGAAATACTTTAAAACAAGATAACTAGTTTAGAATTTAAAATTTCAAAAACTAAAATTTAGAATAATTGAAATTTAGTGGAGGCATAGTTATGTATAGTTAAATGTAGCTATATATAGTTGTATGTAGTTTTATGTTATTATACATATATAAAAACAGTTACCTGTAGCTGGAGATACACAATAGTTGTCTACTTCATCTAAAGACCTACCATAATCTTCAGACAGCTCTTAAGGAAGTACAAAAAAATTAATGTTGATTGATGATAAAATATATATATATATATATATATATATATATATATATATATATATATATATATATATATATATATATATATATATATATATATATGCATAGAAATATGCAGACACAGCTATATATACAAACACCATCACATAACATTATGTTTACCATCTTCATAACTGAGGTTCCGAATATTACGGTGTCTTGACATTATCGCTTTCTAAGTACAATCATGTGAAACTTTTTCTATTTTAAAAGATTAAGCATACATACATTACATAAATTGCATACATACATACATACATACATACATACATACATACATACATACATACATACATACATACATACATACATACATACATACATACATACATACATACATACATACATACATACATACATACATACATACATACATACATACATACATACATACATACATACATACATACATACATACATACATACATACATACATACATACACAGCAGAATAGCAACAGTAATATCAACAATAAGAACTAAAGCCGGAAGATACTATATGTTTCTAACGCGGCTTCGCTACCTTCAGGATACTTAATTTGAAATAAATAATAATATTTTTTCTTTATTTTATTTTCTTAATTCTACATTTATAATGTGTTATCTTTATTTTATGCGGACCTGTTGTAAGATCATGTTTAAGAGCCTCTTCGGAAATTGCTTGCGTAATTTGTCGAAAAATCGCATGAAGACCTTAAAACGCGTGATCGCGACTTTCATTTTTACATTTTTAAATTTTCATGCCCTGAAAAAACAATAATTATTGTAAATAGCAAAAAGTTAAAAAAATCATGCTTTAGAATAATTTTTAACAAATTTCATGATTGTGAAAAAAGTATTGAATATTTCATTGAGATTTTTTAAAAATGAAATTTAAAAAAATCTCGATGAAATATTTCAATATTTTAGGTGTTCAAAAGAAAATCAGTAATTTGTTCATGAAAAAAAAATTGACCTGTTTCATTTAAATTATGTTTGACAGCTTTAAAACCTTTGATTAGATTAATTAAACATGATATTTCTACACAAAAAATAATTGGTAATCCAGGGTCATCATAATTTAAGCTCGCGAAGAAATAATGATTGCTCCTTTGTTAAAGAGGAGACTTAAAAGTCCCAGATGCATCATTCGTGAAAAAAAAGGGGATTAGGTATTGAAGTTTATGGGGAACAAGGTGAAGAAAGTTTGCATGCTGAATTTAGTAATCGCTTGAAAAGCACGCTGAAAGAACATTATATAAGAAACCATCCAAAATCTAAAGCAATGAAGCCAGAAATTAAAAAAAGAAAAACATTTAGATCTTGAATTTTACTGAGTCCATATATATATATATATATATATATATATATATATATATATATATATATATATATATATATATATATATATATATATATATATATATATATAGTTTATATCCTATCAGATCTTTTGATATGAAGGTATCAAAACATAGTATTTATCCTAAGAAATGGTATTATTTAAATACTATTATTATATGCTATAATACTATTACATACTATAATAATATTATATACTATAACACATTTTTTGAAAAAGCTATACTCTTTTTCAAAAAATGACAGGTTAAAAAGAAACATAGTGATATTTTAGGCTTTTTCTACAGAATGCTCACTATAAAATAACAGGCTTAAACCATCTTTTTTTTCTTCTCAAACAAATTACCAATCTTGATTTGTTTGAAAATTAATATCATGCGTTGCAAATGATTTTTTTAATTTTAGCAAATTTCTTAAAGAAGTTTGATAATCATTTGTCTGATTAAAATCTCTACATTTTATTTTGCTTTTTGAAAAGAAATAAAGGTTTTTTGGCGAACATGTAAACAGCGCACCCCATTAAATTCGGTAAAACAGACAGTTTACGAGTTAAATGCAATTTGCTTTAAATCCAATTAGTTGACAATACAAAAAATGATTGATGGGAAGTATATTACGATCTTTTTAATTACGTTTTAATATTTCACTCAAACTTAACTTCTAAAAATCTTTGAAGATGTCTCTTCTGACATATTTTATTGAATTAATGAAGAAAATTTGATAAGATTTCTACAGCACCACAGAATAACTGATTCTCAAAACTATTTGTGAATGTGGACTTTGTTCAAAAGTATAATCGCTGTCAAGTAAATTTTTTCGAAAATTCTTAAACTTTTAATTAATGAAGTCTTAAGCTTTGTTTATCTTTATATATGTGTTGTTATTGTTTACTTTAGCTTTGTTTTAAGCATTTTTTTAAAGCTAATTAAGATTTGTTATCAGATAAATAGATTTATTAAGTTTACTTTTCATTTAGGATAAACATATCTAGAGTTGTAAATGAAAGAAGACTAAAACAATAAGTATTAGCGATGTTCTGCAACTTTTTTTCTTACGAGTTGCAGAGGTCCCTGTTACAACAGCCGGTGATATAGTAGGTATTTGTAGTAATACATCAATTCATTGGTACCAGTATTTCAGGGACATCTGTTCCTTTAAACTAATTCATGTTCCTAATAGAAATCAGTTGGGTGTCCCTGGCCATGTTGTTGAAATAGACGAGTCAGTTTAAAAGAAAGAACAACGTAGGGCATGTTGTTGAACAACATTCGATATTTGGAGCATAAGATGTAACAAATAAAAAAGGATATTTAACCCATGTAGAGGATCGATCTGCAGCATCATTGATTTCCTTAATTCAAAGATGGGTGGCTGTTGGTTCTACCATTCATTCAGATCAATGGGTTGCCTACAATGATTTGAATAATACAGGCTATAACCAGGGCCATCTTATCCATTAGGCACTATAGACACTGTGCCTAGAGTCTACGAATCTACAGGGGCCTACAAAAGAAATGAAAAAAAAAAGAAATTTTAAAGTGTTTTTCATTTCATTAATAAAACAATCATACAGATGCAGCATAATATTCATAATTGATAAAAATATTTATAATCAAACAGTATAATTAGATGACATTAACTTTTCGACTTTTGGTATTTGCAAAATCAACTATAAAATCTTCGAATGTCATCTCCCACATTACTTTATTTTCAATTGATAGCAGTGCTAGGGAGGATAGTCGGGCTTGTCCCATAGTTGAACTTGGAAAACTTGCAACTAGTTTATTGTTTATTTGCAGCTTAATCTTATCAGACACCGATTTACCATCACTAAACATTTGAGAAAACAGCAAAAACTCATCGGTAAATTCGTCTTCGAGGTCTGATGGATACAACTGAATTAGTGCCTTGGTTTTAGCCACTACTTCCTCACTCGACAAAGATCTGTTGTCAAGAAGAAAGTTAAACCTTTCGTACAATACTTTATAAGCTGCTCTGCGTTTTTCCATCTCATTACTAAGTCTGTCTATGATAACGTAATACTGTTGAATACGGAAATTATCACTGGCACTAACATTTAAACTGGGATTACTTGTATCCATAACTTCGTCATCAAATCGCTTCCGTATTCGCTTGCGTTGTGTAGCTTCTTTGTAATCAGATTCTGTGAGATCTTTTGCCTGGCCTTCGAATGTTTCAAACCTACTGCGTGTATCATGAAAATACTGTATGAGACCATCGTACAGTTTAATGATGGTGCACAGCTCAATACCCGGCTCCTGTAAGGCTTTATTGACAATATTCATCTTTTGAAGTAAATCTTTCCAAATCACACACATTAACGCAGTTTCAAAGTAGTCTAAATGTTTAACTAGTGATTTCGCTTCATGAACAGCTGCTGGTGGTTGATGTTTGCTGTAAGTGACTTCACATAATGCTTGACGATTTTGTAAGTAATTTGCATAGAAAGCTCTTGTGGCATCACTTTTAGAGGACCACCTAGTTTCTGATAAGCTTTGTAAAACAAATACGTTTTCTTTAATAAGTTCTTTAAGAGTTGACCATCTCTTCGTTGAAGCTGAGAAAAAATTATAAATTGACTGTATGACACCAAAATAATTTACAGCTGCTGAACAACACTCCACGGCAGCTGAACCAACTAAGTTTAGGCTGTGGTCAGCACATGGAACCCATTCTGCTAAATGATTAATCTCTCTGAATCTCGCTTGCACACCAGAATATATTCCACTCATATTGCTGGCATTATCATAAGATTGTGATCGGCAATTTTTGATGTCTATTCCATGAAATTGAAGAATACCAACCACAAGATTAAATACGTATTCTCCATCATGGTGTTCAATTGGAATAAATTGAGGAAATCGCTCTACTACATTTCTGTTTTTGAGTACATAGCAAATAACAAGTGTGAGCTGATCTACATGAATAATATCAGGGGTTGAATCGATGCTAATTCCATAATATTTAGCATCCTTGATTTCAGAAATTATTTGCTTCAAAACTTTGCCTCCTAATATATTAATGAATTCATCGCATATGTTTGCTGAAAGATATGATACATTTCCCTTTCCTGGATTTCCATACCATATATAGGGAAATGCGGGTTCTGAGCCATTGATACCCTAATATATCGGGGGGTCTCAAGGTTTTTCCAAGATGGCGGCTGGTTATAATGAAGTACTAAAATAATCCTGTTAGGTTAAATGTTTTTTCCGAGGTCGGTTATACTTAAGGTTGCAATGACTTATCATAATTGGCTTATCGGGTCTGAAGGTTTTTCCAAGATGGCGTCTATTTCCTACAGATTGAGGGGTTATCTATCCAAGATGATTGTTTTACTAAAAATATCCTGTTGTTTGTCTTCAAGATGTCTAAATTTTTTAAATTTTTTAAGATGGCGTCTTATTCCGAACCAAAGACTTATAAATTTAAAGAAGGCTTAGGACCAGGTCTTAGTTTGTAGTGATCAAGAGCTAGAGTTTGCTTTTTTTTTGTTTGTCTGCCTGCCTGTCTGCCTGCTTGCCTGCATTCATTCTATCCATTTTTTTTGGCTCTGAGTGAGGGTTTTTGTTGGTTTGTTATTTTTAAAAACTTTATTTTTAAGAATTTCATCACAAGATATTGATAACGTCTTGAAAACCAATTCCTTCATTCAATTTTTTCAAGACGTAAAGGCACAAGTGACCGCAGTAAGAAGTATTACCAAACTGTACCCTTTCGCTGTTATAATAAACGGGGCTTTTCAAATAGTTCACATGCTCGGCAAGAGGAGGTTGAGCATAAGAATCAAAACTGTATTTTTTTGTCTTTTAACCAACATACCCATTGAAATCCTCCGGTGCTTGAATCACCTGTGTTAGCAATACCGCATTCTTTTCTTTTTGGTTTTTTTGGTAACTCGTCTCTTACAAGAACACCTCGAAATTTTTTTAATTTTAACTGTTTAGCAGCCTCTATCAATTGAAAGTTGGTTAAAGCCTCATTGGGTAAAACAGTTCCTTCAACGTTGATCATTTTTTAAATTTGTTTAAAAAGTTTAAGTTTTTCGAAAAAAAAATTTTTTTAGAGAATGGATATGTTTTGAAGGGTGAACTAGGTTCGAGCAAGAGTGCTTCCGAGCATGCTGAGCAAAGGGAATAGCGCACCGATGAATCCTCCTTTTACTTTATTATATCCTTTACCAGTTTTAATGAAGAGTCCATCACCTTGAACATTTTTAGTCCACGGAGTTATAAACAATCCGTTTCCACTTACGGTTCTAATCTTCATTCCTTTTCCGTCTTTGCTCAAGTAAACTATGTCGTGTCCATCGATTTTATCAGTCATAGCTGAACATGCAGAAGCTCCATTTTTACTTGACCACGCAACACCTCGTCCAGCAATTTTATTGATCACAGTAGACCCAAGCGAAGAGGCAACCCCTCCTAATAAGCCATTAACAAGCACTGGAGCTGCACGAGATGCAATCATTCCTAATAAAGGTAAAAGAGCTCCGTTGAATCCTTCTTCTACTTTTGAGTTGTATGCGATTTGTCTTTTGCTGAGTTCAAGAGAGACACCTTTTCTGTCGATGTAGGCTTTTCTAATTTTGTTGAGTTGCGCGTTAGTGACAGCAAGAACATGCTCACCATCTAAGTCTTTGTGAGTGAGTCTAATGCTGACTTTGGGTTTATCATGCATTGCTTTTTTAATTTTATTTTCCTGTCCTTGCGAGATGTTAAGTTTGATGTTTTGATAATTGCTCATTTTTTAAGCGTTGGAAAAATTATTTATTTCACTTCTCGAATATGATATCGTATTGTAACATCCTCTCCACGAAAATCTATCAAATCTCCATTTTGATCAATGATGCGAATAACCATTGTTGAAATTTCGAGAAGTTTAACAGGAAGATAAATTAAATGCATAGGTCTTTCAATGATTTTGTAACCAGGATTAACATTTGGATAAAAGGAGTAAATGCAATTTAATTGGGTTCCATTAACATAGGACGATCCGATAACGTTGTTAACAATTCTGATGGTGTTAGAGCTTAAAATTTTAGAAATATGATCAGACTCGTATTCAGAATTGGAATTTAATTTTCTTTTAGCAAACCCTAAAACTGAAGCGATGCTGTTCTCCACGTTAAAGTCAATCAAATAATTTACTCCAAGTTTATTGGTTGATTTTAAAGTATTAATATTGATTCCAATTTGAAGGTTGTTTGGAGAGTAATTAATTTTATTTGTAATAATATAACTTCCGCGTTGAGCTGTTTTTATCGTGAATGAAATAGATTTTTGCAAATACTTGTTGATGTCTTTAATTTCATAGCTTCCATCAGGAATGATAAGGTTTTCCCAATTAGCTCCATTGTTCATGCTGTATTTGAAAGAATTGTTTTTACTTGCAATGTTTGGAAAGCTGTTGTACGTTTCCAAGCCGAGAAAAGCCATTTCATAACTTTTCCCTTTGTCAAAAACGATTTTGTCTAAAAATTCAGTTGTGATAACACTTGATTTTCCATCTGCATCGATTGTAATACCAGTCATTTTTTAAATAAGAATTATTTTTTAAATTGTTTTTAGAAAAATAAAAAATCGTCCAACCCGCTTCGGTATTTACCATTGTCTTTTTCAAAGGATAAATCAATAACGACAAATCCGCGAGGTTTAGACCAACAATTTCTGCAAAACTCTTTAAATTCTTTTAAGCTCATGTCACACGAAGCATGATTTCTATAAATATGATCTACATTTTTATCATCTTGCGGAAACAAACAAATAAAGTTTGAATTTGTTCTAATTGAATGTCTATCAAGATCGAAATAGTTTTGAGCAAGATAGAAGCAATCTGCATTAGAATGTCTCCCTCGGGTGTAGTATTTTTCACACGTGTTTTGTTTTTCTCCTTTTAAATCGTCAAAGATCATTAAATTGTTTTTGGTTGAATCGAGATTTTGAGGTTTAGGTACGTCTTCTTCACTTTCGAAAAATTGACACACTATACCCTCGTTGTCAGAATATTTTTTTGAAAGTTTATCGATGGTGGTTTCAGGATTCACGTTTTTTTGTTTGATTTTCTTTAGAGTGATGAACAATTTGCAAATGATTTTTTTTTGGCAGTTTCTTTTCAAAGGAGCTTTTGAGTATTTGGTATTCGGGTTGAAAAAGGGATTTGCCAAAAACTTGCAAGTGGTTGTAATCTAACCATCTAGGTCTTAACAGCAAATTGAGAAGCAACGTTGTTTTTCCACAACCAGACCTTCCAACAATGAGTCCTCTAATGTCTCTAGGAAACAAATTGTTATTATTCCTTTTGTTATCGTTATCACATGACAAATCAATGATATCCATTTTTTATATTAAAACTTTTTTTATATATGTTAAAATGTACTGCGTTAAATGCAAAAGAGAAACTGAAACCATTCACTTGAAAAATGAGATGAGTAAAAACAACAGGCATATGTTGAAAGGGACTTGCGACTCTTGCGGAACGACCAAATGCAAGTTTGTTTCTTCGCATGAATTATCTTCTACAACAAAAGGAAGCGATTTAGTGGACTCGATCAACAATTTTTCAAAAAAAATCAAGCTTCCGTGGGCTAAGTTTCCAGGAGAAATGCATATTCCTGGAATGAACTTTGCAGGGCCTGGCACCAATTTGGAAAAGAGATTGACTTCCTGTAGATAGAGTGGAAAATTCATAAGCCTGTAGATAGAGTGGAAAAATATATATATAAATATTTTAAAGACGTTAAAAGCAGAATTTTGGCTGATCAAATGTTGCTTGAAGAGATAAACTCCATTCCAAACCCAACTCAAGAAGAAATCAACAAAGTCGCACTCAGCGCAAAAGATGATAAAAGGTTTATCTTAGATGATGGAATCAACACCCTAGCTCTTGGTCACTACAAACTAAGACCTGGTCCTAAGCCTTCTTTAAATTTATAAGTCTTTGGTTCGGAATAAGACGCCATCTTAAAAAATTTAAAAAATTTAGACATCTTGAAGACAAACAACAGGATATTTTTAGTAAAACAATCATCTTGGATAGATAACCCCTCAATCTGTAGGAAATAGACGCCATCTTGGAAAAACCTTCAGACCCGATAAGCCAATTATGATAAGTCATTGCAACCTTAAGTATAACCGACCTCGGAAAAAACATTTAACCTAACAGGATTATTTTAGTACTTCATTATAACCAGCCGCCATCTTGGAAAAACCTTGAGACCCCCCAATATATTAGGGTATCAATGGCTCAGAACCCGCATTTCCCTATATATCATATCTTTGAATGTGTTCTCTTAGAAATGGATCAAATTCAGCTAACAGATCAACCAAGATAATTTCCATTGTTAGCTAACAGATCAATACAATCAAGATAATTTCCATTGTTAGCTAACAGATCAATACAATCAAGATAATTTCCATTGTTAGCTAACAGATCAATACAACCAAGATAATTTCCATTGTTAGCTAACAGATCAATACAACCAAGATAATTTCCATTGTTAGCTAACAGATCAATACTACCAAGATAATTTCCATTGTTAGCTAACAGATCAATACAACCAAGATAATTTCCATTGTTAGCTAACAGATCAATACAACCAAGATAATTTCCATTGTTAGCTAACAGATCAATACAACCAAGATAATTTCCATTGTTAGGAGAGTTATGCAATCGATTGTTACCACGAAAAGCTAATCCCCTTTCAGCAAGAAACTTTATCACTACAACAACCCTCTTCAAGACTTCAGTCCAGTATTTGCAAGACTTCTCATTTTCCTTCTGAAGTTCAACATCAATTCGAGTAGACTTTTTGTATTGCATTATCATCGACACAGCAGCAAAATGATCTTTTGATTTTTCATGTGAGGTTATCCTTGCAATAACATTTTTCCAATCATCGAAACCAGTTATAAATTGATTCCATGGTGCATTACTAGTACCAGCACTGCCGGTTTTGCAACCAAATATCTTGCAAATATAACAAAACACTTTACCAGTTGAGGGCGAATATATGAGCCAATCCCTGCTTACAATTTCTCCATTTACCAGTTTTCTTATAAAATATTCCTTGCGTACATATCTAATCTTTTCACCAAATTGTCTACCTTTTAAGCTTAAATCAGATTTCAAATTCTGTGATGGGATATTCTCTGCACAATAAGCTATGAGATCAGCATTTATTTCCCATTCAGCAGGATCATTTGAAATAGATTCCTTACTATTCCTTATTCCCAATCCTAAATCTGCTACTGTTGGTTCCGCATCTGCTTGAATAACTGGTTCACTTGTAAAACTCATTGCACAACCGCATTGTTCCACAGTGTCAGCATTGGTTCTGGCTCTGGTATTACTATTCCTGGACTTGTTGAAGAAACGAAAGAGTTTATTGAAGTGCCATTGCCAGAAGTAGCATCTACTTTATTAACATATTTTAGCAAAGAACCTTTCATTTTTTTTTAATGCATCCTCTTTCCTTTGTTTTTTCTGCCGTTTAATATAGCCAGACTCGTGCTTTCTCTTGTACCCATCGCCATCGGACATGACTTGAATTTCTGAAAATCATAATAAATATTCAGTATAGAATAGACATAAAACATAAAAATAAAATAAAATATGTTAACCCATTTAAAGAGGGGGAAAACATTTAAATATATTCCATAAAACATTACATTTAACAAAACTTATTAATCATTTACAAAAACGTAATCATAACAAATAAAATACCTACCAAATAAAATCGTTCTTTTTAAAATAATACGTGGAATTCTGAGAATTTCATTTTTAAATAAATGTTAACTATTGATAAATTTAAACAAACGTTTAAAACAAATAACAAACCATAGATTGCTGAAATTTTAATGGCTTTTCATGATCATAACTAAAGTAATGATAGTGAGAGAAATACAATTAATGAAATGGTTACAATTTAATTTCTTTAAGGCATAATGTGTGTACAGATACAGAATAATCAAACAAACAGCGACTGTAGGCCCATTAATAACTACGTACAAAAATTAAAAAATAATGTAAATTGAATAACGTTTACATGACATTTAAATTGAAAGAAAGGCCTACAGCTACATTTTTATGCAAAGTGCCTAGAGCCTACGACGCTCCAAAAACGGCCCTGGCTATAACCATCTGAAAGTAAATCACACAACTAACTTTATTTACCCTGTGACCCAAGCAATATCAAACCATGTTGAGGCCTTTTGGAGTCGAATAAAGCGAAGATTTAAGTTTTTTTGCGGATCACAAGGTGATTTAAAGTGGAGTCGACTTGATGAAGCTATATATAGAGAGTATTTTGCTTTCAAGAGAATTTTTGGCAAAACGTTACACTTTATTTGCAAGATATGACAAGTATTCTCTCTAATGAAATAAAGTAAAAATATTTTTAGTTTATTTTGCTTTATTAGAGTTTATAAAAAGTTTTTTCTGAATAAAATTTAGTTGAAGAATGTAACTGTTTATCTTTTGAGTTTTTTCTTCCGTACGCGAATAGGAATCGACCGATTCTGTAAAATACACCAAACCAGCAGACTCGTAAACTGTCGGTTTTACCGAATTTAATGGGGGTGCGCCGTTTACATGTCTGCTAAGTTTTTCTACTTTTTTAAATTATAATCCAATATTATTATATTTTTAATGAACTATTATTACATTAGTTTTTTTTATTATGCTACTGTTGCTTTTACTCTATTTTTACCTCATTCTATAAATCTGGGTTTTGCTTCGTTTGTATTTTTTATTTTTTCCATTTTGCGGCCGTAAGATTCAGTTGACTCTGTTGACTGATCGGACTTCAACTTCGGTCGACTGGTCGGACTTTACTGTTTTTGATGTTTTATCATTTCTGAAAATTTTGTCGATGCAAACACTGTAATCTACAATAATTATTTCCGATAATTGATATTTCAAGAATACTTTTTTTAAAAATCTGGTTTTAAAAATCAAATTCTTCAAACTCATTAATTTCTTCTATTAAAAAAAAAAACTATGGTAATAAAAAAGAAAAATCATAGAACCTATTCTTTCGGAAGACTTGGGACTGCAACCCCAACACCACCAGTGGCGGACTGTCCATTAGGCTAACTAGGCTGCAGCCTAAGGGCCTGTGATTTTAGGGGGCCCGTACACGGGCCCCTTGGCCCCATGAAATACCCGTGCGTCAATCATTTACAATCTATCAGTCAGATTCAGGCTTTGATCATATCCGATAATCATGCAAATATTATCTTGTTCCTAAGTTGTGGGGCCCCATGGCAATTTCAGGCGGCTATTGTGGCCCGGACCCCCGGGTAAATTCCTCCTCTATTTAGCCTTCTGAAACAGTGCTAGCTGTAATAAATTATACGCTGCAGTTCTATGCCCAACACTGAGATCACTGACGTGAGTGACGTCATGTCCGGGATTTTTCAGTGCGTTGATAAACACTTTGACCGCAGTTCGGTGTTTCGTTTAAAATTTAAAATGTTTTGTGTTTTGCAGTTACCAATATCAGTCTTTGATTAATTAAAGTTTGATATACAGTATTATACCGATTTTTTGTGAAGTTGCAAAATTGTAATATCATCATAAGTCAGGAGCTCTAAAGCGTCATGAAAGAAAACGTGCGATAGAAGCACACACAGAAGTAAGTTCAAAAACTGTTATGATCACGGAGATATTTAGGAAGCAGAATTCAGTAACAGTTACAGAACAAATGCCTCTTGATGATACTTCTGTTCAAAGTGCTGCTGTGCACGAGGCAACTTCTCATTCTCAAGATGTTCGAAATGTAAAAAATGACGATAACGATAATGGGCCAAATCAGTTTGTTGATGCACTAGAGTTAGACGCCGTGACTAATGCTACTACTGATAATAAATTTGACGTTTATGAAGTTAATATTCAACTGATATTGCTATGTGGCCAACAGCAGTTACTGATAGTATGCGTGAGTACTGGGTTAAGAAAAGAAGTGAATTATGCCAAAACTCGAGTTTTGAAGTATCTAAAGTTACAGATGGGGATCAGCAAGCACGATATTGCTTGAATATATTTTTTATGGTTGTGCACAAGCTTACCTCAACGGAATTTAATTGATTCTGGGTATGTTACTCACCTCCACGGGGAAAGTATTCTGTTTCGATTACAAGTTATTTTCAACTAATGGGCACTATTGTTCACCAATTTAAGCGAGCTAAGTACTACTCGGTATCTATAGATATCAAACCAGATGTATGCAAGGTTGACCAATTAACTTGCATTGTTAAATATCTACCTGAAGACAGTTGCGTAACCGTTGAGCGTTTCCTCAAGTTTCTTAACATGACTGGGCATACTGCAAGTGAGATTTAAACAAGTCTTTTAACATTTTTAGAAAAAGCGGGTATCGACATTACAAACTGTTGTGGTCAGTCAAATGATAATGCCAGTAACATGTCTGAAGTTTACCATAGTATTCAGGCATTTATAAAGGCTCGGAATTCATGTGCTGAACACATCCCGTACTTTGCACACTCATTGAACTTGGCAGGAAATGAAGCAGCAAACTGTATTTCACAAGCTTGAACTCTGGTCAACCATAATGGATCGCTTCAAGGATACGTCTACTATGCTACAAGTCGCAGGTTTGGACCTTAAGACCGCTGCTTACATCTTGGGTGCTATGCAAAAGCGTCTTATTGCGTATTCAGCTGTTCGAGATAAGTTCTCCTTCCTATACAATATAGTTAATCTCCCTGTCTGCGTGAAGCCTTCAGCGAGTTGGTTGCGTATTCAGCGGATCTGGAACCTTCACTAAGTGAGGAAATGATTCAGTTCAAGTATTTCTTAAATAGTTCAACACAGAATGGCATGTTTCCACGTGTGAAGAAAAAAGGCGTCAACTACTGCACTAAAGTACAGCATTACAGAGTTGGGTGCTCCCCAGGCGTCTGCAAAACGTTTTCAAACGTTAATGTTGTATTCCGGATATACCTGACTTTAATGGTTGCCAATTGCACTGGTGAGCGATCATTCTCGGCACTTGGACGAGTGAAAAGTGCGATCCGCACAACAATGACTGATGAAAGATTAAATTTTTTGACACTCATGACGATTGAAAGTGATCTACTACGCGATTTGGACTTTGCTAACATCATCAGCAACTTTACCAAAGCCTGAGATCCTATATATAATAATGGTATCTGTAAATCATAAATAAACAATTTTAAGAAATAAATTATTTAAACTATTTTAAATAATTGCACCCTGAACACAAAAAATTGATATTGCTGAATCAGATGATATAAATACCACTATTTTAGAAAACCACACGTAGTAATTTCGTTAAAAATAAAGAATTAATTTTACTTTATCTGCTTTTTCACAACTTCTTGTCTGGACAAGCCTACACAGGGTTTATATTAGGCTGTGTTCGTTGTTATAAAAATCTTTTTTTTTTCGTTGACGAACGTTGATTATTGCGGACCATAAGGATTCAAGTTCTTAAACAGCTTTACTGTAAATTGTTAATGGCTTCAACTGCACTCTTTTTTTGTACATCGCAGGTAAGGAAATGTCCAGTTAGCTTCAATATTTGTAAATCTATTTGTATAAACAATGAGCTATTTTTTTCTGTTGTTTGTGCGACTTTGTATGGGATTTACATATACTTAGCCATCACATAACTAAGCTCCAATCCAAGTGTATCGTCTGTACTATTTGTTTAACCATTTTTAAAAAATACTTTTGTAGGTATCTGGTGTGATCAATGAGACTTTACCTACACTAAGCTCAATAAAATCCTGTTTCTGCTCTTCCAAAAATAAACCAAAAACTTATAAATTAAAGCAAAGTAATGTGAGAGAATTTGCTACCAATGACAGAAATGTTAAGAGGAAAGAGGTAAGAATGATATATGACATGTTTCTATAAAGCATTGTTATTTTGCAATTCTTTTTTAAGGTTATAAATTAATGATTAATTTTAGAAAAATAAAAAGTAAAATAAAATACTTGGTTTAAAAATAACCTTGAAAATTTTAAATTGTTTTAGAAAAGCTGCTGCTTATGAATAGCACTTGACTTACACTGATTTAAAGTTAGAAATATAAAGTTTATCTATATTTTTGACAAGCAAATTATATAAAAAGAAGTTTACATAATTATTTTTAGAGTAGCAGCTAGAACTTTCTTAGTTTTAATTGTTTATTTCAGTTAAAGCTACAAACAAAATAAGCAACCTAATTTTTTAAAATACAATTTCAAAAGATTTTTAGAATATTTGTATTGTAAGTAACTTAAAGCATTTTATTAGTAATTATGGTGTGAAATTAGTTCTGACCAATTTAATTAGCAGTATAAAAAATACTGTACAACCAAATTGGTTGTTAACATTTTATACGCATTTTGTTTTGATAAATTGGTTACATTGTGCTAAATCATTTACACCATAGCACCCTAATATCTCAATATCAATTGATCTTCAAAGTCCATAGTAAATAGCACCAACCAAAAATACACAACAGTTATTTAGATATCAGCAACTAAAGTTTTTTCTGATTTAGTATTTTTGCAACTGGAAGAGACCAAGAAGCAATTTAGAATTTCAGTATCTTAATTACTTATGCAAAGAATTCAAAAACAACATTTCTAAAATAATTGATTTTTAGAGCTAAAATGACTTTGTCAAAGAATTTTTCAATCTGTCCAAACTCTGAAAAATGTGCAAAACAAAAAATTAAAGCAAAATACAAAAGTTTTATAATGTACCTAAAATATCAATTCTAGTTAGAAAGATATTCTAAAACTGAATATGTTTGATTTGGAGATTGCACACCACAAAGAATGAAAAGAAAGTCTAAAGTGCACAAAAAAAAAAAAAAAAAGTACTAAATAACAGAAAACTTTCAAAAGTATCCAAATATCAGGTTGTTTTTTTTTTTGTTACAAATATTGCTCAATTTAATAGCTTTTTGTTTGATATTGGCTTAATATTTTTGTTGTTGTTGTTATTATTGTTGGAGGTTCAAATTTTGCCTGATTAATCAGTTTGAGCTCTAAAAAATGAATTATCGTTGAACTGGTGTTACTGAACAAATTATATTAACTCATTTAGCCCATATTAAGAAAGTGAAAATTTTGAATAAGTAGGTTCCACATGAGCTAAATGAAAAACAGAAACAAGTTTTTTGGAATATTGCTTAATGTTGTTTTCTTGTCACAAATCTGATTTATTTTTTAATTGAATTGTCACTGTAATGAGAAATCAATGCAATATAACAATTGCAAATGTTCAGGACGAATCACCAAAACACACTTCAAAGTACAATATTAATCAAAAGAAGATGGTGATAAGTGTCTAGCACAGGTGTGATTCATTATGATTTCATGAAACCTGGCTCATCTATCATAGTAGAAATAAACTGCAACCAACTGGATGAAACAATACAAAAACTGAAAGAAAAACAGCCCTTATTGGTCAACATATCAGTTCCTATCTTATTACATGATTATGCAAGACCATACACTTCACAAATGATTGTGGCATAACTACAGTAACACTATTTTTCTTAAAATTCAGACAACTTTTTATTGGGGATATAATTAACTTCCAATAATGCTGTAAAACTGGTCCTCCAGTAATTCATTTACTTTCAACTACCACTGGTCTGAACAACTTGCTTAAATGGTAAAAGTGTGTAGACAATATTGGGTGCATATTTGAATAAAACAATTTCTTCTATCTCAATTTCAATGTTATCTGCAAACCAATAGCATTGGAATTGAGCACCCAGCACAGATCCCTTTGTATCTCTCACTGATCTTCTTTATAACATGTCAACTCATTTCTTATGCAACATCTACCCACCTAAATCTATTATAACTGCATGTGATAAAGTTCATAAATTGCATAGAAGTCTTTCATAGTTAGCTTCATAGAAATTGCTGACATCTTTCTTAAGTACTGCTTCTTCTGCATGCAGCAGAAGTTTTACTTTGATTAAGCATACTTTTTTTCTCTCTTTTTTTTATCCAATTGTGTAAAATTTATTAACATAGAAAATCTTTTTCTTTGTTTTATGCGATCAAGTAACATTCTTGTTTAGAAAGTTGGTTTGTTAATTGTTTACTTAGGTGTTTAAAGTTAATTTTTAATCTCTTTAATATTTTTATTGATTAGATGAATTAACCTTCCTATACCATATGATGTACCTATAACAAGGTTATATACCTATAAAAGAATATACATATAATAAGGTTATAGGTATATTACTATACCTATAACCTTGTTATACCATATATATACCAGTGTATAAGTCGACTTGCTTTATGTACCATCTTATTATTTTTAACTGGAAAAAGAATTTTAATGTTTTATAAAAAAGGTGTAAGTGGTGTATTTTCCACAGAATAATATTTCTCTTCTTAATATTCTTAAAAAACAATTTTTATCCATACTAAACAACTAAAAGTCATTACTTATACACCGCACTATCAGAATATATAGCAGTTAAATTGTTAAACTTAAAACTTAAATTTTTTCTTGCAATTTCATCATTAAAGCTTAGATAGCAGCTTAACCAAATAGAAGGGTACCTCTCAATAAATTTAATACT
The DNA here is from genome assembly GCF_058129835.1 of Hydra viridissima. Lineage (NCBI taxonomy): Eukaryota > Metazoa > Cnidaria > Hydrozoa > Anthoathecata > Hydridae > Hydra > Hydra viridissima. Next base: position 736,544 of record NW_028324305.1, read on the forward strand.
TTGATAAAAGCAGCACCCTAATCAGTCACTAATTTGCAGGGTAAAACTTTTGTTCACTTGTCAATGTTTATTTATGAGGAAGTCTAATTAAAGTCCACTTTGAAAAACAAAAAGAACAAAAAGAAAAAAACAAAAAAATAATTTTATTTTAAAGAAATCAAAACAGGAAATAGTTTTATTTTAAAAAAGGTGTCAAGAATTGTTGAAACTGGATTGGCTTAAATAAAACGGGTTGATATATAAAATGGGAATTACAAGTGATTAAATAGAATTTTTGGAAAGTTTGGATCTACTAATTCTAATTTATGGCTGGAGTTATAAAGCTACTTCAATTGACAGTTATAAAGCTATATTCTTTTTTAAGTTTACTCTAAGCATGCTCTGTAATTGAAAGCTCATTTGATTCCAATCAAAAAGATATTTAACATTTTGTGTTTTAGTGTTAAAAATTAAGAATTATTAAAAAAAAAGTCTAGTTTATTTCCATAATAATTTGTGCTGATGTCTAGTTTAGATCCATAATAATTTGTGCTGATATTTTTTTCAAGCTTTTAATGCAAAAATTGAGCTGATTAAATTTCATCCAAGTTCAGAAATTTAGTAGTGGACAATTTGATAGGCTTTTGGAATTACAGTTCAGAGGCCTTATGTTTTAACTCCACTTGAATATTGGCTAACAGTTACAACAGGGTTTACACTAAAGCAACCCTGCATAAAGAGTAAATAATTATAGCAATTTGTTATATTTTATTGAAAAGTTTATGATTTTTTTTTGTATGCTTGGTATTATAGCCTGGTTTGAGAAATGTTGATCAATTTGGTCTTTGTCACCTTCCATCAGACTGGATTAATTTTATTCAAGTTCCGAATTCAAAATGGTCACCTAGTTTACACATAATAAATAGTTCTTCAATCCCATGGAATGTGTCCCACATATCAAGGAACTCTTTTTCAGAAAATAAATATGGTAAAAAATTCTTATTTTACCATTTTTAAAAACATTTTCATATTTTGACTCTTTTTATTTTTTTACTCATCAAAATTAATAATAAGGATTGGTAAGGAAATAGCATAGTATGGTTGAAATGATCACAAAGCATTTTTTTATGCTGTAGGTTTACATGCTCAAAATAGTTTTTCTGGACTCTTACATAGACAACTTTTGACAAATAAAGTTTTGCATAGTAAGTACTCAAGTTCTCTTCTTTTTTTTTTTGTAGAAACATTTTCTTTTATGCTTGAAGTGTTTTATTGTAATTTTTATAATTTGTAAAATTAAAGTCTTTTATGCTAACCATTACAGTTTTTAAAACAGTAAGGTTAATTTAATATAAATATATGTCTTTTTTGAAATTGTCTTAGTTTAAAATTCTTTATAATGATCCTCTTTAAGATATTTCAAAACGATATAAGAGCACTGATCGGCTGTCAAAGAGTCAAGTATTGTTTCTTGAATATCTTGCCAATCAACAACCCAGTAATGCCAATGCACAAGCTGAGTATTTGAAGGTGATTTTTTTTTGTCTTATTTTAGTTTTAAAAATTGTTTTCCATTTGCATTATTTGTATTATTTATAACCTTTAAGCAACTGGAACAAGCGTTTTGTTAGTTTAAGTTGTACAGCGACAGATGTTTTTTTAGGCTGTTGTAAATGAGGATCCTGAGTATGTTATCAAGAGAATTGCAAGTAATAATTTTGCCATAAATGAAGATGTAAAAGCTATACATATCAAAGCATTGATTCTTACTGATCAACTTTCTCCAGATGAATTAAAGCGAAAGCTTTCCAACAACTCATTTAACAGTGCTACAGGGGTTGAACAAAATCCAATGCATGTTGTGGTTATAGATGATAAGAAGAACACTTATAAGAAATATAAATCGTTATATAATATGTTTATGTTTGCAATGTCTCTTTCTTTAATGTACGTTATTTTTACTCGCTTTGTGAAAATGCCCAGTCTTTTTAACAGCAAGGAGTTTCTTCCTGATCAATCTGAAAAAACGTTTAAGTTTGAAGATGTTGAGGGTTGTGATGAAGCAAAAAAAGAGTTAGAGGAGATTGTAGAATTTTTAAAAAACCCAGGAAAGTTTCAAAAACTTGGGGCAAAGTTACCTGGTGGTGTTTTACTAATTGGTCCTCCAGGAACAGGAAAAACCTTATTAGCACGTGCCATTGCTGGTGAAGCAGATGTTCCTTTTTTTTTTGCATCTGGTTCAGAATTTGATGAAATGTTTGTTGGAGTGGGGGCAGCTCGAATCAGAAAGCTATTTGGTATGATTTATTGTGCAACTTCATTTGAAAAACAATTGATATAACCTTTTATTTTGGAGATTTGATAAATGTTTTTGTTGGTTTTTTTTTTTTTTTTTTTTTAGCATCTGCAAAAGAACATGCTCCATCTATAATTTTTATGGACGAATTAGATGCTATTGGCGGTAAGCGTAATGCAAATGACAATCAACCATACTCTAGAATGACTCTCAATCAGCTTCTTGTTGAGTTAGATGGGTATGCTTCTAACTTTTTATTAGTTTTCATTAACAAGTTTGACAATAGCAATCTAAAAGATGTAAAATTTAAAAAGTTGTTCAAATTGTTCTTAAGACTTCTTTTCATCAATAAATTTTACATTTGTTTTGTTTGAAATTTTTATTTTGAACATTTAGTAGTTAGTTATAAATTTAACATTTTTGAAAAGTTTTTAAATAATGAAAAAAAAAATTACTTTAACTTTTTATGTTTAGTTGTGCAAAAAGTTGTTTTTAATATTTTATAAAATGTAATTATGTTCTTATTAACTGTATTACCTTCTAAGTATTTTAAATCAATTTTAGTTTTACTCAAAATGAAGGAGTGATTGTGATTGGTGCAACAAACTTTCCAGAAATACTTGACAAGTAAGTGCCTTATATAATTCTTGATAGATGGTTGCCCAATAAAATCCTAATTAGTTAAAGATTCTTAATTCTCAGCATAATTAGTTTGATAAAGGCTAACTAAATTTCCTTGCTGCTGTTTAGAGCCTTGACAAGGCCTGGTCGATTTGATAGTAAAGTGCATGTTACCATGCCAGATGTTAGAGGAAGAAAAAATATACTTCAACTTTATTTAAAAAAAGTTCCATGTGCTAATGGTATGCTAGTTTGTTTTAAATGAACTTATTGCATAAGATTTTTTTCCCCTTTTTTTTGTTGCATTTTTATCTCTTTAGGTAACAGTTTGTTGTAAGTTTGTTGTAGTAAATTGAATTTTGTTTCTAATTTTTTTGCATTTGTAACACTTATTGAAATTTAGGCATTTACTTCTGTAAAGCCTTGCTGCATTATGCATAAATTAAAACTTCGTTCAGTGTGCTGAATTCTGATATTGCATTAAAAAGCATGAAAATGTTTTAATATGACATTAAAATTGGTTGTATTTTCAAAATTCTGGGGTCATCCCGAAATTTTAAAAACTAGGTTTTATAATTGTTGATAAAAGAAACCATATTTAGTTATTTTGTTAAAGTTAAGCATTAATGATTTAATACAATGCATTTGTATTGCATTTGATACAGAAACCAAATCCAAATTCCAAGCAAATCATTAGCCAAGCATTTAAATTTTTTTTTTATTTTTTTTTTAGTTTAGAAACAATTTTTCAGATTTTTTCTTAATTTATTTGATGACTAAATCTTTATAGCTGAACTTTTAATATGGTATCAAAAGCTAGCACACATTTGAAGGCTTTTAATGTTGCACTAAAACCATATGTCCATAATAAATTCATGTTTAAATGAATTTAAGCTTAATGTTTTAAGTTTATATGCAGCAAAATGTTTCAAGACACTATGGTAGAATTTGCCAAAGCTGAAACAAAGGCATTGTTGGAGGAAACATAGAGTGTATTCTTCTCTGTTTTTATTTCTGATAGAATAAAAGAAAATTCTTTGCATAGATTTTTGCTCAATTTTTTAAAAGTTAAATTCCAGGATCAAGTATCTCTAAGAAAGTTTTACTGCTGGGTTTTTACTTGACCCAGGTAAATTGAGGTAAATTCCTATTTCCAAAATTAATTTATGCATTGGTTTTTATAAATAGAGAAAAATCACAAATAACTATTTGTTTCATACTTTATATATTTTTGAAATTGCTGCTAATTTATTTTCATAAAAGAATTGATTAAGAACAGGTACGAGTATACAACAGGCATTTATTAATTTTTATTTAGAGGAAATTAAAATTTTAATGAGTTTTGAGTGTGTTAGTAAAAGATTGTTGTATACTGCTAGCTATTCTTAATCAGTTTTACCCTTTATTTGCCCAATAATAAGAATTTTATAACAGTAATTCATTCAAAGCATTTTAAAACTTAATATTGATATATAGTGTAGTTGGCCAAGTATGATGATGTGGGGGAAAAACTTAATATTGATATATAGTGTAGTTGGCCAAGTATGATGATGTGGGGGAAAAACTTAATATTGATATATAGTGTAGTTGGCCAAGTATGATGATGTGGGGGAAAAATTAGACATCTTTAACCAGTAAAAATCATAAAATTTTTATAAACTTTAAAAACTAAAAAAAAAAAAAAAAAAAGTACAAGAAAATCATAGAAAATATATTTAGTTTGGAATTTGTATCAGTTATGTGAATTGGATATGTAAACAGTTAGGTCTGAAAGTGATATTTGCTGGTTAGCTGGCAGGATCCTGAAGTTTTAAATTATGTTGTTCATATATTTACAGTAGCACTTAAAAGTATGTTGATCAACTCATTTTCTTGAATAACTTTGCAATAATCAAGCAAAATTCTTGAAATCTTCACTGATTAGTTTTTATACTTTTAGCTAGAGATTAAGACCCTTTAGTTAATGAGGTTGTCATCATATTTTTTAACTTTTAGTTTTCCGTTGTTAACATTACGGAAAACTAAAAGTTAAAAAATATGATGACAATCCCTGTCAGTGTTTTGTTTGTTTTTTTTTTCAGTATTTTTGTTTGTTTTTTATCAACAAGTTAGTAAAACCCTTTTTTTTTATTGGATAAAATTAAGTAAATATGTGATGCATCTGACCAAAACCAGTCCGGATGTCGCGTTATGTTATATTGAGAAAACCATCAAAACATCTCAAAAATTCAATTTTTATCATTATTTATTTTTTTGCATAATTGTTTACATAATTAACTTTTCTTTGCTATTCAAACTTAACTTTTAATAAAAAATAATTTTTTGATGGTTAATTTGGTGATTTTTGTGAGGCTATTGTCTTAAAATTGCCACCACGTGTAAACAAACTTGGCAAGCGTTGCTATCACGTGGTTTCATATTTGCTCATAACTTTGGCTAGGGTCAAGCTAGAGCAATAATTTTTGCATCATTTTAAAGCAGAATGTTATACCTTTTCAAATATGTATCACACTCAAAACTTAAAATTTTATACATGGTTTTGGTCAGATGGGTCACATATAAGAACCTGTGATTATTTAAATACGTAATTCAACATATCAGCCAAGTCAACGCTACCTTTCCTGCTGTTGTATATCAGCATCAGCATTGTGTATCTTCAGACAGGTCACAATGTACATCAACTTGTTCTTTTTGCACTACCAATCAAGGGTACCAATCAACTTAGTGTTCAACTGATTTGTTGATTGTTATATGTAAGATGAATAACAGTTATGTAATCATTTTACTAGACTTCAGTCATTATCAAATATATAATCAAAGAAGTCCTTCTTTTGCTTGCTCATCTTTTTAGATGTCATCAAAGGATAACCTACTAATGTGTTAGATTTATTCCAATGTATTTTCGGATACATTAAGAGATCAAAAATGATAAACCAGTTAAAGACCACATTTGAAAAATGATCAAGCTACATTTTGGCTTTTTTTTGGCTTTTGCCCCTGTTATATTCAGCTGCAGTTTAACTATATAATAATTGACTATATAACTAGAAAACCGATCAAATTACACAGATTTAGCTTAACAAGTAAGTGAGCTATGGTTTTTTGAAGTTTAAAATCTAATTTACTCAAAACAATAAAAATGTAGCTTGATCGTTTTTCCAGTGTGGTCTTCAGTTGCTAAATAAAATGTTGATGCCTGTAAAAACTGGTTCATGACATAAATGAGCAACAAGACATTAGTAGAAAATCTACTCATAGGTTTTTTTTTTTTTTTCTTTAAGGTTTTTTTCTTCTGAAAGATAAAAATCATGAATAAACCTAAAATTTAGCGTCATACTGACTATGATTTTGAAACTCTACTCTTTAGGCTATTTGGGGTTTTTTTATTGACAATTTCTTTACTTAATTGCAGTAACGATTTAGTACTAAAGTAAGGATTGAACTAAATTAATTAGTATCAGGAGACATCCTTAAAATAAATAGCATCAACAAAATGGTAAACAAGAAACATTTGAGTTTGATCAGTGTAAATTTAAATAATACCACATTTCCTATAACACGCATTATAACGTCTATCTCCAAAATCTTAAAAACATCAAAACTTACAAAGCGAGATAAACATACTTTTAAAATTAGCAAACACAAAATACTGCTAAAGGCCTGAGCTTTCAAGTTAAATATATGCAAATACTGAAAATAAAAACTGTTTACCTGTTGGATCAATATTCGAGTTTGTGTAGCATTGATCGTGTTTTAGTTGTGTAAAATTGGTGATGTTTTTTGTTTTTGAGAATCTAATTTTTTTAGATGTTGATGCTGAGGTTTTGGCAAGAGGATCACCAGGATTTTCCGGTTGTTATTTTTTATTTTTTATTTTTTTGTTTAGCTTACAAAGTCACTTAAAATATTTTTTTCTTATGTCCCTTAGCTCAGTAAAAGTCTCAAAATACTTTAACATGTTAATTTTTTTTTTAGGAGCTGATTTAAGCAACCTAGTAAATCAAGCTGCTTTGCGTGCTGCAGCACTAGGGTGTGAGCTAATTACCATGGAACACATCGAATGGGCAAGAGATAAGATAATGATGGGTGAGTAAAAGAAAAGTTTATATTTGATTTCGCTGTACAATTATTAAATATGATTTTGGCAAAATATAAAAAATTATATTAGGCACTTTTTTGTATATTATTTTGTCAAAATTTATACATTAAAAAAACCTACTTGCTATTCACTTAAAGTAAAACATGAGTTGATAAATAACAAATAAATTTTGAATCAGAAACTTAAAAAATTTTATCTGTTCATGAAGAATTGTTAATCTATGATGCAGACCATCAACTGCATGAAACAGTTTCACAATTTTATCAATATTGCTCATGTCATTTGGTGAACATCACAGATTGTGTAGCATTGACTTTGTCATATTTGATAAAGCAGCATGAATTTTTCTCAATATGGCCTGATCGAAGTTAACTTGCTATTATATATCTTGATAGAGTTTTTCACAGTCGTACATTAGCACCCTAATTAAAAGTTTATGTTTTTGGAGCCAAAAGTTTTGCTGATTTGTTATTACTAGTTATAATTCTTTACCCAAGAAACTTTTGTTGTGTTTAAAATTTGATATTTTAATGTGTGATTTTTATCAAAATTGTTGTAATCTTATCAATTTAAGATAAAATCTTACAACATCTTTATATGTTTATGAAAATACATTCAAAAGATTTCAACAAAAATTTCGGATTCACGTTGTCATTTGAGGATTGTAAAGAAAGGTTCGTATGATCAAAAATAAAATAGTTATTTGAAACGTCAGTTTAAATAAATGGTAAATAAATAGATTGCTAAATTAAATTTTGGGGAGTTTTGGCACAGTTTGACCCATTCCTCGCTGGTATGTTAACTTTTAAAAGTCGAAATGAAGAATTTGATTTTAACGCTTACAGGTCCTGAACGTAAAAGTGCTGTTATAGCAGAGAAAAATCGAAATTTGGTTGCTTATCATGAAGGTGGTCATGCGATTGTTGCTTTATTTACACCAGGTATTTTTTGTTTGTTGATGTTAAGTAAATGTCCGCTAAAGAATTCGCTATACTTTTAAAATGTTTTTACTGTGTTAAATTTTTTTTATAGACGCTGAGCCTGTTCACAAAGCTACGATTATGCCTCGTGGTTCTGCGTTGGGGTACGTGATGCAACTTCCAGAAAAAGACGATTTATCATGGACCAAAAAACAACTGCTTGCGAAAATTGATGTATGCATGGGAGGAAGAGTTGCCGAAGAAATGATTTTTGGAGAGGATGCTATAACTACAGGTTTTTATTTATTTGAACTTTTAATAACTGTGATACAATTTTTACGTGTAAAACTTGGAGTTGTAATTTTTAGGTGCGTCTAGTGACATGCAGCAAGCCACTCGAGTAGCACGAGCAATGGTCACACAATACGGAATGAGCGAAAAGGTATACTTCATAAGGTTATTAAAAAATATTAAATGGGCTTTTAGATTTGATGGTATTGTGATTTGATGTCTTTCGTTTTTCGTAGATTGGAACTGTTCTAATAGACGAAGAACAAGATAAATTAAGTCCCGAGCTTCAATCTCTTATCGAAAGTGAGGTTAAACGATTGATCCAGGTATTGATATATGCAAAATAAAGCGTTGATGTATGTATGTATGTATGTATGTATGTATGTATGTATGTATGTATGTATGTATGTATGTATGTATGTATATATATATATATATATATATATATATATATATATATATATATATATATATATATATATGATGGCTTGATATAACTGGTCAAATATTGCCTCTAATAATTTTTTTTAAAAACTTTTTAGGACTCATACAACCGTGCAAAAAGTATTTTAACAAAGCATGCGAAGGAGCATAAGAGACTAGCTGAAGCGCTACTTAAATATGAGACCTTAAATGCAGAAGAAATAGATTTGATCATTAAAGGAAAACCAATCCAAGGGAAATAGTTTTTAAATGATCCATATTACATTTTAAAATCATAAAAATGACTTTTATTAAAGTCCTAAAAATAATTTAGTTTTATTAAATTCCTGCTGCAAGAATTTGATACTTTTTTTTTACTCTGTGAATGTAAAAACTTTTGATGATGTTTGTGCCTGATAAATTAGGTTTGAAACTTGAACCTTACTACACCCTTGAATCTTAGTAATTTATAAAGACATTAACAAGATATGGGTAATACGCATAACATACGACCTTACATTAGTTAAACACTTCAAATGGACAGCTTTCTTTGATGCTTTCACTATGGGTCGGTTTCATGCTTAAATCAAGTTTTTAATGTTATTGTAGAAAACTTGTTTTCATCTCCAAAAAAGGGTCAATTTTATTGCATTTGAGATGCATATTGTAAATATTGATTTGTTTTTTAAGTGAATTTTTTTTCGACTTTTTTTGTGGAACTCAAAAATTGAACTTAATGAGTCCAACCATTTTAGTGCAGCTGGCTATCATAAAAATATTTCACCTCTGGACACCAGCGTGTAACTTTGCATAGTGATAGTAGACGTTATGAGCAACAAAAAAATAGCGAGACACAAACTTGTTATGATCTGGAATCGTTTTACAGATGAATTATTCAAAATGGCCAATGGCGGCCATTTTGAATGTATTTAAATCATAACTGTAGAACCAGAAGTGATATCCACTTCAAATAAACATCGATTTGTTCTAAGAGAAAAGTTACATAAAACTGACTGAAATCAATGTTTTGAAATTTCAAGATGGCTGCCATCGGCCATCTTGAAAGTTTTTAAATGGTCATAACTTTAGAACTAGTAGTGACATCCCCTTAAAATAAACGCCGTCTTGTTCGATGATATAACAAGAAACTCATATTTACATACATTTACGTATTTACATATTTACAATACACTTTTGGATTACTATTCGTCATGGAAGGAGATCTGGAGAACATGGTCGAATTCCGGGTCTTCTTCAACTTCTTGCTCTTCATATGAATCACCATTTGTTTCTTTGTAACAATAGCTGTTACTTGCATACAGCTTAGTGCATGGTAAACCATGTCGTTCACATGAACAGTTTTTACACTCAGTTTTGCACAAACAACGAATCAGTTCCTGGCAATGTCGAGAAATCTCCGGCAGAGTGCACCAAAGTGGTGTACTCTGCCGGAGTTTTGGAATAAGTGTACCTATTGTGACGTTTATGCGTTGCCCTGATCCACGATCTTCCCGTGTTTCGGACTTCAAGCTTTTTGGGACATAGCGATCAAAAACAATGTCAAGGCGCTGCACGGATCTCAGAAGTCTGTCCACGAATGGTCCAATCACATTTTCGCAGTAGCCAGAGAATGTCTTTGACGATCTCGGGTGAAACATGTGTACGAGTGCTGCACCATCAACAATCAGAGCAAAAACCTTATAGTCAAGGTTGAAGTCTTGTTGTTTCTCGCTACCATACTGCTCCAAACAAATGAGGACATCTGATTTGCTGGTGGCCTTACGCTTCCTTCCGAATTCAGAAATTGACGGTGGATAACGGTTGTTTTCGTGTGAAAAGAAATCCTCGATATCACCAACACGATTTTGACTTGCTACATACATTTTACAAAAGTATTTGGAGTCATGTTTAAGATCAGTGATTTTAGTTTTATGTTTAGAACCTGGAATTTTCAAACTGTGGAACAATTCAAATTTGTTTCTTTTCAAAGGCTCATGGATGACTTTTGTCTGGACACAAGACGGTCAACTACGTACTCGTTGTATTGCTGTTGCCCTGTGATCTTGGCTTCTTGAACAGTTTTTTTGGCTGAATTGGACATTATAATCTTATGGTTGTCTGCTGTCTGCAGTAACTGCTCCGCAAAAGGATTCCCATCATCGTGCATAGATTTCACCACTTCAGACACGTGATGAAGATAACGAGTCTGAAAACTATTACTGTCTTCATGATGGCGACGGTGTTGATAACCCAAAGAAGCAGAACTGCGAACTTCATTCTCAAACTCATTAATTATTCGAGAAATTTTTGGACCAGCCACCATCCACTTAAGAAGAGCAGTTTCGTTATGAAGTACATTGATTGCTCCTCCGTCACTCTTGATCAATTTGTTGTTCAGTTCGTGAAGCTAATCATCAGACATGGCAAAGAAGTCCGCGTTAGTTTTCCTACTTGTGAGGTGGCCCTTTTTGAATTCCTCAAACACATAAGGGTGTCGGACAGGTAGCTCTTCCAAGGTCTTAATGAAAACCGGCAACCAGCGAGAGTAATTAGTTAGATCAAGTGCGAAGAACCACGGAGCAATCTGCTTAAGCATTCGCACGTACTCCTCAAAGTTTGATTCGCGAACACTGCGCACAAAACTCAGTAGCAGGCTCTCCAACTCCATAACGGTTTGCCAATAAAGAGACTAATTAGATTCGTTGCTTTTCCTGGAAATCCACTCTTCCAATGACTCAACCATGTCCTTACAATCTAGCTTATACGCATCATCACGAAGAATGAAAAGAGATGCCAGGCTCACTTCGTGCGCATATCTTGTTCTCTTTACGTGCGACGATTTAAGCAGCGACTCACTCCTTCCAATGCTAGCAACCTCTGCTTTTATGAACATTTCAGTCCAACCACTGCCTTTCATTGTATTGTATTTATTCGTCCATTATTCGTCCGAATTTGGTTATTACTACGACCGTGACGTAGTATAATGGCGTCAACAAGACACAAATCTTTCTTATCTTTAAAGACCAATTTAACAAATTTTATTCGCTTAACGGTTTGTGTCTCGATTGTTTTACATACAGGAATATATAACCTTTAGTTGTGCAAATAGATTTGTTGGCGTCCGGCAGTGAAATATTGTTACGTCAAAAAGCATCAACCGACTGCACTATTTCAACTGACTTTCGATTGTTGTGTTGGAAATATTTAAAATTTCTAAAATCACATAATTATATGACAATCTGAATTAATTAACGCTTTAATTTGCATATAAAAATTACAGAAAGTCAATTGTAATAAAAAATCTTCAGAACAGAATTTTTTTAGATCAATACTATAACATCACGTCTTTATGATCACCACTATAACGGTTGACTATTACTGTCAATAACTGGAAAGTCTCAAAAAAAACTTACTCTAAAGCGACCGTAGCACCAAAAGAATTATTTTCTATACGACATTGCGCGGCCACCTACGGCAAAACTTGACATGTCTTAGGGCCTGTTTATATGGAAAGCGGGCTGGCTCGTTTCCCGAAATATCGACGTCATCAATATTTTAACTTGATTTTATTTTGCGCTTATATGAACAAACGAGCTAGCCAAATTCATGAAAAGAAACCGTGAAAGCCTAAAATTTGTTTTCCATACATTAATGGGAGCCACACCAGTTATTATGTTATGCCACCATAAATTAGTTCTACCAGTTTTAAACCAGCAACTAGAATTTTTTCTATTAAGGCGCCTCTCTCTTGCTTTTTCGTCTTTTCTTGCTTTTTCATCTTTTCAAGTGATTGTGATCGTTTTAGTAAAAGAATAATATTTAAAAAATTATCAAATTTAAATTTGTGAAGCTTACATAATATAATTAGGCTTTTAAAAAGAATTTTTGGGTTATAATACCAGTTTAACATATTGTTAAAATGCAATGTGTTTTTTTGTCGCTAGTTGCTATCTTTAAAGTTATTATTTTACCGATAAAGAGGCTAGTCCTGCTAGAAAAAGCCAGGCTGACCTCGATGTCATTTTTTATTTTTTTGGCAAAAATTCATTTAAACGCAAAATTAAATTAAGTTGAAATAAGGACGACGTCGAGATCTCGGTGAACAGGCTAGCCCGCTTTTCATATAAACAGCCCCTTAAGCTTTTAGAGATGGGATGGGAGATCTTGCCCTACCAAAGAAAAACTTCGAAGATATTGACCATTTCGAAGCCGACATCCGTAAATTCTTCTAGGCAGGCAGATTCTACTAGGGTGGAACCCAATAACGCGATCTATTTATGAAGAACGAAAGAAACTTTCCGAATTAACAAATTCAACCTTGTCCTAGAATGTCTTCAATAATGCGAGGAGGGAAAACAGGATATTGTGAGGAGGGTAAAAGAAAGAAATTATAAACGAAAACTTTCATTTTTACACGTCTCAAACGTATTACTTATCGATCAAAGTGCGAGACAGCCGAACCACCAATAAAATTTAAAATATTTTAATAATTACTTCTTTTGTTTTATTTCAAAAGTTTTCCAAAATGCCAAAGACCTACGAAATTAGTGTTGAAGTACGGCAAATGGTTGTTGATAATCACAAAGTGGAAAGTATGATAAAAGCAACAATACAATTAATAATACAAAAATATAAAAAAGCTAAAAGTGTGCAAAAAATAAAACACGTTCAGGCCGTCTACCAAAAACAACATCTATATAAGATAAGCTTATTGTACGAGAAATAAAGCGGGATCTTGTTATTTCTGTCAGAGCTATTAAATAGAAACTAAGCGTGAGCTTAGTTTTCTCTTCTAAAAGAACAATGCAACCTAGACTTATTCTACAGAGTTTTCTGGGTCCTGCGCCACAAATAAAAAACCTTTAATTTCAAGAAAAAATAAGGTAAGTATGGGTATTAAGGCCCACCTAATAGACTTTTGGTCATTTAGGCTTTAAAAATTAAGTTTAAAAAAATATTTTCGATTGCTGCTTAAGATTAATCATTCCTTGATGTAAAAATCTTATCTGCATATTGAGGAAATAATTATAACAAAAGTTATTCATGTTTTTGTAGCATACCTTAATTGGGCCTTATTACCCCCTTATGGGGGTAATAAGACCTATGTAAAAAATACAAAAAATAAATAAAAACCAGAAAAAAGTTTGGAAACATTCTTTTAATGCATAGTTTATCTCACATTTATAAAATAATAAGTAATCTTGCATATTTATATACTTTAAAAGAATCAATTTTTTATACAACAGTGAATAACAACAGAAAATTAAAAAATTCAATAAAGAAATGTTACAAAGAAAAACATTATTCTTCGCAGAATGGACATACTAATTCTTCCTCATCTTCAGAATCATACCCCATGCACCCCTCGTGGTATCATACTTTACATTTACAACATTGTCGCATACTTTCTACAGACTTTTGCTGGCATAACAAACAAAACCAATCATTCACATCCACACTTACAGACTTACTTTTCTTTGCACTTGGTTTTCCTTTGCCTTTATTCTTTTTATTAACAGCTTTAGAAGTGGAAGATTGAGAATAATCTTTTTTCAGGTCTTTAGAAACATTTGCTTTTCCTTTGCCCTTATTCTTATTATTAACAGCTTTAGAAGTAGAAGATTGAAAATCTTCTTTCGTTAGGGCTTTAGCAACATAGTTAAAACTTTTTTTGCGACCGACCATAGCCATATTTTTCTTTTTAGCAGGACTCGGCATTAAATCATTGAAACTTGCATTAAGATTAATTTCAGGTTGATCGACTGAAACTGTTGAGGGACTGGGTTGGGTGACTGAAGCTGGTGATTTTTAGTGGGCCTTATTACCCGCTTTGAACCTGTTACGTTTATCGATAATGTATCCTTTTGTTTCAACACTTGCATAAATATTACATGATGAGTAATGATAACGAATAAGTACTTAATGCAAATAAATGCAATTGAAAAAAATAGAAGCTTTATAAAATATTTTAAAATGTAAAAACACGTATCTTAAAAATTAGACTTAAGCAATTTTTGACGAAACTAACAAAGTAATCTTGCTTTGTCGAACGCGCGGTAAAGAAATGCTGATTTTTTTTTGCTGCCAGTGATAAAACCAGATAACTCTAATATTTTAATGTCGAAAAAAAGTTTCACAATTTATTTTTTCCCTAACTTTGGATTAGTGGGCCTTATTACCCGCCGGGCCTTAATACCCATACTTACCTTAGAGTTCTTGAATTGGCCTGCTCAAATTCCGGATATCAATCCAATTGAAAATTTCTGGTACTAATTTGATGACAGAGTTAATAGGCGTGGGCACAGTAAAATATAGCAAAGTTTCTTTTTAGCTTTAGAGTCAGCTTGGCATAACAATCCTCAAAAATATTTACAAAATCTAATTGACAATATTCCTCGTCGGTTGCGAGCAGTAATCGATGCCCCAGGACTTAATATATTATCTTTAGCAGTAATCAATCCCCCCATCACTTATATTTTTTTATAGTTGATATTAAATGTCAGCTATAAAAAAATATCTCGGATATACTTAGTAAAATTTAAAAAGGTATGAATACTTTTGACGCTTCCTAATATCTCGATTTTTAAAAAAAAATCATTTTTTTAGAAGCAAGATTTAAGTTTGCAAATATAATAATTTATTTTGTTAATAGTTATGATAATTTTTTTTTTAGTATCTATTAAAATTATTTAAATGAATTTGGTTTTTGTTTTATTTCTACAACATATTTTATAAAAGGGTGTGAATAATTTTGTCGCGTATTATATCTCACCGACAAAATGATAATTTGTTACTATTTTACAACTTTCATTAAAAAATCGAGACCAGAGACAAACGAATATCAAAAGGGAACTGACAAAATCTAATTATAAAAGACGAGAAAGACCAGCAGTAACTATTATCGAAATATATTTTTTGAATTATGAGTTATTGTATTGCTATTTTTTGAATTAAAATTTTGAAGTTTTACCTAGATCTAAAGAAGTTAACGAGTGAACCATGTTCATGTATAAAAACAAACCATACATGAACCATAAAACATAAACAAAACACAAATCCCTAATAAACAAACATTAAAGAAATCCACCTCCTCACACAAAAAATCCACCCCTTCACAAAAAACTAAAACAATGAGCATTCAAAACATAATAACACACCACGAATCCTTTTTTTGAATCCCTTTTTTTAAAATCATCCTTCATCGGAGGACGGCCGTGTTGCTTGGAATAAAACTCAAAGCAAAAGATCGGCAACGAAAAAAGAAGTTCAAGCTTAAGAAACATTTTCTTTTACAACGAAGCGAAATTTTTTTTCTCTGCATATCAATCTTTGATTCCTAAATTCAAAATACTTTATCCTGTAACCTCTTGCTAAATAAAACCATGAATTGTCTGAACTCCTACGCGTCCGTAAGAGAGTTTTACTTTTTTTGGTGATCCAAGAAAAGATTAGATTTTTTAAAAACATTTTACAAAGTTCTTTCAATCTTTCAACCTTTTTATTATAGTTAAATTGACCAACTTTATATTGAACAAAAAACAATTGAACAGGAAGTGAACTCATCACTTTATTTATTTAAAGATTCTGGTTTTAAATTTTTTTTCTCTTTTGATTTTATAACTTTTGAAAAACAAACTTTCAAAAATCATATTACTTACAGATAAACATGTACGTGTGTAAGTCTATTTTGGTTCATTAAGCAGCGGCTCAAATCTAAGAAAAAAATCGGCAAAAGTTTTCAAACCAATCAAAATAGAGATTTTAATGATGAAGGAATTTAAAATGTTCTCTTTGGGCTTTTTACAATAAGTTAGTTGTCTCGAAAAAATTTTTTTTTACATCACAGAATATGTAGTTCAACGTTTGAAATAATATTGTTGTAATAAAACAAGTTGTAAGTTTTTTTTTAATCAAACACTAATTTCACGGATCTTAAGAATAAGTTTCAAGCTTTTCATTTTAAGGTAAATATATGCCATTTAAGCGCTAAAAGTTAATTTATTTTTTGTAGGCTCACATAAGCGTCCGCATTAGCTAAAAATTGACGTATTTTTACAGGAAGGAAGATATTAATTGCGCAACTCTAAATGAATCGGAGTTAACAGCTAATATTGCAGATTGCTATTGGATACAACTAACAGGATCTTTTAGTGAAAAGAAACAGTTTTTTAGATTTTAAGATTTTTTTTAGTCTGTAAGAAAGAGAAACCATCTCTATTTATCTGAAGAAGTGTTTAATGGAGGGTTTTTTTACCGACTCCATGTAACTCCACTGTACTGAGAGTTGAGATGGATTGGATCAAACCAATTCGGAATAATTTTATTATGTAGCGGTTTCTTATCTTTCCATGTTTAGTTTGCCCGCAGGATTTCGAGCTGAAATTTAGTTTGCCCGCAGGATTTCGAGCCTAAAAGCAAGTAAATTTTTTTCTTCAGTGTAGTTCAAGCGGAAGCCAGATAAATTATTATCCAAAAATTATTATTTTATTAGCGATGTGTTCCATGAATGCAACTTGAAACCGGCCCATTCTTCTGAGGAAGAAAAATTTATTATACTTGAAGCCGATGGCTCTATTGACGAAGAAGAATTTAATGTAGATGCAACAGATCATTCTACCTTTAAAAGGAACTCTGTTCGGTTCCGTTCATTTCACATTCCTTTTATTCTATAAATTATTCTATAGTAAATCACTAATTTTGAAAAAAAAAAAAACAAATTGTATTCCATTTTAAAGAGATTTGTTAATTGGTTTTGTGGGTTTACTTTAAATATAGAGCGAAAAAATGCAGTCAAACATGACATATATAAGTTATATATATAAGTTTTATATGTCATATATAAGTTATATATATAAGTTATATATATGAGCAGGCGAAAAAAATTAGAGATAAATCCTTTTTAATTGGTCAACAACTTTTTGTACCTAATTTAGTTGTTTTTTTTTTCACAGTAAAGACAAAAATAACAATATAGAAAGTACTATATTCGGTTTAAATGATGGTGGATACGGTTTATGGTGAAATTTGAACATTTGATATCATCAAATTTGTACATACAATATCATCAAATTGCAAAGCGCACCAATAAGTGCTGCACTTTCCATTGAGTTGCTTCAAGCACACGATTCCGGTGACAGCACAACTAAGACATGATTTCTATGATGAAAAGGCATATTGTTGAAACGTTCAATCAAAAGGCAAATTAGCACTGCCAACTAAGAGTTAACTCGGATGTTAAAGGCGCCAAATACGAATGAACTCGTAGAACGTTCTTTCGTTATCTTCGAATATAATTGAAGACTACAGGGTAAGACCCACAGATATCCACATTTTCGAGAAAAAACTGAACACTGCATTTTAAAGCTTCAGTAGTTTATAAGGTTCTCTTACATTAAATATGTAAAATATTGAAAGATTAACAATTTTTCGAGGAATCAAAACTCACATCAAACTTCCAAATCAAATACTTTTTACATATTTTTGACTGTTATGCTTTTTTGAATTTGATGATTTGTATACCAACATTTGCTCAGGGACAATTTATTTGAATTACTTTGAACTAATTTGCTATAGATGAGCATTTCTAGTCTGATGGTTAGTTTGAACAATTATAGAATAGTTTTAGTATGATAGAACACTTGTTTCTAAAAAACAAGTGTTTTATTACACTAAAATGATAAAAGCACTTTCTTTTTATTATACAGTGGTGGAAAAAATAATAAATACACTATCTAAACATTTAGAAAAATGCTTTTTATTCATAGCAATTGATGTTAATTTTTATGTTTTTATAAACTTTATTGTTAAAAGCTATATTTTTAAAAAAATTGTAAATTGTTTTTCAATTTTTCTCATGTTACTAACAATTTTGTTTAAAGTAGGCAGAAATTTACTGGAAAAAATAATAAATACAGAAATGGTTAATTTGATCATATATTTGAAAAAATCAAGAAAACTCAATGTTTATAAAACAAATATTTAACAAAAATAATTAAAAACAATTAAGAATAAAAACAAACTTTTCTTTTTTTCTGAAAAAGGTTTATCAAACAATTAATATATAATATTTACCAAAATTGTCTAATATTTTCTTGCATGCTCTTCATTTTTTTTTAACTTCGATTAGTCTTTTGGACATGCTATTGACCAATTTATGGCATGTTGATAGTGGAATAACGTACCATGATGTTTTCACAGCTTCCCACAGATCCCTTTTGTTCCG
This sequence comes from Hydra viridissima, assembly GCF_058129835.1. Classification (NCBI taxonomy): domain Eukaryota; kingdom Metazoa; phylum Cnidaria; class Hydrozoa; order Anthoathecata; family Hydridae; genus Hydra; species Hydra viridissima. The sequence continues at coordinate 755,395 of NW_028324305.1, forward strand.
AGGCTTTTGTTTTGCAACCTTATCCTTTACAATTTTCCAAAAATTTTCTATTGGATTTAAATCTGGTGATTGTACTGGTCAATCCAATTGTCTTATACCATTATTTTGGAACCATCTCTTTGTGTATATTTTGGATCGTTATCTTGTTGAAATATCCAGAGCAGCGGCAGGTTATCCTCAGCATAAGGAAGTATTATTTCTTCAAGGATATTAGTATAAACATCAGCTGTCATAGTGTCTGTTATTAAATAGATAGGACCAATACCAGATGACGAGAAACATCCCCACTCCATAATGCTTCCACCACCAACTTTAAGTGTTTTTTAAGTGTAATGTCAAACTTCTTTTCTTTTAGTGTAGTGGGTCAAACTCTTTATTTTGTGTTCTGCAGAGAAGCTGGTTACCATCTGATCCAAAGATATTAAATTTAGATTCATCTGTCTAAAAAACTGTGCCCCAATTCTTATTTGTCCATGCAGAATATTTATGACATAACACTTTTCTAGCTTTTATATGTCGTTTTTTCAATAAAGGCACACTTCTAGGTGATCTTGAAAAACAAATTAGCTTCAGCAAAACGTCCTCTAATTGTTTGTGCTGTTACATTTAACTCTAAGTTTTTTTAAATGGTGTTGCTGGGAGATAAATGGATCTTTTTTATCTTCACGAAAAATTAATTTATCTTCTCCCTAATTTGTTATTATTATAATAATATAATTTATTATTATTCATTAGCGTAGGAAGGTCATAACAGTTTGAGGGGGAGTGACTAAAACAGCCAGGTTTGGCAATTTGAAGGGGAAGGGAAAGGGAAGTGACCCTCTTCTTAAATAAATATTGGGGAAGAAGCTATTACCCCCTCCAAATCCTCTTCCCACGAGGTATTGATAATAACCGGAGTCAAACACATATTTGAAAAGTAATAACAGTTGAAAATTAAAGAAAACAAAAAGATTAATCATTACTATATTTATTATTTTTTCCAGTAAATTTCCGGGCGCTAATACACTTTCGCACCTCCTCCGAACATACAGATTTTAATTGCAGATTCTGAAAGATCGTCGTTTAAAACGAAAAAAAAAGGTATTCAACAACAAATTTCATCAAAGTAAAGGGGTCTAACTCGATCTCGAAGTTTTGAAAAAATACACACAAAAACGCTAATATTCGCCATCTTTTTTCGCAAGATAAGGTATTGTCCAAAGTCTTCGTTTTTAAAATTTTAATAGCCTTTAAACTCTACTTTAAAAAAGACTGGTTCCTATTAGCCTAAATGTTTTTAATTTTGTCTTTGTAATAAAATGCAATTTAAAAGTAAGAAATATAATTTAAATGTACGAAGCTTAACACTTTGATAAAATTTGTTGTTGAATACCTTTTTTTTTTCGTTTTAAACGACGATCATTCAGAATCTGCAATTAAAATCTGTATGTTCGGAGGAGGTGCGAAAGTGTATTAGCGCCAGACATATTTTATTACTCACACAACCTGCTACTATAAGGTACGAAGTTAAGTCAATTTTTTGAGAACTGTCAAAATGTTTTGATAACCTGCATAATTTGAATCTAAACTTCAATAAATGCCTAAGTTTAATAATTTGGGTCTCGTTGCCCAAAGAGATTGCGGTAGAAATACTTTACAAAGCGATGTAAGTTCTGCAATTATCAACTTTGATGATAGCTATAATTGATTGAGAAAAATTTTTCGTAATTTAGATATTGCATCAGGATAATTTAGATATTGCATCAGGATAATTTAGATATTGCATCAGGATAATTTAGATATTGCATCAGGATAATTTAGATATTGCATCAGGATAATTTAGATATTGCATCAGGATAATTTAGATATTGCATCAGGATATTTTTTCGATTAAGGTTCAAGAAAAAAAAAAAAAAATCGTCGAAGTATTTTTAAATGTAAAAAAAAAATACAAAGAAATTTAAGTATGGACGAGAAAGCATTTAAGAGATGAAGGGAAAGGCTTCATCGAAGTTATCATAGAATTTAAAGGTGGATATAGCTATAGAGCTGAATCTTTTAAATATATTTACGACTTTAGTTAATTGTCTTAATAATATTTTGCGTAATTTTAATTGAAAAATCCAATTTTTGTGCTCCACCACTTTCCCTAAATTCTCGAGTTTTTCCTAGAAAGGATGACCACAGTTTTAGGAGACCACAACTTAAACCTTAAACATTCACATTTAACAAAACCTAGTTTTTTGGGCAATTTTACCTTTTGTTACTACACTCTCAAAATTTCTGTCCGAATACATTATTAGTTTCTGAGTATTTTAGGAAACACAGAATTGGTTATTTTTAGTCTTGTTTTTACCATACTATATTAATTTGGCGCATGCGCAATCAATTCGATAGTTTTTCTCATTTTACAAATTTTCAATCACTTTGTACTTGATAATTTTTGTATTAGATGCAATCATTGAATTAAATTTTTAGTTTTAATGGTAAAGAAGTGCCTAACATTAAATAATTTTAAACCTCAATAGTGCCTAATAACGATGTATATTCTCAAAATATGTAAGCACCAGAATATGAAAAGCACTCGTTTTAACAAAAAGACACCAAACTTTACAAAAGTGAACATTTGTGAAACTGGGTGTGTATGTTATAACTCGTATAATTACTAAAGCAATTAAAGGTTATCTAGTCTATTATCTGCCTTATTTATAAACATACATATTGTAGTTTTATATTACAATTAGTTTAAAAAAACGAGTTGGGATGATGGAACAGATTTTGAAAATGTCGGCAGTGAATGCATTAAGTGAAGGTGCCCGAAGATCTTTTTCTCAAGTGCCACAAGAATTTGATTAGAGCAGATGCTGGACTTAAAGCCTTTAGTTGGAGTTTCTTAGGTACGTACGCAAGTGTGTAAAATTTCACAACTTTCAAAGTTCCGCGAAAAAGATTGGTAAAAAAGACAACTAATTTTTGTCTTTTAATTGATAATTTAGCCCACAAACAAACTACGGAATTTACATGTTTGCAAATTTGTTTTTTAGCCATTATTTTCTTTTCAGCATTTATTACTTAGATAATCTGTTTGTTAATCGAAAAAAATAAACACGATAAACTTAGATTGCTTCTATTCTTTTCATGTTTGACTTACGGATTGGTCTCCTGGAAAAACACGGAAATTGTAATTTGTATTTTGCGCATTATTCCATCGGTATGTGGACACATACATGCATAGTTTGCTAAAAGTACTAATTATATGGCAATAAAAATTTCAAGAATACCAAAATCTGAAAATCTAAGTTCACAAGGCAATTTTATACTGGCAGTGATTTTCCCGTTAAAATATGAAAACTCATACACAGTGTGTACATGCATTTCTGATAATTTATTTTTATTGAAAGACGTTAGTTAGACTAGTTAATTTTTCAACAAGTGACGCCCGAAATGTGAAACCATGTGAAATATACATGCTTTATTTTAAACGCAAAACGATCCGCCAAATAAATAACAGAACTATTAATAATTCACCACGATTATTTGACGTAAACTCAAAAACATATGAGGATACGACATTATACTGTAAAAGTCATATGAACAGCCAAAAAGAGTACCACGAATTTCAACGAGTTGAATACAATATCATATCATCTTCCATGTAAAACAAAATGCCGCTATTATTTCGATATCTTCGACGACTTCGATGACAATTGGCTTTATTAAGTTACAAAAAAAAATTCGCTATCGGAAAAGCAAAAAACTATTTCTTTGAGGAACGTATTACGTTGCAACTTTCTTCATAAGATTTTCGATTCGTTTATCAAGAGCTTCACAATTTTTCTGGATGGATGCCATATTATCTGCAAAACTTTTTTCAAACTATTGCGTAAAAGTAGAATAAATTTAAGAACGAAAACAGTTCTTCCCAATCACAAATTACTAATTAAAGATCTTAATTTTTTTTGTAAAAAATTTAATTAACATAAGAAGTGAAAACATCTTACTTTATTCAGCGTGTCTCTTTCGGTTCGAAGTTGGTCACGTACTTCTGTTTGATTGATTGTCAAATTTTCCATAGATTGGAAAAACGTGGTAGCTTTATACATACGTTAAAAAAAAATAAAACGTTTATTTGTAGAGCTTTACATTTTATAACAAAAAGCATGTACGAGATATAAACCATTTTTTTTATTGACATTTAGTAACAGTAAAAGACATGTAAACAAAACACCAATACCTTGCTCGTTCAAAACACTAAGCGCTTTTAATCGCTCTATCTGAAAACAAACGTAACTATGCAAACAGATGTCGAAAAAGTTTAAGTTATCAAATCTGTATTTGACCTTTTAATAAAACACGACAAGGGTAACTCTTTCTTGGGGCAAACAAAAGCAAATAGAATAATTAAACATCAGGTCTCACCAAGTCCGGTACAATAGCTGCAACACCGTCCCAGCTTTTGATTAAATTGTACAGCTCATCTATCTAAAACAATTTGAAAAACTCTTCTTAATGAAATAAAATTTTAGATGAACTGTATATTTGGTAAATTTGAAATTTAAGCATAAAAAAATTTAAAATAATTTCTTTAACAATAATAAAATTAGTTTCTAGATGAATAGGAAGACAAAAATATTTTTTAAAGTTTATATTTAATTTTGCTAATTGACAAGAAAACACATTTACAACTAGGGGTTACATGTATTAACATTAACTGTAAATAAAATTAAACTGGAAACTGCAATAGTATTTAAAAAATTACAACAGTCATTACAAATGCATTCTAAATCCAAAAAAGTCTTATCCCCAACTAACAGTAAACAAACCAATTCAACAGTAAAGATTGGTAATATAGTTGCTTACTTTTGCTTGGCTGGCAATATTTTCTATTGTGTCTTTTTTTTGTGAGATCTCATTGATACAATGTAGCAAACCCTAAAAATTGAGGCCACAAACCCAAGTTATGAAAACTATTTTAAAATAGGAACTCTGTAAGTTTAAATTAGTTCAGTTTACCTGAAGGCGAGTGCTGATGATTTCAATATGTGCTATATCAAACAGAGAGAGTTTAGCATGCAATAGCTCTGTAGTATCCTGCAATTAAAACAATAAATAAGCTTTAAATCTGAAGAAAAAAACAAATTTGTTTTACAATAAAACTTTGCTAATAAAATTACATACCATTAGCGAAGAGCTGTTTGAAGAATCTGATATTATTCTTTGCTGAAAAAACAATGGTAAAAAAAAGTTGTTCAAACATTCCGACCATCTGATATCTTCAACCTTTTAATCATCTTAAGATTGAAAAATGTTTTTTTTTTTTGTATAAGAAGCAACATTAGGAAAATGAGTTTATATCAAACAACCTCCATTTTGCTAATCTTGTTAAATACTCTTAGTGCAAATAAAATATTTTCATACCAACTTTGGATTATCTATACCAACAGCAGTTTCAACAGCTTTCAATTTTGCTTCTAATTCGCTTACCTTCAAAATTGATTAAAAATTCTTTAAAATGCCAGTTTTATTTACAGTTGCACTATTTTTACACTATTATTTTATTTATTAGTGTTTACACATTTTTAAATTATTACCAGAGTATTGACATTGTAAATTTTAGCTATTTCCAATAAATAATTGGATAAATATGAAATCAAATTAAGATTAAAATACAAAACACAATTATTTCACCCATTGCTAATGCGTATCCATATAATGTAAGACAACACATTTTTTATAGATTATATATTTTTCCAACATCATTAATAGTTATGAAATACTAAAAAATTAACAAAGAAGATAAACATCTTGTAATAATAAAGCCAAACAGAAACTGTCACCTTACTTTTCAAAGTTATTTTGGTGGGTTAAAAGTTGAAATGATCACCAAACAACCATGAAAAAACAAATCATTAAGCAAGTAATCACATATACTTGCATGGGATTATCTGTTATAATCAGATAACTAATAGTAATCAGAAACATTCAAAACTGATTATTTTCTAATCATCATTGGTTACAAATAAACAGCAATTTATTGTCCAGCTTACTTGGAGTTTTAATAACATAATAAACACTATGTCTGTTATACTTTGATTATCATGTTAGTAGTTATGCTAATAAAAACATCAAAAAACATCAACAAAATATACAAAGTTAAGTTCATTAACAGTAATGATCAGTAGTTAATCAGTCCTGGTTGTTACTAATCATTGCTGATTATCTGAGTAGTAAAAATAACCATATAAATAACCATAAAAATAAATTAGCCACATTGATAAGTATAAACAACTTTAAATTGTAGCATGGTTTAAAGCCTTTGACTGAAAAAGACTTTATTCTTATTTTACAAAAAAAAACCATAAGATTTTAGCTGAAAAAAATCACTGAACTTTTACTAAACTTAATAGTTGAAAAAATTTTTAATTTAAATACCTTTGCAACTAAAGCAAACTTGGAATGCTCAGGTCGATAGTACATCTCATATACAATATCCTTTATAGTAAGAAAAACTCTACTTTTAAATAAGTGAATAGTTTTTTTCCCACAAACTATACATTCAAATCTTAGAAAATCATTAACAACAGCGACAGACATTTATACCTTTTGAGATGGATCTCTGGTGTCAGGCAGTTTTGTTTTAATCAATTCAAGTTGGTCTACTATTTGTCTTGAAGAAATACAAAAAAATTACTACTAATGATAACAACATACAAATCAATTTATATTCAGCATAGTTGATTTAACAAGCTTACAAAAAATATTTTTTACCGAGTCCAAGTCCCAGGCTGAACTCCATCTGATGCTAATACCTTGAGAAAATTAAGTTTTTAAATTCTTTTTATTAATTTTAAATTTATATCTGTTTAAAAAAGAAAGTTTAAATTATGAAAAACTTACTTGAGGTCCAAAGTATTTTTCCAAGTGCAAATCATGAAGCTAAAAATTAAAAACAACAGAAAAAAGACAAATACAAAAGATAAATTACACACAAATAAAATCTACTGATGCAAATAAACTTTAAATCACAACCTGCTTTTGGAGATGTTTAACTTCTTGTGAAATAGAGACTGGTGATGCATCTTTACTTTCAGAATCCTAATACAACCATAAACTATACTATATCAATAAAAAGTGAAAGAGATGTTTAAATAAGCTTGTAAGCATTTTTATAAGCAAAATCTGTAAGCTGTAAAATCAAGTACAGAATATTACCTTAAGAGCTTGGACTTCATCCACTAGTGACTGAATTTCACTCTTTAGACGCTGATATTTTTGTTGTGGTGTCTCTATAGCTGCTCGTTCAGCAATCTAAATTTTAAAACCTATTAAGATTTTATTTCTATTTTTTTTGTTGGCAATATAACTAGAAGACAGCATTCAATATCAAAGTTGACCATCTTAAAACGGCTTACAATTTCATAGACTGACTTAGACTCATAACCAGGCTTTTCGGTAATCAAAATTCGGTCTGAAAAATCTGAAAGAAAGGTACTATTGTTGCAAATGACATCATCAAAATAAAAAAAACTTTTAACTGTACATTAGAAAAAAAGTAGGTTAAATAAATTAAATACAATAAATTACCAAAAATCGCTAAATTTTAAAGATCTTGTTAACGTTAAAAGAAAAGATTGCAAGGTATATTTGCTTATAAAGTTCTATCTATTTGTTAAGTGCATCTTTCTTTGCTAAATCTTTTGACAATAGCTTTATTTTATTACAAAATGTATTTAAAGAAACACATAAGACATACCTACATTTGATGAGTCAAGATACTTATCTTTAAAGATATCAAACGATTTCTTCTGGTTCAGCTGGATATGCTCAACAGATTCACTTTTTAGTTCATACTAAACCATGTAATTTGTAAGACATTTTCATTAATCTAATAATTAACAATCATTACACTAGAAGAACAATATTTTAAAAATTACTTTAAATACATCAATATAAAACAAAAACATAAAATAAACTGTGGCAATTATATTATTATACTCTAACTGGTTGATTTGCATTTACATAACTAAAAATAGTTTTTGCAGAAACAAAGGCAAACATAGGGAGATTTTTGGTATTCAAAAACAAATATTTAAAAAACAACAAGAGTATGAGGCATTAAAGTTAATTTAAGTTCAAAACTGAGCAGGTTAATGAAGATTCTTAATTTCTTTAAGCAATTTCTAAACAGTTTTTTTTAAAAAAGCTTACATTCTCAATACTTGTAGGAATATTGAATTCTGCTCCAGCTTCAAAACAATCTCTTCCGCTAGAATCCTGTTGAACGATAGACAAAATATTCAAATTATTATAAATAAAACTAAACCTTTTTTTTTTTTTTATCTATAAGTAAATTGTATTTGAGCTTCTCGTTTTTCTGTGTAAACTGTGACAAAAACCAAACTGAATATTGCAATTTATCAGTAAATACATGTAACAAAAGTGTTTTTTTTTTTTAAAAAAAAGAAATGTTAATAATATTAATCTCTTGCAAAACAATTATAATTAAGTAGTTTAATTACTTTATTGCATTTAAATGTACAAAAATTTGGATAAGTTTTAATAACCCGAAGAAATAGTACATCATTATTCAAATTTAACAAAATCAGTTTATTCCAATTGCATAATTGTTAAAGTTTTACCATGACAAAAGCTTCTTGATTTTCTTATACTAAAATTTCAACAAATATACAAGTGGAATAAACTAATTTATAAAAAAAGGATGAAAAAAAAGGATATAAACTTCATAACAGAGATATTAGCTACAAATAAGGGAAACTCAATTCATTTGCAGTTAGAGATAGACAGTTAGCTGCTGGCACCTACCATGAAAATGTATGGATAAAAAAAATGCGTTTTATTCACTTAAAACTTTTTATGAAATTTGTCTTGAAAAATTTTCAGAAACCTTTAAAAAAATTTTCAGACATCATACATTTACAAAGACTAAAGCATTTTCAAACAATTTATCCCTGGTTTGAAAAAAAATTGCTATTAAGCTGCTTCAGATATTACACATGAGCATAGGTTTAGCTTAATAGTTTCCCAAATTAAAATAAATTATTACAGAAAACCAATTATAATTGCTGATTTTATAATAACAAGATTTTTAAACAACTTTTTCAAAATAAAATTATAATCTGAATATTTTTTCAGCCTGACAAGTATATCAGATAAGTCAAATAAAAAACTAACCCATTGGGGACCAATTTGATTAAACAAAGTAAAAACTGTCGTTAAAAAAAACATAATCACTGATGAAACATTAAGTAACATTTTATAACTAAAATTTATATATAACTATTTATAATCGTGGAGATTTGTCGTTTTGATAAAAGTCCACTGTTACAAATAGTTATATCTACCTCATAGACAAATATGAGATTTTGAATTTTTCAGATTAAGTTCAACTGATACAGATATTATGTAGAGAGTCCTTGAGGCTATTTTTAGATTAAGTTTAAGTGATACAGATATTATGTAGAGGGTTCTTGAGCCTATTTTTATCTTTACAGTGTTGAAAGTTAACTCCTTACAATAAAAGGGAGAGTATCATACTTTACTTCACCAGCCATCATACTTAATGTTTTGATTTGACTTAATCGAGAATAACCTGGATGTTTGAGACTAGAATTTGGGAAGGATTCGTAATAAATAACCCGGATGATAGCGAAGAGAATGATTGGTTTATCATTTCTTAAGCCAATTTTTTGCTACAATTTTTACAGTATAGGCGATCATACTAAAATATATTTAATTCATTAACTTTAACGTGTGCTTCATAAACAACATTTTTTGTTTAGTGTGCAGTTGTCGAAACACTATTTGTAAAAAGAATACAGGCGGCATCAATACCCAGTCTCAACGCGTCGTGCATTTTCGCTTCGAGAACTAGTAAAGACGTGAAGACTTCCCATTAAAAAGTTTTCAACAAAAATGTCTAATCTCAAAGAGCAAGAATTAGTCGATATGGCAAAGCTAGCCGAACAGGCAGAAAGGTACGATGATATGGTTACTTTTATGAAACAACTTACCGTGATGAGTAAGAAGCTTAGTGACGAGCACCGAAATCTTCTGTCTGTGGCTTTCAAAAATGTAGTTGGAGCTAGAAGATCTGCGTGGAGGATAATATCCAGCATAGAATTAAAGCAGCAAGAAAAAGGAGATTCAACAGAATTAACTACAAAGTACAAAAAGGAAATAGAGAGTGAACTTGAGGTTAGTCAAACTTTTTTTAAATAGTAAGTCAATTAAAATACGTTCAACATTAAAAAAAGTTTAAAAGACTTTAATTTAAAAACAAAACAGAAATAATTAAATAAACCGATATTATGATTAGTATTGGCACTAAGACCTATACAATTTGGTGTCCATCTGCTTGTTCATATCTTTCTAAAGATTCCTTTAATAATTTTCCAACCTGTGCTTGTAAAAAGTATATTTTCTCTTTATTTTGATTTTTCAACAGTTTTTAGGGATTCAAATCTGTTAAATTTAATTATACTTATTTAGTCTTAAAACTGTTAAAAATAACATTATGCAAAATCCTGTGTGAATGTGTTCTTGAGTCTAATGCTTTAATGTTTTTAGCTGTATCTACTTTATAACTGTAATGCAATCTTTTGATTTATTACTATCATAAATGTCTAATTTTATTTTCTAGCAAATTTTTAAGTGTTAAATCAAAAGATTTTGTTTAGTTGCTGTATGAACAACAAATGTACCACAATTTCTGTACTGTAGTATCAAAATTAAAGCAATAGACTAACTGCTGTTTGTTACAATTTAATGTCTCTTAATCAAGTATAGCGGTTCAGTTCATAAAAATTTTTTAAATACATAAGTTATATTTTTGCTTTAAAATAATTTTTAACGAACCTGGTTTGGGTTCATTATCAAAGTCTTTTTTTTTCTATTTAAATTTTCTCTTCTTTTTTTTTTCTTTATAGCAAAGATGTCATGAGGTACTGGAGTTGTTGGACAAACATTTATTAGGTGAAGGTGAAAATAGTGAGCAAACTTACGAAGGCAAGGTATTTTATCAGAAAATGAAAGGTGACTATTACAGATATTTAGTTGAGGTGTCTTCTGATGAAAAGAGAGATGAGCTGGCTCGGAAATCTCAGCAGGCTTATGATGAAGCAACTAAGACTGCAGAAAAGTTACCTAACACTCATCCTATTAGCTTGGGTTTGGCTCTCAATTTCTCTGTCTTTCACTATGAAATAATGAATGATAGCAACAAAGCTTGTGCTTTAGCAAAGAAAGCATTTGATGGTGCTATTGCTGAGCTTGATAGTCTTAAAGAAGAATCATACAAAGATAGCACTTTAATTATGCAACTGTTGAGAGACAATCTAACGCTATGGACATCTGAAACCGATCAAGATGATCAAAACGAATAGTAAACAACTTAATACCTAACAATCAGGCAAATTCTCATCCAGACGATTTAAAAGTCCCTTTATGAGCCATCTGACAGGCTCAATTTCTTGTTTCTTTTAAACCTACATAACCTACATTTTAAACATCCATTTAATCAATCAACAATGGAAATATTGGGAATTAGTTCAGTTATTTTCAATTTAAGCAATATAAATAGACCTGTTTTTTTGTTTTTCACTGTTTAACACTTTTCTCTTTTTTTATTTTGTATTTGCGTATCACGACAAATTTTTATGTTTGCTTAAATTTTGCTGTCATTTTAAGGGTATTTTTGGTGTCTGGAGGGAGTTGGAACACCAATTTAAAATAAGTGTCGAAGAATATGTTTTCACATAGTCTTACCTGTAATTTTGTTGATATTGACTCATTTGTGAAATGGAGATTCGATAGAAAACTGGAATTTAGTTTTGTATTCAATTTTTAAGTTTTTATATTGGAATGCTCATGATGCTGGTTAAATTTTTTTGTTAATAATGCAATACACTTAATGTTATAGAGGTTCTTTCTGTATACAATTTTTAAAGACCGTTATTCCAAATGTTATTGAGATGGAATATACTAGTGTTCTTGATTTCAACATTGTAACCCAAAAGCAAATATGTCAAAACGATGCATTGTCTAATCTTGTCGTGTTTAAAATCTCTCTACTAACTTTTCTTACCTTACTAACGGGAGTACTACTTCGGGTCCCTAGTTTTAGTGTATTTCTCTCGTCGCGTTCCGTATACACCAATCTCAGTTTTTGGGTGAATGCTATTTATTGAAGTAAAAAATTAAGGGTTTTTTCTACTTAATACCCAGCTGGATTGAACGGAAGAAGTCTGATAATAAATTAACGAAGTAGCTCTTAAAAGAACTTATTAAGACGCACTCTGTTCATTTAGAACTTATTTAATTTAGAATTATCTACAGAGTGGATTCTTAAATATGCATTGCGGGACCCTAGATGATTGTCAGCTCTGCATGATTCTTTTTCCGACTTAAACTTATGCGTTAAATGTTTTAAAAAAAAAAAACTGCCTACGAAGAATAGGAAAGTTGATAATACTTATTCGCTTAAAAGCCCTATTACCCGAAATGAAATGAGCTCAAATTTTCAAAATGTGGTTTAACAAACTTAATGGCAACTCCTAGTTATTTTGAAAAGTACAATCCTCAAGAACTGGCACTCATCCCGTCCAGTATTAACTGTCGTAGAGTTGGTTTCAATCTGTTCGTCAGTGTTTTTGTAATTTTTTTTCGTTATCATCTTGTAGTCTGTTCATTAATGATATAGGTCATATATGTTTCTCTCGGTTTGGTAAATTTCTCTTCAGTTCTTTGCATGGCATATTTTTATGTCATTCGTTTTTTACCTTTTTTAATAGTTTTAGAATATTTTTTGTTTCATTTTCTTTAAGATACTCGTCGCATGTATTTCTTATAAGTATATGTATTTCTTACTTCTTATTTTCTTCTCTAAGGATTTCGTTTCATCCTCTTTCGTTAAATTTTTTGGTTTTATTTAGGATTTCGAAAACGCTCATATAGCGTTAAGAATTTCCTTTTGTTTTTCTTTTGTTATTCCTTCTTTGTTTATTAGCTTGATTATGGTGTAATTTGTTGTTATTTGTTTTTTCCAGTGAATAAAATAGCTTTGCGTTCTGTTCTCTTCAATTTCTCCAGTCCATATGAGCTCTTACGCTTTCTCCTATTTTTTTTTTTAGTTGTTTTATTACCTTTTTTTAAGAAGCTTATTTTTTTTTTTTGTTCCTATTATTCAGGAAGGTCCTTGAATTTATTTTTTCTTTTTTATTTAAGATCAACCAGACGTATTCTGTGCCTTGTGGTATTTTATTACCCATTATCCGCAGACCTTCTCCTTGTTTTTACTCATTAAACTTAAGTATGATTCTAGACGCTTTATAGTGATCTCTCACTATGGGGTTAATATGAAATTTATTATTGGTATCCTTTCCTTTTTTTTTTTTTTTTATTTGTAAACATCATGTCTATCCACATTTATTAGTGTGTGGTGTCTTTTTGGATCGTTGGGGGATATTTTCTGAAAATATCTTCAATTTTGGGTTCTGTAAGCAAGTTAAGGGTGCTATTTATGTGGTCTATGCGCAACGCAGGGCTTTGTTAATTTTCAGCCACGTTATAGTCCCCTTTTGTATGCACAATTGGGTCTTGTAGGTCGTTTCTTGGTTGTTTTTTCCTCCTCAGTTTATTAAAAGTCACTTGTAAGTTTTTCAGCCTTCGCAGTTTAGTTTATCATTGAAGTTAAGGGAAAACGAGCCTTATAGCTGGGCACCAACTGAAAATGCCGGTTACTCATTAAAGTAAATCAGGACTTTAGGCAAAACACATTGATTATATCTCAAAGTTTTATTCGTTCTAACTCACACTTTTTCCTCCAAACACAACTTTAATTACCTAACTCAAAGGTCATGGCAAACTTTATCCTCAAAAAGGCAAACATTGTTCACTCACTATAAAAGATATTTTAATATGTGCTTTAAAAAAACAGAAACAGTTATAACTAAAATTTCCGTTTTATCTTTCTTGATCACGCTGAGGAAAGCGTGGAAAGCCGTTTCAGATGAAACGTTTACCTATTACTTCAAAAAAGCAGGCTATCAAATGAGGCAGCAGAGAAGGATATAAATGATAATAGTGACCCTTTTAGTGGTCTAGACATGGATGAAAATTTGGCTAACAATTTTGAATCTGGTATCTAGAAAACCAACTTTGTTAACGAAATTTATTCCAATTTTACATCTCAGAAATTCATCGATTTGACCTTGATGCAAGCACCACCAACACCAAGTTATCAGGCCAAGTTGTCATAGCCGCTTTTTTTGTTTACAACTTTAATCTGCCATTTGTAATAAGGGCAAGAGCTATATCCGACGTGCGAAATAAAAGTAAAAATGAATGTTTAGAGTATCTAAATTTCTCAATAAATTAAAGATACTTCGAAAACTCGTTTTAATAATGGCTTAAGTAAGTAAAAAATAATTGCTGCAAAGAACCGAGTGCTTTAATGTAGTAAACTTCTCACGTTTTAATGCGATTGTCCACTTTTTGCAAAATTCTTAGTTAAGAACTGGAAATCTGTGAAAAAATGTCAACTCCTTTCATGTATCTATTAGAACAACCATTAATGTTAACTTTTAAAATGTCATATAGGTTGATAAGCTTTTTGCCCGAATTAGAAATGGCTTCCATGGCTTCACTTTTCGGATCGAAGTTAGACATCTAGTATATATTATATATAATTGCAAACAACAAACTGTTTTCCAATGAGTAAAATGAGTTAAACCAAGTTATAAACGGCGGAAATCTTCTCGTCTCCACGTTTGATAAAGGCATTTCTATGATCTCAGAATCTGTTCTTAAAGTCACTCCATCATTTTTACCTAAAAAGTTACGCTTAATTTATTCTTTACCTCTATAACTTTTTTCTTTATGTTTATGTATATTTTACAGTTTCTTATTTGTGTACATGTGTATATATGTATGTATATGTCAATACATTATAATAACTATTTGACCTATCTTTTAACTCTTTTAAAAGTGTGTTTTATAAGTGTTACTTATAAATTTTTGTAAAGTTCTACTTTTACTATGGGACTAGTTTATTTCTTATGTTTTTCTCTTGTCTTTTCTTTATCTTATTTAGGTCATTGCGTTTTATTAGTGAATTACTATTTGCAAGGACCTGTGTTTTTTGTAACATCCTTAACACGAAATATCTTGATGTTGATTGATATTGGTTGATCAATTTCGTCTTCCTCGTACGATTCTTCGCCTTTACCACAAGTAAGGTTGGCTATAGCCCTAGAACTGTGCGAAGGGTCCTCCACAATTTAAATTATTTATGGCGTACTGCTGCAAAAAAACCACGCTTAAATAAAAAACAAAAATTTGCCAGGAAAGAGTGGTGCAAACTACATAAAAATTGGTCAACAGATCAGTAGAGTCGTTTGATCTTTAGTGATGAAATAAAC